>NC_140972.1:9141383-9173883 GCF_056783735.1 Eptatretus burgeri
ATACACTCTATCATACAATAGCCATATGGAACACAATCTATTCCATTATCTAAAATAAATCTCTTATCATCAAAGGCTCCTAATGCCTTTTTATTTACTTCTTCACTATATATGTTATGTTTATAACTTCTTATTGTATTCATTTTCCTATATTCTTCTTTCTTATTCATCAAACAATTATAATAATTTCTAAAAGTTATTGATTTCTTTTTTACATATTTATTTATTCCCTTTAACCTCTTATCAATCTGATCACCACACTTATAAGCATATGCCTTTGCTCTCAATCCAATAAACTCACTCATTACTTTTCCACCCAACTCATCCTTAAACTTACCAATAACCTTTTCATTCTTTTTGGAAAATAACTCACTCTTCTTGCTGAAATTACTTGTATCATATACTCCAATATTTTTCTTCATATCTTCATAAACATCATCAGTTTTTATATCTAAGATAAAACTATCAGTGTCCATATACAACAATGAAACATTTTCACCATACTCTTTCTTTAAGTTATTATACAAATAATCATACATCAATATCTTTGATAAATCAAGAACTGCTGTTCCAATATAAATTGGTTTATCCATTACAATACTTTCCTTTTTCATATGAATTGCAGAAAAGTTCTCTGAAAAAACCTCTTCTCTCTCAAAACTTGGTTTATTTATCAATGTCGAAGCTTCTTTCCAAGATGTTGCGAATCTAATGTTTTGCCTGTTTCTAACATTTTCCATAGTCTTTCCAAATACAGCATTATTCATTAATTTATAAAAGTCCCCTTCAAATTTTACTTTTGTATTTGCTCTCATATCTGTATTGAATTGAATATACTTTTTCACCAAAGGACTTTGTTTAAATTTTAAAACTCTATGAATTTTAGCTACTCTCAATGCTTCTCTGATGCAAAACATATCCCTCTTTATCATAGAATGTTGTTAATAACTTTTCTGTTGATTTACCTTTAATATTAAAACTTTTATGATAATCACTTAACCATTCTTTCTTTGGGGTTTCTTTCTCACATGCAAAAGGAAGATCTTTATGCTTATTATGAAGATCACTCGGGTACCTCAAATCAACTTCAAAATAATAACCTTCTTCTTCGTCATTCAATTCCTCTTGAGAAGAAATAACAATATTCATCAAAGCCTTTTCATAATCCTTTTCTTCCACCCACTCTAATTTACCATAAGGCAGAGATTGAGACATTGCCCATCCATACAAATTATTAGCATCAAAATACATCAAATAATTACTATCTTTTTCACTATCATAATTTGGAAGATATTTATTATTTGCTTTAGCATATCTTTTTGAACATACTTGTGATATTCCACCTCTCTTGGACTTCTCAATCATCAAAAGCATATCAACATCACTGATTAAATCTATATCTTGTTTTGTCATTTTCAACATTGCACTCCAAGCTAAACCAGGAGCTGTGAAATAGTGGGCAGGATCTAATCCATAACAATTTTTATTATGACAGAGTGATCTAAAAGCTTCAAACACATCAGCTAACAATAAAACATCTGTTTTTAGATATAAATCATGATATTCTCCAAGGTTCTTTATCTTAAATATTTTCCATATTTCTTGTGCGTGTTTATATTCCTTATCACTTATCTCTTCTTCATAAAGGTTATAATAGAAACTTTCTTTTGATGGAAGTTGTGTTTCTTTAAATCTCATAAATGAATCCATATAATCATAAGGATAAATTCCCTTACTTGTAAGAATTTTCTCTTTACTTTGAATTTCATTCCTTGTTTGAATTTCCTCTCTCGTAAGAATTCCTTCTTTAATCAGAATTTCATCTTTAATCAGAATTTCCTCTTTAGTTAGAATTTCATTCATTGTTCGAATTTTCTTTATAATTAGAATTTCATCTTCAGTTAGAATTTCTTCATTAATTAGAGTTTCCTCTTTACTTTGAATTCTCTCTTTAATCTGAATTTCCTCTTTAGTGAGAATTTCCTTTTTGGAAAGAATGAATTAAGATTTGGAAAAGAGTCCGTGGAGCTTAGATTTGATGCGAGGTAGGCTAGTGGTGTTCCCATAAACTTGTAAGAATCTAGAAACCTAATACGAGTTAAAGGTTTTGTGAATATCATTTTTGTAAATGAAATATACTTTTGACTTGTGTTTGTTATGGCAGAAATATTCCCTGGTGTTTTTGAAAGTTCATTTATAAATAGATGTGTATCATAGTTGGCGCTGTTGTGAAGAAAGACTGGAATAAAAGAAGGTAATTTATAATTAAGATTACAACAGGAATGAGCGGGACCTCTATATTTACCAGTAAGATGACAATGATCACTAACTTTAGACTCCTTAATTTCCCCCTCACAAATATGACAGATATTGTTCTTTCTAAATTCTAATTTTTCTTCTTTGGTTAATTTCATCGGTTCATTTGTTTCTTTCATTAATTTAGTGAGTCTTATACAATCCTTTTCTAATCGTTTTACAAACTCTTGTGAAGCTTTTTTCCACGATAATGTTCAAGTTTGTTATACTTTTCTCCAACAGATGATTTGATATAATAACAGAAACCACAAGGAATATGTTTTTGATATTTATTTGTATATGATTCTTTTGGATTAGGAGAAGTAGTATTTATCTTTTTAAGGATACATTCAAAATCAGCGTATATCACAAATGGGTGCATGATAGATTTATTATAATCTTCAAAAGAAATCTTTTCACCAGGTTTAGGCATTGTAATTACAGCTGATTTATGATTACTACAATATTTTGAATGTTGTTCTTATCGTTCTTTTGTATGAAATGAATTAAGACATCACTTACAAGGATATATTTTGTTTGCTGTTCTGAATACCTGAGAAGAGATTAATCTTGATAAATTATTGATGTATGTGTAATGTGAATTCTTTCCAACACTAAAATATAAAAGATCAATGTGTGTTTCTTCATTTTTATAGTTGTTTGAAATTTTTAATATTTGAACTTTGTTTGTATCCGTTAATCCATATACATTAATAGAAAGATTATTCTTTTTCTCAAATTTAGGAATACCTATTAGTGGCATTGGGAATTTAAAATCTTTAATGTCCAAGGTATTCTCATATTTCATATATTGTTTTACTCTTTCTGAATTACATTTTGGTGGATGAAAGTGAGCAAGAACAGACCAGAGAAAACATTTATTATCATTGTTCTTAATATTAACAACTGCCTTCTTTAGTTTTATTTCTTTTGGTAATTCAATATAAGAAGAAGCTTTAAGAGGGTTTGATTTTAGAATGTGTATATCTAAAAAGATGATTTTTTTTAATATTGAATCCACTTCCTACCTCTGTATTATCAACATCCTCCTCTTGTCTTGATAGTTCTTCATAAACCCCACTATTCAAAAAATCTTGAAATGATGTTATAAAATGAAGATCTGTTCTCATATAAGGAGTATGTTCTTCATCTTGTCTTTTCATATTCATTTTCACTCCCATATAAAACTTTAAAGTTTTCATTTCTTTTAATGTCTTTTTAATAAATTTTCAAACATCGGGTTTCACTATTTCAATTGATTCAGCTATTGATGATGGACCGGGTTCTCCAAATTGAAAAATCCTTATTTTTATATGCCCTTTAAATGCGCCATCAGTGTTTTCAATATAATAGTCTCCCTTTACTTTAAACTCATTTTTCTTGTGTTTTTGTGATTGAAGATGTCTATTATAACTACTCTTCAAAACATCCTTTGAACAGATATCACAATGTTTTATTTCCAACTCAAGAGGAGATATTTGATGAAACAGATTAAATGTGTGTTTGTTGGTTCAGAGGTGTTTTCTATAATGTTTATATTTGTGATTACAAACATCGCAGTATGTTGTATTCACCATATTTATATAATAAATCTTTGCTTAAACTAAAATTTTCTTGATGAAAATTTCGTTTATTTTACAGGTGAATCTGTGCTTAAAACTATTTTGTCCTCCAACTTTTTCACTTAATAAATACAATGTTTCAAGACACAAAAGACAAGTTTCAATCAATCTCTTCATTTGTTAAAGATACTGAGAAATATGTCAAGGATGTAAAATTGAACAAAGATAAATATAACAACTATTGGATAAAAACAATTATGGTAAATAATATGAGTTCTTCAATTTCCTTCAGTGGAAGGGCTTTTAGTATACCTGGTAGAACATCAATTAAAGTATCTCTAACAAAAGTTTCTCCTCTCCTTCTAGTAATATATTCAAAATTAGAAAAAGCAATGAAACAAGAAAAAGTATCAAAAAACAAAAACCTTATGGATGAAGCTTTAGAAAGAAAAGATAAGACCATCTGTAATATGCAAGGAGAAATTTGTATTTTTTTCAACAACCCTAAAGATGTAAATCCTGATGAAATAAAGGATGTTAATATATCAGGTGAAATGACATTTCGTTCAATAGTAATTAACGATCATTTTAAAATTACCTTTAATATAAAAAATGTTGTCGTTGAATCTGATAATGAAAAAAAGTATATCGATATCGATGGTAATATACAACTGAAAGTATAGATGAATTTCAGTTTAAGTAAAGTTTTACTTTATAAATATTCTAGACTTTCCTGATTCTCCATATGACAAATTTGAGAATTGTCCTGCGTGTGAAAGACGGGGATTAAACACAGAGTCAAAAGCCTATAAACAATGTATATTCTGTGATTATCTTCTAATTAATGATAATAAAAAATATAAAAAGGAAAATAATTCTTTTAGATTTACACCAAAAATGAATTGCTTTACAAGGTTGATTGGAGAAATGAATGTAAAGTATGAGGGTGACAACACACCTTTCCTTACAAGGGAAGAAACTTAACGTATAAGAGAAATGTTCAAAGGATTGTTGTTGTATATTATTCATGGATGTAATTTTCAGGGAAATATCAACACAAGATATTGTATAAATAAAATAATGGATTATCTTGAAATTAAACCTGAACTTAGGATAAAATATAGAGTTTCTAAAAAAGCCAATAATAAATTAAATAACCTGTTTTTCAAATATATAAATGAATGATTTTTTACCTATTTGGGAAAATAAGATAAAATTTAACAACCATAAAAATCTACCAAATTCATTAAGATGTCTCATAGTTGGTTCAAGTGGATGTGGAAAAACCTGCTTACTTTTAAAGATGCTCCTCACTGCCAACTTTTTAGATTATGATAATTTAATAATTTTCACAAAGTCGAGTTTTCAACCAGAGTATCAACTACTCTCACAAGGTTTTAATGCTGGTCTTCAAAAAGAAGATATAATCGGTTTATTTAAACGTCAAAAAAACCTAAATGATTTTAACATTGAAGATATAATTCAACTATTTTGTGATACACAGAGATGTAAAAAGAAATCAAATCCTATAACTTGTATTCTTAGTGATAATACGGATGATATACCGTCTCCCCAAGATTTAGATAAATCAAAAAAGAACCTCGTTATCTTTGATGATTGTGTTAATGAGAGAAACCAAACGGTAATGGACAGCTACTGCACAAGAGGGAGACATTCTTCTTGTAATTGTATTTATCTTAGTCAATCGTACTTTCAACTTCCTCGTCGTTCCATCAGAAACAATGCTAATACTTTTATTTTATTCAAGTTAAATTCAATAGATATCAATAATTTTTGGAGAGATATTTGTTCTATATTATGTAGTAAAAATAAATTTGAGGATTACATGAAGCACACGACTGAAAAATATAAATATATTGTTGTGAAACAAGATGAGATATTAAGGGATATATTTTTTGTTTTATAAACAATTACATATATAAATGACAACTATTATTATAATTCTTGTGGGTAAATCTGCTTCTGGAAAAAACTTTCATAAATCAAGGTTCTTGTGTAGTACAAATGAGAATATTGTAAATTTACTTAAAAAACTCCCCGCGATACGCATTGTATCAACAACAACTAGAGCAATAAGACCTGGAGAAGTAAAAGGTGAAGATTATCACTATATTTCAGTGGAGGAACATATGCGATTGAGGAATGAAGGCCAAATGTTTGAGGAGGTTTCTCTTGGTACAACAAAATATTCACATTGTAAGGGTGAGTTAAGGAAACTAAAATCTGGTGGTGTTGGGATATTAGAAACTAATCCAGAAGGAACGCGACAAATTATTAAACATCTGAGTGGAGTGAAGATTTTATCATTCGGTTTTGATGTTGATGAAGAAACTCAACGCAAACGTATGAAAAGCAGAGATGCAAGTATTAGTGAAGAAGAAATTACAACTCGCATTAATGTTAATAAAGAATTTGATGAAATATTTAAAGAAAAGGATTTATTTGAACACATCTACTTGAATGATGAAGAAAAGGAAAATTTCCCTGTTGATCTTTACAATTCATTAAATTATATTTTACAATAAATAAATGGATGCAAAAGAAAGAGCAAGAAGATTTAAGGAACATCAAGAGTTGGTTTCAAAAGTTGTAAAACAACAGGAAGACATAAAGAAGAAACGCAGACAGAAACTAACGGGCGAAGAAGCATTTGAAAGAAAACAAGAGAAATTTTTTAAACCACTTTTAAAAACTTCCCAAGAAAAAATGAAAGATATTTCCACAGTTCCCACAGTAGAATATACTCCAAAAAACTTCAAATGTTAAAAGATTTTGATCAAATGACGGAGGAAGAATTAGAGCATTTAGGAGAATTAGAATATGATGATGAAGGTTTATTTCAACAACTGGAAGAGATTAATCGACCCCCTGATTATATTGTGAATGCTCTTCAAAACAATGAATATTCAGCGGATTCAAAAACCAAAGCAGGACTCATTCCAACAGAACAACCAGCAATATTTCATCTTGTTCAAGAAAAGGTATTGATATTTAATGATGAATTAAGGTTCTTGGGTTCTGCTCAACCCCTGTTAAACTAACTCCGAGATTAATGTTTCTTCTCACAAAAGATGGAAGACAAGGTTCAACTGTGAGGGATGAATCAAAGTATATTGATAAACCATTGGATATGGAAAATAATGATGATAGAGTATATATTGATCTGCTGAACACTCTAAATTATAAGGTTATTCTTTCTGGTAAAAGTAGGAAGAATGAGAAGGAGAAACGCATTATTCAGGCTTTAAGTATCCTTGGTTCAGGTGTTAGTTTTCTTCCAAATGACCCATCACAATTAGTTAATAGACTGTTATTGTTGTTAGGCAGTAAGAAGGCTGGAAATAACAATTGTTTCAATGAAGCATCAGCCATTTTAGACCAGTTGATGAGCATGAAAATAATTAATAAATATCAATATAAAGACATTTTATCTCATATTAAATAAGATGAGAAGCACAATCCTTAGTTTCAATTTCACAACAAGCGACCACACATCTTCATTCCCATACCCACTACAACTTGACACAACAAAAGAATATGAGGCATCAATATTGTCCATGGAAACTTATAATACCTTATTTAATATAAGCGAGAAAAATAACAAGTTTAGTTATAATCCGGGAAGTGGATACAAAACGATAACAGTCTCACCCGGAGCATATGAGATTTCTCAAATATCTTCCGAAATTGCTCGTCTTATGAAAGAACAGGGTGATGAACCAAAAAATATTGTTATAAACATTCAAAAACATACTTCAAAATCAACGATTAAAGTTAAAAATAACTACAAGGTTGATTTCACAATTGATAATTCATTTAGAGAGTTATTGGGTTTCTCCTCAAAAAAGATTGAAACTAATAGGACGTTTTACAGTGATAATGTCATTCAAATATCCTCAGGAATAAATTCGGTGTTAATTCACTGTGATTTGATTGATGGTGCTTATAATGATGGAAAAAAACAAATAAAATATTTTCATTCAGCGCATACTCAACCCCAATTGGTTATAAATTCAATATGGAACCCAAAAATTTGGTTTATCTACCTGTGTCAGGAAAAACCATACACAGAGTAAATTTTAGGATAACCGACCAAGATAATCGTGTGATTTCTTTTAATGGAGAAGTTATATCCATCAGAATTCACCTACGTGAAGTTTTCCAATAAATAAATACGATGGTTATTGTGAGGAAACACGAGTTGGGAAAATATAAAATAATTACAGGGGATGGGATGTTCCTTTCCCCATACTACAAGGGTGAAGGTATGTATCTTGGTAGAGGATACTATAAACCTAAGAGACAAAGGGGTGTTGGACATCAATTTAGAGGAGATGGGATAATTGATACTCTCATGGGTATTGGTTCAACTATTCTGAAACATAAAGATCTAATTGGTTCAACTGCTTCTGCTGTGGGAAATGTAGCAGGTGCTGTAAAGAGTATAAAAGATGCTCAGAAGGAATCTCATAAATTACAAGCAATAAAAGAAATTAAGAAAGGCAAAACTCAGTTGTCCCCCCAAGAACGACAGAAAATAATTCAAATACTTGGATCAGGGTTTCAAAAGTTTTAACATCTTTTTTCCTAAATAAATACAAGTATGGAAGCAATTGATAGTGTCTATGATTTGGATGATACTATTATTATCTCAAACTCCACTAAAAAAGAAGATTACTTCAAGGTAAATGCAATAACTGGAACAGACTGGAATACGAATGGTACAAAAAGTTTTGAAATAAATAATCAACAAACCTATTTGAATCTCTCCGAAAGTTTCTTGTTGTGTAAATTTAAATTCACTAAAGCTGGGAATAACACAAACGCTACACTTGTAAATTATTTCTTCTGGAAAATGTTTGATAGTGTGCGTTTGTATATTGGAACACAAGAAGTTGAAGCGGTTGATTATGTCTCTGCTGTATCTGAAATGATGAAATTTACACTCTATACATTCAGTGATAGAATGGGAAAGGGGTCTGTCGAAGGTTTTATTCCTGATATGTCAACGGGAACAAACACAGACCCTGGATATACTCAAAGGAAAGGAATGTATAATGATGATACAAAAACAGAAAATAGTTTTACTGTGGCAGTTCCTCTTAAAGGTATATTTGGATTTTGTGATCATGATAAAGTTCTGTATGGTCTTAAAATTAGATTTCAACTACAGAGGAATGATAATGAAAATCGATTGATTTTTGGTGTTGGTAATGCTTTTGGTGATCAGAATAAATTTGTAATTGAGGAGATGAGTTGGTATATCAGTGAATATACTCCTAATCTTAAAACAGAAGAGATGTTGAATCGAAGACTTAACTCAAAGAAACCACTCAGTGTATCATACCTCAAAAGAAGATGTCAACACGTTAAACTCAATCAAACTACTTACACGTGGAATTTGGGTGTTCTGGAAGGAAAGCCACGATATCTGTGGATCATTTTTAAAAAGCAAGATGGTGATACTGCGACTAAGAATAATGCATTGAGTGATAATGCTAAGGTGAAACAACTTCGCGTTTCTCTAGATGGAACATTTTATCCACGAGATAGATTGGAAATTAATTGGGAAAAAAATGATTTTGCTGAAGCATACAAGTCTTACCAAAAGGTGTGTGAAAGTAATGGAAATAAAGAACCTATTTTGGATATGACAGCATTTAAAAGTTTGTATACAATCTATGCGTTTGACCTGAGCGTTCAAAAGGAAACTATAAAGTCTAATCGAGTGGATACTTCCCTATACATTGAAAGAGGAGAGAGTGAAGAAGTTGATTCATATTGTTTGCTTTTGGAAGAAACAGAATTGCAGATTAATACAGATAATGGTGTGATGATTAGTCTCACATAATTTTTTGTTAAATAAATGAGTGGCAAAGTACCAACTGGGGTATATGTTAATCAAATCAATCTTCATAAACTATCATCTTGTGTTCAAAATCAAAAGCCTTGTACGATTAACGTTAATACAATTCAGAGAAAAGGAGCAGTAAGAATTGATGTTTTGCTCACAAGAGAACAGGTTAAAATCTTGAATGACACTGGCTCACTTAAAATTAAAATGACAAAACCAATGTTGAAAAAATATTCAATAAGAGAGACGAGTGGAGGATTTCTCCCATTTCTAATTCCTTTATTTGCTGGTTTAAGTGCGGTTGGAGCATTGACGGGTGGTATTTCAACAGCGGTGAAAACTGCTAACGAAAGGAAGGCTCAACTCCAGGCTCAAAAAGAATTGGAAAGACATAACAAAGAGTTGGAGAAACAAATTAGTGGAAGTGGCGTAATTGCAGATCTTGCTGAAAAACTTGAAGGTCTGCCTGATAAAGCGAGATTGTTAGTTGGAGATATGCTTTCTTCTATTGCACAAGCAGGTGTAAAATTAACGAAAAGAGGTAATGGATTATATCTTTCTAATAAATAAATGAGCATTGATGAGTGGTTGGAAAAATTTGGAAAGAATACAACATCAAATTTACAACTTGTCAAATATTGTAAGAAATTAAAAATTCATAATGTGGTTATTTGTATTGGAGATGAATAAACAAATGTGCCAAAACATACAAAGAATATTATTATGAACTTAGAAGATAATAATGGGAACGGTTCTCATTGGGTTTGTATTTTTAATAGTCAAGACAAATATTATTTTGATAGTTTTGGTCTTCCACCACCTGTTGAAGTCATAAAATTCTTACAGAATGGTGTTTATCAAACATTTCAAGTCCAAGAATTAAATTCTAAGTGTTGTGGTCAATTATGTCTATATGTGTTATTTCAACTCAACAAAAATAAAAAATTTTATGATATTATTTTTAATCTAATATAAATGACTTATGTTGGTAAAGATGGTTCTATCTTTGGTGTATCTCAAGAACTGGATATTGATTTATCAAATTATTACACAAAGGCACAGACTGAACGACATAAATATAATATAACCAAAAATATTAACATGAAAAATGCTTATAAATTAAAAAATTATCCAAGCCCGACTGACGCGAATGACTTGTTGAGATTAAGCGATTTATCACAATATATATACTTAAATAAAACAGCCGTGTATTCCAAAGATACAGAAGTGTTGATATTATCTCCAGGTCATACAGAATTCACAGTTCGAATTAAAATAAATTTTTATAAAGAAGGGCGTATCGTTTGTATGAGAATAGAACAATGGGGGTATGCTATGAATGATTTAGGGTATAATTGGTCATTTAAAATTAACCTCGAAGACCTGGAACAATTAAATCAGTCTCGTAAGGAAGAATATTATCCACTTGGTATCGAGAATGAGTTTTGTGGGGCTACGATTAGTAAACAACAAATAAAAGAATTTAATAAGGGTAAATATAATAATGGTTTTGCCCTTGTTTATCTCATGAAAACAGAAAAAACAGGATTTTATATAATAAGTAAGGAAATACAAAATGATTTAACTATGGGAAGATGGGGAGGTGTTTCGTGCCATAATATTATTCTAACATATATTTCTAATACATAAATGACAGCAAGAAGGCTTCAAGAAAATTATCATTTCTGTGTTCAAGCATACCTTCAAGAAAAGGGTATTCGGTATTTTAATAAATATGTTCTACAACATAAGAATGAGGTATTTTCAATAAAAGATTGGCATTATGCTGATGTTGATAAACCGACAACTTTAGATTTAATTAGAATGTTAAATAATGAAAAAATTATAAGGTTAAGAAAAGGTAAGGCTCTTTTAGAAATTCAAAAGAAATTTTATTGGTTTCCTGTTGTAAAAAAAATCATTTTGTATACACGAATAACAAGAAATCCTGATGAATATATGTATAATATTCTATGGGGTGTAAGCGATTCAAGGATAGTAAGGGATGAGGAAGGAGTTGAAGAAGAGAGGGAAGAGGAGGAAAAGGAGAAGGAGGAGAGGGAGAAGAAAGAGAAGGAGGAAAAGGAGAAGAGAGAGGAGGAGGAGAGGGAGGAAAGAGAGAAGAGAGAGAGGGAGGAAAGAGAGAAGAGAGAGAGAGGGAGGAAAGAGAGAAGAGAGAGAGAGGGAGGAGAGGGAGGAAAGAGCGAGACAAAATAAATATCAAAATATGGAAACCAGTGAGATTAAAAAAAGATTAGGGGTATTACAGAAAATAACTCAACCCACCGAGGAGGAAAACAAAGAATTGACAAGTCTATTTGCAATACTTTCGACAAGACTATTGACATCGCCAAGCTATTCATTTTAATTCAAGTTTTTTCTTAAATAAATGGAGGAGAGAGTGAAGCATTTCTAAGGATTCTTTATGTTTTAAAAATTAAGATTCAAATGTGCATGTTGGAAACTAAAAAGGTTTTTGCGCTCTGCAGGAATTTTTCTCATAAATAAATGAGTTATTGTCTCAAATGTAAAAAGAAAACTAATACTAAAAATATTTCATATATTAAAAGTAAAAATAACAGGGTTATCCAAAAAGGTATATGTTCGGTGTGTGGTTCAAAAAAAAAAAATTTATCTCCAAACACAAACGAGGAGGAGATATACAAAAGTTTTTATCAGGAAGTAAATTTACAACTACTGGAATACCAGGGGAATTACATCTTCCAAGGTATTCTTTCTGTGGTCCAGGCACAAACTTGGATAAAAGATTAGATGAGGCAGACAATCCTAAATCCTGGAGTAAACCAATCAATAGAGTTGATGAAGTGTGCATGAGACACGATATTGATTATGGGAATACCACAACGTTGGAAGAAAAGCATGAAGCTGATAGAGAAATGTTGTATAATTTGTCTCTGATACAAAATCCAACCTTGAGAGAAAAAGTTGATCGGTTCATTGTGAAGAAGATGATCAGTGCTAAATTGAAACTTGGGCTTGGAAATTCAAAAAACTTATAGGCTCTAATGATGCCATTAAGACTGAAGAGCAATTAGCTGATGAATTACATAAACCAATATTCACAAAGTTTCAGAGAAGGAAAGTTTATTCCAAGGAAGTAGATTATATCTGGTCTGCTGATTTGATTGAACTCAATAATGATAAGGGGTACAGGTATGCTTTAACCGTTATTGATTTGAGGAGTAGATATGCGTGGGTTGTCCCTTTAAAAAACAAAACAGGTAATACTCTTATGTTAGCTTTTCAACAGATATTTAATAAAAGTAAGAGAAAACCTAAAAAATTGTGGACTGATGAGGGTAGAGAGTTTTATAACAAGACATTTATGAATTTTCTAAAAAATAACAGTATTACATTATACAGTACCTTAAATGAAGGGAAGGCAGTTGTTGTTGAACGTTTTAATCGTACCTTAAAAGAGAGACTATATAAAAAATTCACACAACTCGGTTCACAACAATGGTCATCTTTTATTCAGGATATTGTGGATAAGTATAATGACACGATTCACACGGCAACAAATATGAAACCATCAGAAACATTTACAAAATTAAAATATGAAAAAGAGATTAATGTCAGAAAACCTAAGTTCAAAGTTGGTGATATCGTAAGAATATATAGGTGGAAATCTCATTTTGAAAAAGGTTATATGAAAAGATGGACCAACGAGCTTTTTAAAATTGTTGATGTAATAGATACGGTTCCTTGGACATATAAGATATATGATTTGGAAGGGGAAGAGATTTTAGGTTCATTTTATTCACAGGAATTACAAAAGACAAAGATAAATTGAAATTTTTTGACTCCGCCCCTTTTTAACTCCACCCACACAAACCCCACACAAGCCCCACCCACACAAACCCCACACAAACCCCACCACACACAAACCCCACACACGCCCCTCCCACCGAAGCCCCGCCCACACAAACCCCACACAAACCCCTCACAAGCTCCAATAAATTGAAATTTTTGACTCCGCCCCTTTTGACTCCGCCCACACACGCCCCTCCCACCGAAGCCCCGCCCACACAAACCCCACACAAACCCCACCCCACACAAGCTCCACACAAGCTCCACACAAAAACTCCACCCCACAAAGCTCCACACATATTCATCATATTCACATAATTAGTGATTAGTTAATTAGTTCCCCACACACAACATGTTTATTTAATTAAAAAATTATCCACCCATCCACACAAGCTCCACTCATCCACCCATCCACCAATTTCTCCACCCATCCCTTTATCCACACAAACCTCATCCACATAAGCCACATCCACATTCACCCCTCCCACATAAGCTCCACCGAAGCTCCGCCCACATAAACCCCTCCCACATAAACCCCGCCCACACAAGCCCCACCCACACAAGCCCCACACAAAAACTCCACACACATAAACCCTGTCCACATAAACCCCTCCCACACAAGCTCCACCCACATAAACCCCTCCCACACAAGCCCCGCCCACACAAGCCCCACCCACACAAGCCCCACCCACACAAGCCCCACCCACACAAGCCCCGCCCACACAAGCCCCGCCCACACAAGCCCCACCCCCTCATCCCCCTGTGCGCCCCCACCTTTGACCCACCACCTCCCTCATCCCACCCCCCACCCTTCCCCACACACACACATGGGGAGGGGAGGGGTGGGATGAGGGGGTGATGGGTCATTGGGGGAGCGCACCTACCCCCCCCTCCCTCTCCTTAATGTCTTCATCCTTTTTTTGAAATTCAGAATCAAGTAATTGTAAACAAAACAAATATAATTTATTAATATTGAAAATATTAAATATTCATTTGCGAGAATGTATAATCTTTTCCAGCAATCTTCTTCAGATGTCTTGTGATTTCGAAACTCAGACACCATATTCTGTTTTGAAACAAAAAGTGGATAATAATTAGGTTTTATAAAGATAATTACATGGTAATATGAGTAAGCCTCGTTGACCACTGAATTAACACACCAGCCTCGTTGACCACTGAATTAACACACCAGGAGGCCGACTCAGCCTGTCATCCTTTCAAGGTCAATAAAATGAATTCCAGTGTACTGACAAAACTGCGTTCAAACTAATGATGCAACCAACATAAGACGACATTCTAAAGAGAGAGTGATATTAATAATAATTCAGAAACATTTACCTCCAGAAAATCATGTGTTGTACAAGATTGCTTCAAACAGCTGATGTTGTGTGATAGTGCTGAAAAAAAAATAATAATAAGTCAAGGGTATAGATGAAGAGACAGACAGAGAGAGATACAAACAGACAGGGAAAGCGACACACACACACAGACACACATATACACACATACACACACACATACACACACACATACACACACATATATATATATATACACACACACACACACGTGTCTCACCATTGGTTTAATTAATTCGAGATCAGAGACCGTGATAAGACTTCGTACCAGTCATTATAAATCATTGACCTCTTCAATAACAGCAGAGAGGTAGGTAGAAAGACAGACAGAGAGAGACACACACACACACGTGTTTCACCATTGGTTTAATTCATTTGAGATCAGAGGCCGTGATAAGACTTCGTACCACTCATTATAAATGTCTTTCAATTCTCTTCTAAAATCATTGATCTCTTCAATAAGAGTATTCATTTGATGCACCTCATCGTGATATGTAAACTCAATTTCTTCCAACACCCTGTCAGAAAAAAAATATATATCAGAATTATCATGATGTAATTTATAATCATTTGCTTCATCGTTCAAAGAGAAAACCATACACAAACTTACCAACTCTGTAGTGAGCTGTTGTCTTCATCGGAAGAGAGTGAGTCCATGCCTCAGTTGTAAAAATGAAAATCTCGTCTGGCAGAAACTTTGTCTGGCGAATCACTTATAAAGCAACGATGAGGAGATTACCTAAGCATTGGGTGCGGCCACAGGAAATGACAGCTTGGAAAATAACTGGGCGATTGTATGAATCATTTACAGAACATACTTAAAATGGTTTTGATTCAAATGTTTTCAGTTCGTGTTCTGAGATAAAATGTAAACACGAGACCTTGTCTCACAGAATAGTTCCTGTTTTTTCACAGCATGACAGTCCAAAACCACTTCCTCATTCACACAGCACGACCGTGTCAAAAAACACTTCCTCATTTTCACGGCATGAACTGAAAACATTTGAAACAATTTACTATAATCTCAAAATGATATGTGGCTCAGGAGGTGGTCAAACAAGAGCATTAAGAGAAGTTTATCATTTCGTAATGGCACAAAAGGGGTATCTTAAAAAATATAAAGATTCAAATGTTTTGTTTGTCAATATTTTAGATGGGGATTATTGTGCAAAGAAAATTAAACTATTGAAGGAATTTGAGAATGAACAAATCTTTATAGGTTCAATGAGTGAGCTGTTCAATTCAATGAGGTTCAACCTCCAGGTTAAAAGGGGAGACAAATAAATATACCTTGGGATAGCCTGGTTATATATATATATATATATATATATATATATATATATATATATATATATATATATATATATATATATATATATATATATATATATATATATATATATATATATATATATATATATATATATATATATATATATATATATATATATATATATATATATATATATATATATATATATATATATATATATATATATATATATATATATATATATATATATATATATATATATATATATATATATATATATATATATATATATATATATATATATATATATATATATATATATATATATATATATATATATATATATATATATATATATATATATATATATATATATATATATATATATATATATATATATATATATATATATATATATATATATATATATATATATATATATATATATATATATATATATATATATATATATATATATATATATATATATATATATATATATATATATATATATATATATATACCTACAAAGCCTGGTGTTGGCTAAGCCTGGTGTTGGCTTAGTGGTTTGGGTGGCGGCTTGGGATCCCAGTGTCCTGAGTTCAAGACCGTTGGCTGCTGAATTAACACCAGGGGGTTGACTCAGCCTGTCATCCTTCCGAGGTCGGTGAAATGAGTGCCAGTGTACTGGTCCCAGTGTATGCCCCGGTAAGAATAGGTGTACCATATCCCTGTGTGTCGTAAGAGGTGACCAGGGTTGGCATCAGGAAGGGCATCCGGCCATAAAACATTTCCTCACAAAAAGCCAAACCCCTGCACAGCAGGGAAAAACGGATAAAAAGGGGGTTTATTTTTAGGGAAAAAAAAGGGAATCGCTGAAAATCCCCCATTCATTTACATGGGGAAAAGTGAGCCAGAACCAGTAAATCCACCCTACTCACGTGTAAGTAGTTTGGTTGAGTTTAACGTGTTGACATCTTCTTTTGAGGTATGATACACTGAGTGGTTTCTTTGAGTTAAGTCTTCGATTCAACACCTCTTCTCTTTTAAGATTAGGAGTATATTCACTGATATACCAACTCATTTCCTCAATTACAAATTTATTCTGTTCACCAAAAGCACTACCAACACCAAAAAACAATCTATTTTCATTATCATTCCTTTGTAGTTGAAATCTAATTTTAAGACCATACAGAACTTTATCATGATCACAAAATCCAAATATACCTTAAAGAGGAACTGCCACAGTAAAACTATTTTCTGCTTTTGTATCATCATTATATATTCCTTTCCTTTGAGTATATCCAGGGTCTGTGTTTGTTCCCGTTGACATATCAGAAATAAAACCTTCGACAGACCCCTTTCCCATTCTATCACTGAATGTATAGAGTGTAAATTTCATCATTTCAGATACAGCAGAGACATAATCAACCGCTTCAACTTCTTGTGTTCCAATATACAAACGCACACTATCAAACATTTTCCAGAAGAAATCATTTACAAGTGTAGCGTTTGTGTTATTCCCAGCTTTATTGAATTTAAATTTACACAACAAGAAACTTTCGGAGAGATTCAAATAGGTTTGTTGATTATTTATTTCAAAACTTTTTGTACCATTCGTATTCCAGTCTGTTCCAGTTATTGCATTTACCTTGAAGTAATCTTCTTTTTTAGTGGAGTTTGAGATAATAATAGTATCATCCAAATCATAGATACTATCAATTGCTTCCATACTTGTATTTATTTAGGCAAAAAAGATGTTAAAACTTTTGAAACCCTGATCCAAGTATTTGTATTATTTTCTGTCGTTCTTGGGGGGACAACTGAGTTTTGCCTTTCTTAATTTCTCTTATTGCTTGTAATTTATGAGATTCCTTCTGGGCATCTTTTATGCTCTTTACAGCACCTGCTACATTTCCCACAGCAGAAGCAGTTGAACCAATTAGATCTTTATGTTAAAGAATAGTTGAACCAATACCCATTAGAGTATCAATTATACCATCTCCTCTAAATTGATGTCCAACACCCCTTTGTCTCTTAGGTTTATAGTATCCTCTACCACAGGGGTCGGGAACATGTGGCTCGCGAGCCTGGTGTGGCTCTTTTGATGATTGCATCTGGCTCGCAGATAAAATTGGAGTTTGAAACTTTGAAAGCCCAATATTTCTCGCGGAAGCTTTACCTATAGTTTGAATGGTGTCGTGCTTCATTCACGTGCAGGGCTGAACTTGGCAGAAGGAGAGAAGAAAAAACGCCTCCAAATTGGCTGAAGCGATTTTTAGCTCGCCTGTTCGAAGAACAGAGAGCTATAGCGATACCCTCGGCATGAGCGTCAGCGTGAAAATGTTAAATTTTTTGATGCCAGTTATTTTTAACCTCCGCCATCGAAGATCGGAGGTTACTGTTTTCACCCCTTTCTGTTTGTTTGTTTGTTTGTTTGTGAACAGTATTACGGAAAAACTCCTCGACAGATTTCGACTAAACTTGGTGGGGGGTTAGGTATGGTCCAAGGATCATGCCATTAGATTTTGGACTTGGACCAGATTTTGGACTTAGACCCCCTGCCAAAAAAAATTGTTAGAGAATTTTTTTTTTGCATTTCTACATGTTTTGTGATTTCCAACCCACCCCCCCAAAAAAAATTGTTAGAGCAAAAAAAAATTTTTTGCAACTTTTTTTTTCAACAAAATTTCAATCTTTTTTTTGCATTTCTACATGTTTTGTGATTAGGATTTCGACGAAACTTGGGAGGGGGGGTTAGGGATGGTCCAAGGATCATGCCATTAGATTTTGGACTTGGTCCCCCACACGCAAAAAAAAATTGTTGGAGAAAAAAATATATATTTTTTTGCATTTCTACACGTTTTAAGTGATTTCCAACCCCCCCCCCCAAAAAAAAATTGTTAGAGAAAATTTTTTTTTTGAATTTCTACATGTTTTAAGTGATTTCCAATCCCCCCCAAAAAGTTGTTAGAGAAATAATAAATTTGCAACTTTTTTTTCAACAAAATTTCGATTTCTTTTTTTTTTTGCATTTCTACATGTTTTAAGTGATTTCCAACCCCCCCCCCCAAAAAAAAATGTTGGAGAAAAGAACTATAACTCTGTCAGCACTGTTGACATCATATTTAATGAATAAGATATAAGGTTCACTTGAGTGACCCAGTAGTATTGGCGGCGGAGGTTTTGCACTCTCCCGAGTGCTCCCCCTCGAGTTTCCTCTCTCATGTTTTTATCTACCACACTATTTTTTATACGCCTGATATATATATATATATATATATATATATATATATATATATATATATATATATATATATATATATATATATATATATATATATATATATATATATATATATATATATCCTGGTGTTGGCGCAGTGGTTAGGGCAGCGGCTTGGGATCCAAAAGGTCCTGAGTTCAAGCCCGGTTGGCCCACTGAATTAATACACCAGGGGGTTGACTCAGCCTGTCATCCTTCTGAGGCCGGTGAAATGAGTACCAGTATTCTGGGCCGGTGTATACCCCGGTTAAAATAGGTGTACCATATCCCTGTGTCGTAAGAGGCGACCAGGGTTGTGTCAGGAAGGGCATCCGGCGTAAAACATGTGCCAAATCACTTTGCGGATCATCCGGATGATCCGCTGTGGCGACCCCTAACAGGAGCAGCCGAAAGAAGAATATATATATATATATATATATATATATATATATATATATATATATATATATATATATATATATATATATATATATATATATATATATATATATCGGGGTGTATTATGTGATACCGGTCTTCCGTCAATCTGTCTGTCTGTCTGTCTATTCATCCGTTCCTGTCCGCACTCTAACTCCCAAAGTTTTCAACTTTCAAGTTTCATATTTGGTACATAGGTACAGACTGTGGAGCCGTTGTGTCACGACATATCTTCGTCATCTAAAGTGGTTGCCATCGCAACCGGGATGCTGTTTTCCATCCGTTCCTGTCCGCACTCTAACTCCCAAAGTTTTCAACTTTCACGTTTCATATTTGCTACATTGGTACAGACTGTGGAGACTGTGTGTAGCGACATATCATCGTCATCTAAAGTGGTTGCCATGGCAACCGGGATGCTGTTTTCCATGTTGTAGCACAATTCTGTATATGCCTTCTTGTTAGGGCGTATATTGTGCTCACTTGCCCTCTTGTTACTGATTACAATTTACAAATACATATATTGCTTTATAATTATACTTCACTGCAATGCTTTATAAAAAATATGACATATTAGACTCGTCATTTAAAAAGGATAAATGTATAAACAGGCGAGCATTGGGTGGCTTTGACACCAACTCTGGTTGTTTCGTCCAGTCATGCGGCCGAGGCGACTCGTGATTTCGGTTCCTCCAATGACGTGCCGCCGCCGAGACGCGTAGCAGAATTCATCTCGACCAATCACGCGCCACCGCTGAGGCGACAGCATCCCAGAGTCGGCCGGCCGCGCCGCACCTCTCGAGTATATAAGCCCGTGCGCAGGCCAGCCAGACTCACTATTTGCCAAGCCTCAGTTGGGTCAACATGTCCCTCTCTCTCATTTGCTCAAAGCTAACCCTTCGACGAAGAAGATGGCGAAAAGAAAAAAAGATGAGGAGTATCGTACATTTCAGGACGAATGGGCTGAAGAATTCGCCTTTGTGGAGAGAGCAGGTTCTGTGGTGTGTCTAATTTGCAATGACAAAATTGCATCGATGAAACGGTCGAATATAATGCGGCACTTCGACACACGCCATGCTATCTTTGCATCAAAATACCCTGCGGGAGACAGCAGAAAGAAAGCGTGCCAAGAGCTACTGAGCAGGGTACAAGCCAGCCAGCAGCAACTCCGCGTATGGACCCGGTAAGGTGACTATAATTCCGCTAGCTTTGCTGGATCTTTAGCAATAGTGAGGAACGGAAAACGATTCACAGATCGCGAGGATGCTAAAACGTTCATGATGGATGTCGCCAATGAACTTTTTGATGCTCTTCCGAACAAAGACAAGATGATCAAACGGATACAAGACATGCCTCTGTCGGCAAGAGCTGTTCATGATCATACCATCATGATGGCAAACCAAGTGGAGGAAACGCAAGTGAAGGACATAAATACAGCGCCGTTCTTTTCCCTGGCTTTGGATGAGTCAACAGACGTAAGCCATTTGTCGCAATTCAGTGTGATTGCAAGATACGCTGCTGGTGATACACTGCGCGAAGAAAGTCTTGCTGTACTGCCAATAAAAGGGTCCACAAAAGGTGAGTATTTATTCAAGTCTTTCATAGAGTTCGCTCAAGAAAAAAAAAATCTACCTATGGATAAACTTATCTCAGTGTGTACTGATGGTGCTCCGTGTATGGTGGGGAAAAACAAAGGATTTGTGGTGCTTCTCCATGAACATGAAAATAGACCCATCCTAAGTTTCCATTGCATTCTACACCAGGAGGCACTTTGTGCTGAGATGTGTGATGGGCAGCTTGGCGAAGTGATGTCGCTGGTCATTCGTGTGATCAACTTTATTGTTGCCCGAGCCTTAAATTGTCGCCAGTTTAAAACACTGCTGGATGAAGTTGGAAATAACTATCACGGTCTGTTTTTGCACAGCAATGTGCGTTGGTTGTCAAGAGGGAAGGTGCTTAGCCGTTTTGCGGCTTGCCTGAACGAAATCCGGACTTTCCTTGAAATGAAAGGGATTGAGCATCCTGAGCTAGCCGAAACTGAGTGGCTCCTCAAGTTTTACTATCTCGTGGATATGACTGAACATCTGAACCAGCTCAACGTGAAAATGCAAGGCATTGGAAATACAGTGTTATCCCTTCAACAAGCTGTGTTTGCTTTTGAAAACAAGCTGGAGCTCTTTATCATGGATCTTGAAACAGGTCGTTTATTACATTTTGAAAAACTGAGACAATTTGAAGATGCATGCACAGCAAGTGAGCCCACTCAAAACTTTGATCTCCACCAGTTAGCTGGCTTCACATCCAGTCTCCTTCAGTCATTCAAAGCACGCTTTGGAGAATTTCGTGAGCACACTCGTCTTCATCCAAACGCCCATCGCCCAGTTCATCGCCCATCCAAACGAGTGTTCACTGAACACAGCCGACCTGAGTTATATTCCTGGTGTCTCCGTCAGAAATTTTGAAGCAGAAGTGGCTGACCTGAAGGCCTCAGACATGTGGGTGAATAAGTTCAAGTCACTGAATGAAGATTTTGAAAGAATCGCACGACAGAAAGCGGAGTTGGCGAGCAAGCACATGTGGACAGAAATGAAAAAACTTCAACCCGAAGACCGGCTGATTATCAAAACTTGGAACGCGCTTCCTGTCACATACCACACACTGCAGCGTGTGAGTATTGCTGTATTGACCTTGTTTGGATCTACGTATGCATGTGAGCAGTCATTCTCACATCTTAAAAACATCAAGTCCAACCAACAATCGCGTCTAATGGATGAAAGCTTCAATGCTTGCATGAAGCTTAACCTCACCAAGTACCAACCAGACTACAAAGCCATCAGCAAATCCATGCAGCACCAGAAGTCCCATTAATGGTGAGTATTGTTACGTTTGAGGGGGGAGGGTATGCATTCAAAGGGTAATTAGGATGTTTAATTAGGTATGTCATGCTGTTCGAGTTTACCAGGATCTCGATGTAATAAGTAGCAATTCAGTGGTGATAAGTTATCTAGTAAATCTTCATTTCTTCAAGGGGGAAATGATAATTGTCACGTAATTAGATAGGGACACGGGATAGGGTAAGTGTGTCTGTGTAAACCCCTTTTGGTATTCTCTGGAGACTGGCCGTGACGTCACAGGACAGTGCAGCGGATGGCTCCGCCCCGTGATCACGATTGGCGGAAGGCGACGGCGGTGGGCCAATAAACGGCTCGATTGGAAGTGACGAGGACAGGAGGATAAAAAGGTTCTGTTCAGGGTGGAAAAAGAAGAGGAAGAAGATCGGGACAAAAAGATCGTGTTTTTTGGTGTGGAGGCTGTTGCGCGAGAAGCATACTTGTTGTGCTGATTCGATCGTGTTCTTCATCGTGTCTTGGAGCCTTGCTGAGCCTCGTGCGTCACCTTGGTTGGCTCTGGGGTTCTACTGACTCGGAGTACGGGGTCGAACGGCGGGCGGACCTGCCTCCCTCTCCTGCTCGCAATTTGGCGCCAGAACTGGTTCCCTGGCGGCTGTGAGCGGACTTGGGCCAGGACCAGGAGGTCGACAGCACCACGGTTTCTCCTGCCCCCCCCCCCCTGACGAGAGCAAGGCCAGCTCGTCCGACGCTGATCCAGGGACAGTTACGTCCACACCACGGTCCAGCCTGACCACCAGAAGTAGCTACGTTCTGTGTGTGTGTGTGTGTGTGTGTGTGTGTGTGTGTGTGTGTGTGTGTGTGTGTGTGTGTGTGTGTGTGTGTGTGTGTGTGTGTGTGTGTGTGTGTGTGTGTGTGTGTACTTGGTGCCTTAGAGGGTTTGAGATCTGTATATTCATTGGAATTGTCTGTGTTTTCCCCACGCCCGATCCCACACCATCCCGTCGAATAGCCCCGGATCCCTCTTCTTGCCGAGTCTTGTTATTTCTGGTTAATAATAAAAACAAATAAACATCATCAACGCAGTGAAAAGTGACTCGTGCCACCTTCCTCGTCCCGTTTGCGGGAGAGCGATTAGAACCGCCATGTTTGGGTTATAAATAAATAAACCGCCTCCATCGTTTCGGCTCATTCTACGTTGGCGGGACTGTTCAAGTCCCGTGGACGTCACAGTATTATAACAACATTATTTAAAAGAATAAATTCAGAGGCTTATTATACTCACATTTAATTGAATTCAGTCTTAAAATATATTATATGGCTCTCACTGAAATAGATTTCCAAATGTTTTGCTTTCATGGCTCTCCGAGTCAAAAACGTTCCCGACCCCTGCTCTACCAAGATACATCCCTTCACCCTTGTAGTATGGGGAAAGGAACATCCCATCCCCTGTAATTATTTTATATTTTCCCAACTCGTGTTTCCTCACAATAACCATCGTATTAATTTATTGGAAAACTTCACGTAGGTGAATTCTGATGGATATAACTTCTCCATTAAAATAAATCACACGATTATCTTGGTCGGTTATCCTAAAATTTACTCTGTGTATGGTTTTTCCTGACACAGGGAGATAAACCAAATTTTTAGGTTCCATATTGAATTTATAACCAATTGGGGTTGAGTTTGCGCTGAATGAAAATATTTTATTTGTTTTTTTTTCCATCATTATAAGCACCATCAATCAAATCACAGTGAATTAACACCGAATTTATTCCTGAGGATATTTGAATGACATTATCACTGTAAAACGTCCCATTAGTTTCAATCTTTTTTGAGGAGAAACCCAATAACTCTCTAAATGAATTATCAATTGTGAAATCAACCTTGTCGTTATTTTTAACTTTAATCGTTGATTTTGAAGTAGTTTTTGAATGTCTATAACAATATTTTTTGGTTCATCACCCTGTTCTTTCATAAGACGAGCAATTTCGGAAGATATTTGAGAAATCTCATATGCTCCGGGTGAGACTGTTATCGTTTTGTATCCACTTCCCGGATTATAACTAAACTTGTCATTTTTCTCGCTTATATTAAATAAGGTATTATAAGTTTCCATGGACAATAAAGATGCCTCATATTCTTTTGTTGTGTCAAGTTGTAGTGGGTATGGGAATGAAGATGTGTGGTCGCTTGTTGTGAAATTTAAACTAAGGATTGTGCTTCTCATCTTATTTAAAATGAGAAAAAATGTCTTTATATTGATATTTATTAATTATTTACATGTTCATCAACTGGTCTAAAATGGCTGATGCTTCATTGAAACAATTGTTATTTCCAGCCTTCTTACTACCTAACAACAATAACAGTCTATTAACTAATTGCGATGGGTCATTTGGAAGAAAACTAACACCTGAACCAAGGATACTTAAAGCCTGAATAATGTGTTTCTCCTTCTCATTCTTCCTACTTTTACCAGAAAGAATAACAAATCGTTTTCTTTCAAATGCTTCTTCGCCCGTTAGTTTCTGTCTGCGTTTCTTCTTTATGTCTTCCTGTTGTTTTACAACTTTTGAAACCAACTCTTGATGTTCCTTAAATCTTCTTGCTCTGTCTTTTGCATCCATTTATTTATTGTAAAATATAATTTAATGAATTGTAAAGATCAACAGGGAAATTTTCCTTTTCTTCATCATTCAAGTAGATGTGTTCAAATAAATCATTTTCTTTAAATATTTCATCAAATTCTTTATTAACATTAATGCGAGTTGTAATTTCTTCTTCACTAATACTTGCATCTCTGCTTTTCATACGTTTGCGTTGAGTTTCTTCATCAACATCAAAACCGAATGATAAAATCTTCACTCCACTCAGATGTTTAATAATTTGTCTCGTTCCTTCTGGATTAGTTTCTAATAACCCAACACCACCAGATTTTAGTTTCCTTAACTCACTCTTACAATGTGAATATTTTGTTGTACCAAGAGAAACCTCCTCAAACATTTGACCTTCATTCCTCAATCGCATATGTTCCTCCACTGAAATATAGTGATAATCTTCACCTTTTACTTCTCCAGGTCTTATTGCTCGAGTTGTTGTTGATACAATGCGTATCACGGGGTGTTTTTCAAGTAAATTTACAATATTCTCATTTGTACTACACAAGAACCTTGATTTATGAAAGTTTTTTCCAGAAGCAGATTTACCCACAAGATTTACAATAATAGTTGTCATTTATATATGTAATCATTTATAAAACAAAAAATATATCCCTTAATATCTCATCTTGTTTCACAACAATATATTTATATTTTTCAGTCGTGTGCTTCATGTAATCCTCAAATTTCTTTTTACTACATAATGTAGAACAATTATCTCTCCAAAAATTATTGATATCTATTGAATTTAACTTGAATAAAATAAAAGTATTAGCATTGTTTCTGATGGAACGACGAGGAAGTTGAAAGTACGATTGACTAAGATAAATACAATTACAAGAAGAATGTCTCCCTCTTGTGTAGTAGCTGTCCATTACCGTTTGGTTTCTCTCATTAACACAATCATCAAAGATAACGAGGTTCTTTTTGATTTATCCAAATCTTGGGGAGACGGTATATCATCCGTATTATCACTAAGAATACAAGTTATAGGATTTGATTTCTTTTTACATCTCTGTGTATCACAAAATAGTTGAATTATATCTTCAATGTTATAATCATTTAGGTTTTTTTGACGTTTAAATAAACCGATTATATCTTCTTTTTGAAGACCAGCATTAAAACCTTGTGAGAGTAGTTGATACTCTGGTTGAAAACTCGACTTTGTGAAAATTATTAAATTATCATAATCTAAAAAGTTGGCAGTGAGGAGCATCTTTAAAAGTAAGCAGGTTTTTCCACATCCACTTGAACAAACTATGAGACATCTTAATGAATTTGGGAGATTTTTATGGTTGTTAAATTTTATCTTATTTTCCCAAATGGGTAATAAATCATTCATTTATATATTTGGAAAACAGGTTATTTAATTTATTATTGGCTTTTTTAGAAACTCTATATTTTATCCTAAGTTCAGGTTTAATTTCAAGATAATCCATTATTTTATTTATACAATATCTTGTGTTGATATTTCCCTGAAAATTACATCCATGAATAATATACAACAACAATCCTTTGAACATTTCTCTTATACGTTCAGTTTCTTCCCTTGTAAGGAAAGGTGTGTTATCACCCTCTTACTTTACATTCATTTCTCTAATCAATCTTGTAAATTAATTCATTTTTGGTGTAAATCTAAAATAATTATTTTCCTTTTCATATTTTTTATTATCATTAATTAGAAGATAATCACAGAATATACATTGTTTATAGGCTTTTGACTCTGTGTTTAATCCCCGTCTTTCACACGCAGGACAATTCTCAAATTTGTCATATGGAGAATCAGGAAAGTCGAGCATATTTATAAAGTAAAACTTTACTTAAACTGAAATTCATCTATACTTTCAGTTGTATATTGACTCATATTTAATAATATTACCATCGATATCGATATACTTTTTTTCATTACCAGATTCAACGACAACATTTTTTATATTAAAGGTAATTTTAAAATGATCGTTAACTACTATTGAACGAAATGTCATTTCACCTGATGTATTAACATCCTTTATTTCATCAGGATTTACATCTTTAGGGTTGTTGAAAAAAATACAAATTTCTCCTTGCATATTACAGATGGTCTTATCTTTTCTTTCTAAAGCTTCATCCATAAGGTTTTTGTTTTTTGATACTTTTTCTTGTTTCATTGCTTTTTCTAGGTTTGAATATATTACCAGAAGGAGAGGAGAAACTTTTGTTAGAGATACTTTAATTGATGTTCTTCCAGGTATAATAAAAGCCCTTCCACTGAAGGAAATTGAAGAACTCATATTATTTACCATAATTGTTTTTATCCAAGAGTTGTTATATTTATCTTTATTCAATTTTACATCCTTGACATATTTCTCAGTATCTTTAACAAATGAAGAGATTGATTGAAACTTGTCTTTTGTGTCTTGAAACATTGTATTTATTAAGTGAAAAAGTTGGAGGATAAAATGGTTTTAAGCACAGATTCATCTATAAATTAAACGAAATTTTCATCAAGAAAATTTTAGTTTAAGCAAAGTTTTATTATATAAATATGGTGAATACAACGTACTGCGATGTTTGTAATCACGAATATAAACATTATAAAAAACACGTTCGAACCAACAAACACACATTTAATCTATTTCATCAAATATCTCCTCTTGAGTTGGAAAGAAAACATTGTGATATCTGTTCAAAGGATGTTTTTAAGAGTAGTTATCACAAACATCTTCAATCACAAAAACACAAGAAAAATGAGTTTAAAGTAAAGGGAGACTATTATATTGAAAACACTGATGGGGCATTTAAAGGGCATATAAAAATAAGGATTTTTCAATTTGGAGAACCCGGTCCATCATCAATAGCTGAATCAATTGAAATAGTGAAACCCGATGTTGAAAAATTTATTAAAAAGACATTAAAAGAAATGAAAACTTTAAAGTTTTATATGGGAGTGAAAATGAATATGAAAAGACAAGATGAAGAACATACTCCTTATATGAGAACAGATCTTCATTTTATAACATCATTTCAAGATTTTTTGAATAGTGGGGTTTATGAAGAACTATCAAGACAAGAGGAGGATGTTGATAATACAGTGGTAGGAAGTGGATTCAATATTTAAAAAATCATCTTCTTAGATATACACATTCTAAAATCAAACCCTCTTAAAGCTTCTTCTTATATTGAATTACCAAAAGAAATAAAACTAAAGAAGGCAGTTGTTAATATTAAGAACAATGATAATAAATGTTTTCTCTGGTCTGTTCTTGCTCACTTTCATCCACCAAAATGTAATTCAGAAAGAGTAAAACAATATATGAAATATGAGAATACCTTGGACATTAAAGATTTTAAATTCTCAATGCCACTAACAGATATTCCTAAATTTGAGAAAAAGAATAATCTTTCTATTAATGTATATGGATTAACGGATACAAACAAAGTTCAAATATTAAAAATTTCAAACAACTATAAAAATGAAGAAACACACATTGATGTTTTATATTTTAGTGTTGGAAAGAATTCACATTACACATACATCAATAATTTATCAAGATTAATCTCTTCTCAGGTATTCAGAACAGCAACCAAAATATATCCTTCTAAGCGATGTCTTAATTCATTTCATACAAAAGAACGATTAGAACAACATTCAAAATATTGTAGTAATCATAAATCAGCTGTAATTACAATGCCTAAACCTGGTGAAAAGATTTCTTTTGAAGATTATAATAAATCTATCATGCACCCATTTGTGATATACGCTGATTTTGAGTGTATCCTTAAAAAGATAAATACTGCTTCTCCTAATCCAAAAGAATCATATACAAATAAATATCAAAAACATATTCCTTGTGGTTTCTGTTATTATATCAAATCATCTGTTGGAGAAAAGTATAACAAACTTGAACATTATCGTGGAAAAAAGCTTCACAAGAGTTTGTAAAACGATTAGAAAAGGATTGTATAAGACTCACTAAATTAATGAAAGAAACAAATGAACCGATGAAATTAACCAAAGAAGAAAAATTAGAATTTAGAAAGAACAATATCTGTCATATTTGTGAGGGGGAAATTAAGGAGTCTAAAGTTAGGGATCATTGTCATCTTACTGGTAAATATAGAGGTCCCGCTCATTCCTGTTGTAATCTTAATTATAAATTACCTTCTTTTATTCCAGTCTTTCTTCACAACAGCGCCAATTATGATACACATCTATTTATAAATGAACTTTCAAAAACACCAGGGAATATTTCTGCCATAACAAACACAAGTCAAAAGTATATTTCATTTACAAAAATGATATTCACAAAACCTTTAACTCGTATTAGGTTTCTAGATTCTTACAAGTTTATGGGAACACCACGAGCCTACCTCGCATCAAATCCAAGCTCCACGGACTCTTTTCCAAATCTTAATTCATTCTTTCCAAAAGAGGAAATTCTCACTAAAGAGGAAATTCAGATTAAAGAGAGAATTCAAAGTAAAGAGGAAACTCTAATTAATGAGGAAATTAATGAAGAAATTCTCACTGAAGATGAAATTCTAATTATAAAGAAAATTCGAACAATGAATGAAATTCTAACGAAAGAGGAAATTCTGATAAAAGATGAAATTCTGATTAAAGAAGGAATTCTCACGAGAGAGGAAATTCAAACAAGGAATGAAATTCAAAGTAAAGAGAAAATTCTTACAAGTAAGGGAATTTATCCTTATGATTATATGGATTCATTTATGAGATTTAAAGAAACACAACTTCCTTCAAAAGAAAGTTTCTATAATAACCTTTATGAAGAAGAGATAAGTGATAAGGAATATAAACACGCACAAGAAATATGGAAAATATTTAAGATAAAGAACCTTGGAGAATATCATGATTTATATCTAAAAACAGATGTTTTATTGTTAGCTGATGTGTTTGAAGCTTTTTGATCACTTTGTCATAATAAAAATTGTAATGGATTAGATCCTGCCCACTATTTCACAGCTCCTGGTTTAGCTTGGAGTGCAATGTTGAAAATGACAAAACAAGATATAGATTTAATCAGTGATGTTGATATGCTTTTGATGATTGAGAAGTCCAAGAGAGGTGGAATATCACAAGTATGTTCAAAAAGATATGCTAAAGCAAATAATAAATATCTTCCAAATTATGATAGTGAAAAAGATAGTAATTATTTGATGTATTTTGATGCTAATAATTTGTATGGATGGGCAATGTCTCAATCTCTGCCTTATGGTAAATTAGAGTGGGTGGAAGAAAAGGATTATGAAAAGGCTTTGATGAATATTGTTATTTCTTTTCAAGAGGAATTGAATGACGAAGAAGAACGTTATTATTTTGAAGTTGATTTGAGGTACCCGAGTGATCTTCATAATAAGCATAAAGATCTTCCTTTTGCATGTGAGAAAGAAACCCCAAAGAAAGAATGGTTAAGTGATTATCATAAAAGTTTTAATATCAAAGGTAAATCAACAGAAAAGTTATTAACAACATTCTATGATAAAGAGGGATATGTTTTGCATCAGAGAAGCTTAAAACAGTTTTTGAGAGAAGGATTGAGAGTAGCTAAAATTCATAGAGTTTTAAAATTTAAACAAAGTCCTTGGGTGAAAAAGTATATTCAATTCAATACAGATATGAGAGCAAATACAAAAGTAAAATTTGAAGGGGACTTTTATAAATTAATGAATAATGCTGTATTTGGAAAGACTATGGAAAATGTTAGAAACAGGCAAAACATTAGATTTGCAACATCTTGGAAAGAAGCTTCGAGATTGATAAATAAACCAAGTTTTGAGAGAGAAGAGGTTTTTTCAGAGAACTTTTCTGCAATTCATATGAAAAAGGAAAGTATTGTAATGGATAAACCAATTTATATTGGAACAGCAGTTCTTGATTTATCAAAGATATTGATGTATGATTATTTGTATAATGACTTAAAGAAAGAGTATGGTGAAAATGTTTCATTGTTGTATATGGACACTGATAGTTTTATCCTAGATATAAAAACTGATGATGTTTATGAAGATATGAAGAAAAATATTGGAGTATATGATACAAGTAATTTCAGCAAGAAGAGTGAGTTATTTTCCAAAAAGAATGAAAAGGTTATTGGTAAGTTTAAGGATGAGTTGGGTGGAAAAGTAATGAGTGAGTTTATTGGATTGAGAGCAAAGGCATATGCTTATAAGTATGGTGATCAGATTGATAAGAGGTTAAAGGGAATAAAGAAATATGTAATAAAGAAATCAATAACTTTTAGAAATTATTATAATTGTTTGATGAATAAGAAAGAAGAATATAGGAAAATGAATACAATAAGAAGTTATAAACATTACATATATAGTGAAGAAGTAAATAAAAAGGCATTAGGAGCCTTTGATGATAAGAGATTTATTTTAGATAATGGAATAGATTGTGTTCCATATGGATATTGTATGATAGAGTGTTTTAACGATGGGAAGATGGGTTAGGGTTTTTTTAAGGGCTACCGCCGCGTTTTTTTTTTGTAATATATAAATGGTGAAACCAAGTATGAATCAAACTAAAGAGTGGAGAAAATCTCAGTCTTGGTATATAAATGGAAAACATAATGAATGTGAAAAATATCAAATAAGTCTTATTGAAAAAATAACTAAAACAAAGGTAAATAAAACAAATAAGCAAATCAATTTAAAAAGTAGTAAGTTAGAGGATGTAAAGACAAAAATGAATATCCTTGAATGGACTGAAAACTTTGATGGTTATCAATTGAACAATGAAAAAACAATTTACTATAATCTCAAAATGATATGTGGCTCAGGAGGTGGCCAGATGAGATCATTAAGAGAAGTTTATCATTTCGTAATGGCAGAAAAGGGGTATCTTAAAAAATATAAAGATTCAAATGTTTTGTTTGTCAATATTTTAGATGGGGATTATTGTGCAAAGAAAATTAAACTATTGAAGGAATTTGAGAATGAACAAATCTTTATAGGTTCAATGAGTGAGCTGTTCAACCACCAGGTGTTCAATTCAATGAGGTTCAACCTCCAGGTTAAAAGGGGAGACAAATAAAGATACCTTGGGATAGCCTGGTTATATATATATATATAATATAATAACTTGTGTATATATATAT
>NC_140972.1:9178883-9186383 GCF_056783735.1 Eptatretus burgeri
TTGTGAGGGGGAAATTAAGGAGTCTAAAGTTAGGGATCATTGTCATCTTACTGGTAAATATAGAGGTCCCGCTCATTCCTGTTGTAATCTTAATTATAAATTACCTTCTTTTATTCCAGTCTTTCTTCACAACAGCGCCAACTATGATACACATCTATTCATAAATGAACTTTCAAAAACACCAGGGAATATTTCTGCCACAACAAACACAAGTCAAAAGTATATTTCATTTACAAAAATGATATTCACAAAACCTTTAACTCGTATTAGGTTTCTAGATTCTTACAAGTTTATGGGAACACCACTGGCCTACCTCGCATCAAATCTAAGCTCCATGGACTCTTTTCCAAATCTTAATTCATTCTTTCCAAAAGAGGAAATTCTCACTAAAGAGGAAATTCAGATTAAAGAGAGAATTCAAAGTAAAGAGGAAACTCTAATTAATGAGGAAATTAATGAAGAAATTCTAACTGAAGATGAAATTCTAATTATAAAGAAAATTCGAACAATGAATGAAATTCTAACTAAAGAGGAAATTCAGATTAAAGATGAAATTCTGATTAAAGAAGGAATTCTTACGAGAGAGGAAATTCAAACAAGGAATGAAATTCAAAGTAAAGAAAAAATTCTTACAAGTAAGGGAATTTATCCTGATGATTATATGGATTCATTTATGCCTGGTGTTGGCGCAGTGGTTAGGACAGCGGCTTGGGATCCAAAAGGTCCTGAGTTCAAGCCCCGTTGGGCCACTGAATTAATACACCAGGGGGTTGACTCAGCCTGTCATCCTTCCGAGGTCGGCGATATGAGTACCAGTATACTGGGCCGGTGTATACCCCGGTTAAAATAGGTGTACCATATCCCTGTGTCGTAAGAGGCGACCAGGGTTGCGTCAGGAAGGGCATCCGGCGTAAAACATGTGCCAAATCACAATGCGGATCATACGGATGATCCGCTGTGGCGACCCCTAACGGGAGCAGCTGAAAGAAGAAGAAGAAGAGATTATATGGATTCATTTATGAGATTTAAAGAAACACAACTTCCATCAAAAGAAAGTTTCTATAATAACCTTTATGAAGAAGAGATAAATGAAAAGGAATATAAACACGCACAAGAAATATGGAAAATATTTAAGATAAAGAACCTTGGAGAATATCATGATTTATATCTAAAAACAGATGTTTTATTGTGAGCTGATGTGTTTGAAGCTTTTAGATCACTCTGTCATAATAAAAATTGTTATGGATTAGATCCTGCCCACTATTTCACAGCTCCTGGTTTAGCTTGGAGCGCAATGTTGAAAATGACAAAACAAGACATAGATTTAATCAGTGATGTTGATATGCTTTTGATGATTAAGAAGTCCAAGAGAGGTGGAATATCACAAGTATGTTCAAAAAGATATGCGAAAGCAAATAATAAATATCTTCCCAATTATGATCGTGAAAAAGATAGTAATTATTTGATGTATTGTGATGCTAATAATTTGTATGGATGAGCAATGTCTCAATCTCTGCCTTATGGTAAATTAGAGTGGGTGGAAGAAAAGGATAATGAAAAGGCTTTGATGAATATTGTTATTTCTTCTCAAGAGGAATTGAATGACGAAGAAGAAGGTTATTATTTTGAAGTTGATTTGAAGTACCCGAGTGATCTTCATAATAAGCATAAAGACCTTCCTTTTGTATGTGAGAAAGAAACCCCAAAGAAAGAATGGTTCAGTGATTATTATTAAAAGTTTTAATATTAAAGGCAAATCAACAGAAAAGTTATTAACAACATTCTATGATTAAGAGGGATATGTTTTGCATCAGAGAAGCTCAAAACAGTTTTTGAGAGAAGGATTGAGAGTAGCTAAAATTCATAGAGTTTTAAAATTTAAACAAAGTCCTTGGGTGAAAAAGTATATTCAATTCAATACAGATATGAGAGCAAATACAAAAGTAAAATTTGAAGGGGACTTTTATAAATTAATGAATAATGCTGTATTTGGAAAGACTATGGAAAATGTTAGAAACAGGCAAAACATTAGATTCGCAACATCTTGGAAAGAAGCTTCGAGATTGATAAATAAACCAAGTTTTGAGAGAGAAGAGGTTTTTTCAGAGAACTTTTCTGCAATTCATATGAAAAAGGAAAGTATTGTAATGGATAAACCAATTTATATTGGAACAGCAGTTCTTGATTTATCAAAGATATTGATGTATGATTATTTGTATAATGACTTGAAGAAAGAGTATGGTGAAAATGTTTCATTGTTGTATATGGACACTGATAGTTTTATCCTAGAGATAAAAAACTGATGATGTTTATAAAGATATGAAGAAAAATATTGGAGTATATGATACAAGTAATTTCAGCAAGAAGAGTGAGTTATTTCCAAAAAGAATGAAAAGGTTATTGGTAAGTTTAAGGATGAGTTGGGTGGAAAAGTAATGAGTGAGTTTATTGGATTGAGAGCAAAGGCATATGCTTATAAGTATGGTGATCAGATTGATAAGAGGTTAAAGGGAATAAAGAAATATGTAATAAAGAAATCAATAACTTTTAGAAATTATTATAATTGTTTGATGAATAAGAAAGAAGAATATAGGAAAATGAATACAATAAGAAGTTATAAACATAACATATATAGTGAAGAAGTAAATAAAAAGGCATGAGGAGCCTTTGATGATAAGAGATTTATTTTAGATAATGGAATAGATTGTGTTCCATATGGATATTGTATGATAGAGTGCATAAAATAGATTGCGTTTTAACGATGGGAAGATGGGTTCGGGTTTTTTAAGGGCGACCGCCGCGTTTTTTCGCAATATATAAATGGTTAAACCAAGTATTAATCAAACTAAAGAGTGGAGAAAATCTCAGTCTTGGTATATAAATGTAAAACATAATGAATGTGAAAAATATCAAATAAGTCTTATTGGAAAAATAATTAAAACAAAGGTAAATAAAACAAATAAGCGAATCAATTTAAAAAGTAGTAAGTTAGAGGATGTAAAGAAAAAAATGAATATCCTTGAATGGACTGAAAACTTTGATGGTTATCAATTGAACAATGAAAAAACAATTTACTATAATCTCAAAATGATATGTGGTTCAGGAGGTGGTCAAACTAAAGCATTAAGAGAAGTTTATCATTTCGTAATGGCACAAAAGGGGTATCTTAAAAAATATAAAGATTCAAATGTTTTGTTTGTCAATATTTTAGATGGGGATTATTGTGCAAAGAAAATTAAACTATTGAAGGAATTTGAGAATGAACAAATCTTTATAGGTTCAATGAGTGAGCTGTTCAACCCCCAGGTGTTCAATTCAATGAGGTTCAACCTCCAGGTTAAAAGGGGAGACAAATAAATATACTGTTGCGGATTCGCGCCCGCCGGCGTGCTGACGGCCACGTAACTCGAATCGCGGCACGTCGCCCACCGGACGGACAATCCAGTCGTGACCCTCTCGGACTAACGCCGGGAACCAGTCACGGGTGGACCTTTCGGTCTCACCGCGATCGAGCCAATCAGCCCCCGCGTGGGATAGGGTTGCTCGCCAAATTCGACCTACCTAAGTACCCACGCGGAGGGTAGACCGGGCGATCGCACCTCGCCGCAGGTCGACTTCGGACACGGGCCACTTAAGCGACCCGTTCCGTACTATCGGGATAACCGAGCGGTGTTATTCGTCGACCTCGACGGTTCGATTAATTATCGGGCGTATTCAGCCCACTACCAACCCTTTACGTGAAGCAAGATGAGGATTCAATGAAGGAAATGACGAAGCGAAGCGGGAAACAGTTCAACACAAAGCACATTTATTCGCGCTGAACGGAAAGCACACATATTCAATTCCACCAAAAGCACACAGAAAAGAAAAAAACACAATGCAATTTACACAAAAAGCAAATATAAAAGAGAAGACACAATGCAGAGCTAATACCGACTACCGAGCACACGGCAACACTTATACAATTCTACTTCACAGACGGCGCCGACAACACATACCCAAAACCAAGGAAAAGAATACCCTCAAGGATGAGGCGGGCCTGAGGCCGAGACCGGGTCGGGCCTACCCGTCTGGTGATGAGACGCGGAGCGGCGATGGTGCCTCAACTCCGCGGGCCTCGCGGGCAGTGTCTGGTAGGGGGTGGGAAAGGGGCCCCCTTGGTCGCACTATCTCAGCGCGGGGGGAAACAGGAGGGGGTTGCTGATGCTCGGGGTATAGAGGATTTTTATTGCCCCGCAACGAGCGTCTCCACCTCGGCCAGGTCGCGCTGTCGGCCTCCCTGGGGTGCAGCTCCCTGCACGACGCGAGCACCCCCTCGTCTGCCCTCGCCGCCTCTCCACAGCTCCGTCCCCTCCGTTCCGACTCCAACGCACACGACGACCAGCTCCTTCTTGCCAACTCCACCGCCCGCGAAGTCTTGACTCTCTGTTCCCTCTCGACTCTCCCACTCTCTTACTCTCTGGACTGACGAACACGGTCGCTTTTTATCAGCCCCGTAGCTTCGCCCTCTCATCTTTGACCCCCTCCCTTCGACCTTTCACCTCGCTCCCCATTGGCCCGAGAAAAAGTGGGCGTGAATGCTTTTTGATCCATAAATTTGCATATATCGATCGCCCTCCAATGCCCTGGGGGCGGGGCCAATTCGCCCCTCGCTCACCGATTGGACGGCAAAAAGTGGGCGTGTGTCGTTTTTGATCCGTTTTTGAAGCACAAAATCCGTGATTTTGTACACGCTGTTCGGCGCGCGCCCTGCACGAGTCCAACACCGGTACCCACAGGCGGTGCAAGAACAGTGGCGATGCGACGGTTGCGAGGTGTGACGTGAAGGTCGTGGCGGTTGTGGTGAAGCGGCGTTGTGGTTGGTGGTGGTAATCATGGCGGTTGGTCCAAAATAAAGATAGTAAAAGAAAAACGGCTATCCTGAAGAGTCGCAGCACGCATAAATGACATGTATTCCCACTAGACAACGGGTTTGGGCCTAACTACACATGTACTTACCGAGATACCTCACCTGAGGGACCTGAATGGTGGTTTGCGAATTTGGTAACCACAACAATACCTTGGGATAGCCTGGTTATATATATAATATAATAACTTGTATGTGTGTGTGTATATATATATATATATATATATATATATATATATATATATATATATATATATATATATATATATATATATATATATATATATATATATATATATATATATATATATACCTACAAAGCCTGGTGTTGGCTTAGTGGTTAGGGTGGCGGCTTGGGATCCCAGTGTCTTGAGTTCAAGCCCCGTTGGCTGCTGAATTAACACCAGGGGGTTGACTCAGCCTGTCATCCTTCCGAGGTCGGCGAAATGAGTGCCAGTGTACTGGTCCCGGTGTATGCCCCGGTTATAATAGGTGTACCATATCCCTGTGTGTCGTAAGAGGCGACCAGGGTTGCGTCAGGAAGGGCATCCGGCGTAAAAACCTATGCCAAATCATTATGCGGACAACAAAACGAATTTCCATACCGGATCGGTCGAGGCCCGGGTTACCAACGACCGCCACCGGTACCGGTGGTCAGCAGGGTACCAGTGGAAATTGTGCTACTGCTGGGCGAAGGAGGAGAAGGAGACGGGGAAGGCGAGTCCGGAGGCAGTGGGAGAGGGGGAAGGGTAGAAGTGTGGAGGTGAGAGTTGGAACTCTGAATGTTGGGACGATGACTGGCAAAGGGCGAGAGTTGGCTGATATGATGGAGAGAAGAAAGGTGGACATACTGTGTGTACAAGAGACCAAGTGGATGGGGAGTAAGGCGAGGAGCATTGGAGGTGGTTTCAAACTGTTCTACCATGGTGTGGATGGGAGGAGAAATGGTGTCGGGATAATCCTGAAGGAAGATCATGTCAAGAGGGTATTGGAGGTGAGGAGGGTGTCTGATCGAGTGATGAGTGTGAAGTTGGAAATTGAAAGGGTGATGGTGAATGTCATCAGTGCATATGCCCCACATATGGGGTGTGAGATGGAATATAAAGAAGATTTCTGGAGTGAGTTAGATGAAGTGGTGGAGAGTGTATCCAAGGATGAAAGAGTGGTGATTGGAGCAGATTTCAATGGACATGTTGGGGAAGGGAATAAAGAGGATGAGGAGGTGATGGGGAGGTACGGTCTCAACAAGAGAAATGTGGAAGGGCAAATGGTGGTAGAGTTTGCAAAAGAATGGAAATGGCAGTGGTAAACACGTATTTCAAGAAGAAGGAGGAACACAGGGTGACATACAAGAGTGGAGGAAAGTGCACACAGGTGGATTACATCTTAAGTTGGAGATGCAACCTGAAAGAGATTAGTGACTGTAAGGTTGTGGCAGGGGAGAGTGTAGCTCGACAGCATCGATTGGTGGTCTGTAGGATGACTTTAGAGGTGAGGTTGAGGAAGAGAGTGAGGGCTGAACCAAGGACCAGATGGTGGAAGCTGAAGGAGGAAGACTGTTGCGTGAAATTTAGGGAGGAGGTGAGACAAGCATTGGATGGTGGTAAAGATGGGTGGGATGATTGGGCAACGACAGCAGAAGTTGTGAGGGAGATAGCTAGGAAGGTACTTGGTGTGACATCTGGACAGAGGAAGGAAGATAAGGAGACTTGGTGGTGGAATGAGGAAGTACAGGAAAGTACAAGGAAGAAGGGGTTGGCGAAAAAGAAGTGGAATAGTCAGAGAGATGAAGAAAGTCGGCAGGAGTATAAGGAGTGGTGTCGAAAAGCAAAAAGAGAGGTGGCTAAGGCCAAGGAAAAGGCATATGACGAGCTGTATGAGAAGTTGGATACAAAAGAAGGGGAAAAGGATTTATACCGATTGGCAAGACAGAGGGACCGAGCTGGGAAGGATGTGCTGCAGGTTCGGGTGATAAAGGACATAAATGGGAATGTGCTGACGAGCGAGGAGAGTGTGTTGAGAAGGTGGATGGAGTACTTTGAGGAGCTGATGAATGAAGAAAATGAGAGAGAGAAGGTTGGAAGAGGTGGAGATAGTGAATCAGGAAGTGGGGTGGATCAGTAAGGATGAAGTGAGGACTGCTATGAAGAAGATGAAAAGTGGAAAGGCGGTTGGCCCAGATGGTATACCAGTGGAGGCATGGAAGTGCTTGGGAGAGATGGCAGTGGGGTTGTTAACCAGAATGTTTAATAAAGTCTTGGAAAGTGAGAGGATGCCAGAGGAGTGGAGATTAAGTGTACTGGTTCCGATTTTCAAGAATAAGGGTGATGTGCAGAGCTGTGGAAATTACAGAGGGATAAAGTTGTTAAGCCACACCATGAAGTTGTGGGAAAGAGTAGTGGAAGCTCGGTTGAGAGGAGAGGTGATGATCTGTGAGCAGCAATATGGGTTTATGCCAGGAAAGAGCACCACTGATGCGATGTTTGCTTTAAGAATGTTGATGGAGAAGTATAGGGAAGGCCAGAAAGAGTTACATTGTGTGTTTGTGGATTTAGAGAAAGCTTATGATAGGGTGCCAAGAGAGGAGTTGTGGT
>NC_140972.1:9188883-9203883 GCF_056783735.1 Eptatretus burgeri
ACGACTCACGCCCACTTTTGTTCCGTCCAATCGGTGAGCGAGGGGCGATTTGGCCCCGCCTCCAGGGCGTTGGAGGGCGTTCGCTATATGCAAATTCATGGATCAAAAAGCATTCACGCCCACTTTTCCTCGGGCCAATGGGGAGCGAGGTGAAAGGTCGGAGGCAGAGGGTCAAAGATGAAAGAGCGAAGCCACGGGGCTTATAAAAACGACTGCGTTCGTCAGAAGAGTTCAGTTGGAAGTGGAGGGAGTTGAGTTTTGGAGTTCGGAGAAGCAGTTCGCAGGAGGAAGAGTTCGGAGTTGGAAGTGGAGAGAGAGCAGTTCGCAGTTAGCAGTTCGCAGTTCGCAGTTGGGAGTTCGCGGAGTCGGAGTGAAGAGGACGGAGCTGTGGAGAGGCGGCGGCGGCGAAGGCGGACGAGGGGGTGCTCGCGTCGGATTCGGGGAACTGCGGAGAGAAAGGCCGGCGGCGCGACCGAGGTCGTGGTGGAGACGCTCGTCGCGGGACCCGCGATTTTGTGAAATCCTCCTTTCCCCGAGCATCAGCAACCCCCTCCTGTTTCCCCCCACGCTGAGATAGTGCGACAAAAGGGGGCCCCCTTCCCACCCCCTACCAGACACTGTCCGCGAGGCCCGCGGAGTTGAGGCACCACCGCCGCTCCGCGTCTCATCATCAGACGGGTAGGCCCGACACGGTCTCGGCCCCAGGCCCGCCTACCCCCTCATCCTGGAGGGTGGTTCTCTTTTCTTTTGCTTTGGGAATGTGTGTTGTTCGCGCCGTCTGTGAAGTAAAATTGTATAAGTGTTGCCGAGTGCCCGGTAGTCGGATAGATCTGCATTGTTGCATTTGCATTGTCTTCTTCTTCTTTTACATTTGCTTTTGGTGTAATTGTATATGTGTGCTTTCCGTTCATCGCGAAATAAATGTGCTTATTGTTGAACTGTTTTCCCACTTCGCTTCGTCATTTCTTTCATTGAATCCCCATCTTGCTTCACGTAAAGGGTTGGTCGTGGGCTAAAACGCCCGATAATTAATCGAACCGTCGAGGCCGACGAATAACACCGCTCGGTTATCCCGATAGTACGGAACGGGTCGCTTAAGTGGCCCGTGTCCGAAGTCGACCTGCGGCGAGGTGCGATCGCCCGGTCTACCCTCCGTGTGGGTACTTAGGTAGGTCGAATTTGGCGAGCAACCCTATCCCACGCGGGGGCCAATTGGCTCGATCGCGGTGAGACCGAAAGGTCCACCCGTGACTGGTTCCCGGCGTTAGTCCGAGAGGGTCACGACTGGATTGTCCGTCCGGTGGGCGACGTGCCGCGATTCGAGTTACGTGGCCGTCAGCACGCCGGCGGGCGCGAATCCGCAACACTGGTGTCAGGTCGTGCGATATAAACCCATCGCCCTCCTCGCGGCACTGGTATCGGAGAACGGGAAAACGGGCTCTCCTGTCTCCGGCTAAATTCACGGGAATCGGTCCAGGGGTGAGAGGAGCGACCCCCGATTCCCTCCAAATTACGAGCGAGCTAAATTAACCCTTTAAGAGAAGCAAGATGGCGTCTCAAGGCGAGCGGGAGCCGGGGGTATTAGAAATGGATGTAGAATGTGTAGAATCCATGGCTCAGGATGAAATCCCCGTGCAGGAAATGTTGGTTGTACAGGAAAACGAACTCGCCCAACTGAACCCAGAGCCCGAAATGGGTGCGGCAGCGGCCGCGGTGTATGACACCTCCCCCCCCCCTCTCCACCAAAACCCTTCCCCAACCCCTGCCGAAACGGCTCACCCAAGCGCACCCGACATGGCCCAGCTATTCACCATGCTGGCAAAAATGAATGCGGAAATGACAGCGAAGATGGATGCGAATGCACAAAAGATGAATGCGGAAATGACAGCGAAGATAAATGCGAACATGAACGAAAAGATGGATACAAATACAAATGAAATGAAAAACGAAATGAAAAAAGAAATGAAAGAGCTGCGGGGTGAGACGCAGAACATGGGAATGAGCCTAAAAGGAAGATTGGAAGAACTAAAAAACGAAATGAAAAAGGAAGTCGACACGATACGAGCGGAGGTGACCGGGTTAAAAGAGAAAGTAAAAGGAGTGGGAGTCGCAATGGAAGAAAGTAAACAAGAGAGGGTAAACGAAATAAAGACGGTGGTGGGAAAAATAGACAAAGTAGGAAAGGGATTGGGAGAAGTAAAACAGGGACAAGACCAAATAAAGGAGGAAATAGGGAGGAACACGACGGCGATAGAGGAATTAAAAAGAGAACAAGGGAAAATAAAGGAGGGATTGGGAGCCGTGAAGGAGGACTGTGAGAAAAGACATCGGGAAATGACAGACAAAGTTGAAAACCTGCGAAAGGAGGTAAAAGCGGAGACACAGAAAGGATTAAAGAAGGTGGCGGAGGAATGTAGAAAGAGACATGAGGAGGTAATTAATGAAATGGAGCGGAAAGCCGGAGAAAAGACAGAGGAACTGGGGGAGCAGATAGGAAAAAACCGGGGCGAGACAGAAGAGCAGTTTAGGACAACGAGGGAGGAAATATCCAAGACAAATAAGATGGTGACACAGGTACAAGGGGAGGTGGAGCAAATAAGAGAAAAAGTCGGGGAACTGTCGTTAGGAACGATAGGGGAGGAAATAAATGGGGTAATAAAGGGGAAAATGGAGGAAATGGAGAAGAGACTGACGGATAGGGTGGAGGCCCGGTGTGAGAAGCAGGGTGGCCTCCTTCGGGAACAGGGGGAGAGGATATACTCCCTCGAGGCGGATCGTGCCCAGGTGGGGCCGGTGTCACAAGGCGGAGCAGGAGGCTTGCCCGATGCGGGGGTGAGCATGCCAAGCTTGGGGAGGGTAGAGGCCGCGGGGTCTTTTGGCCTAATGGGGGTACCCAGAATGACTGTTCCGGGGGGTGTGCGGAGTGTGAGTCCAATGGCTTGGGAGAGTAAGCGGGACGACGCGGGGCACGGACAGACGCGGACAAGGGTGGTGGAGCCCCCGGGCAAATGGCTCGGACCCTGCGGGAGTGAGGCACCGTTGGGACTGGGGAGGTACACTCCTCCCGGGGTCCCTGGGGAACGGGAGGAGACCTCGAAAGGACCAAGGGTGCCGCTACCCCCGTACGATGGCAAGACGGACTTGAGGGCATACATGGCCCAGTTCCAGTGTGTTGCCAGAGGCAATGGCTGGAACGAGGTGCAGGGTGTGGCACAACTCACAGCGGCCCTGCGTGGCGTGGCTTTGGAAGTCCTGACCACGGTACCCAGTGAGGGGGCGACCCTGGAGGATCTCCATTCGGCCCTAAAAAACCGATTTGGCATGGACCAGCAGAGTGAGCTTGTTAAAGCTCAGCTCAACGGGCGCAAACGACGTCCCCAGGAATCACTGGGAGAATTGGCACATGACATTCGCCGCTTGGTGGGGATCGCGCACACCAACATGCCACCGGAGTACCGGGAGGAGATTGCCCTGGACCATTTCCTTCGAGCAATAGGGGGCACCGATGTCGGAGCATTGCTCACCGTATGGCGCCCGGACAACCTCCAGAAGGCGGCTGATACTGCTGCCTGCTGGGAGGCAGCCAGAACGCCTTTGGGAGGGGCTGGGCGCCACGCGGTGGCAGTCCGACAGGTGGACCCCGTGAACGACAGTGCGCTGGGAGCCGGGGCAACCCTGGGCGACCAAGCGGGAATAGAAAGGATGGTGCAGGGCATGTTCGACCGCCGGTTCGGGAGACCTGGGGAGAGGCGGTCGGGCCCGGGAAGGGCGGGAGATGGGCCATCGGGGGGTACCCCAATTCGGAATGGAGGGGGGTATAATTCGGCGTACTGGAGGCAAACACCTTACCAGAAGAGGTGTTATAATTGTGGCGCAGGGGACCACCTGCAGCGGAGGTGCAACGCCCCGCGCAGGGAAAGGCCCCCGCGAAGAGAAGAGCCACGGCCCCCTAGACCACCAACTCCGCCCCGGGTCAATAGGGATAACCAGGCCCAACCATCACCCCCCCACCAGTCCCCGGGAAACTAAGAAGTGCCGAACATGTAGGGCCGTGTTCGGCAGACTCAGACGGAAAAGAGCCCTCAGAACTGCGACAGGTCATCAGTTGTGGCCAAATTGGCAAAGGTAGCTTAACAATTCGGTGCAAGATTGCCGGCGTAGGGGTAGACGCCGTTGTGGACACAGGAGCAAGCGCCACGATCATCAGCCCTGTGGTCCTTGATTCGAGTGTAGACGGTTGGGATGAGATCCACCGTCTGCAAAACCATAGTTTGCAGCTAGCTACCGGGGCAACGGCCCCTATCATAGGACGTGGTTTCGTGTCGTTTAAATTGGGCACTGTGAAAACCAAGATAGAGGTTTGGGTGGCAGAGGTGTACGACCCATGTCTAATAGGGTTGGATGTGCTGACGGCCGGTGGTTGTAAGATCGACTTGGGCCGGGGGGTCATGCAGTTGGGTGGTGAAGAGTTGCCGTTAGGAGGCGTGAGCACGGATGAGAGGGTGGAGCTGGAGGCTCCTGACTCCGTGGTCATTCCCCCGGGTGCCGAGGCGGTGGTCCCGGCCCGGTGGCGAGCACCCCCAACGTGGCAGGGCCCCTGCGGCCTGGCGGAACTACCGGCAGGGCCGTCAACCCCGGGCTTAGTTGTGGGCCACACCCTGGTAAGTACCGACGGGCCAATAGCGCCCGTGCGGGTGATAAATGTTAGCACGGAACCGCGCACTGTCAGGAGGGACACGAAGGTGGCAGATTGCACCCCAGTAAAAGAGGTCGCAGAGCTGAGGGACGATAACGTCGAGCCGGACCGGCCCCAGAAGGAGTCTCCAGACTCGATTAGGAATTGGCCCGGTCCCATTTGTGAGATGGTAAATCGGAGTAGTGTAGATTTGGAGGAGGCCCAGCGGGAGGCCTTATACAAGCTGGTCGACCGACACATCGGGATCTTCTCCTTGTCACCCGAGGATATTGGACGTACGGGCCTGGTGCAACATCAGATCCACACCAATGGGGCCCGGCCTGTCCGTCAGCCTGCTCGAAGGCTCCCATGGAGCAAAAGAGAGGAGGCTGATGAACAGGTTGAAAAGATGCTCAATGCAGGTGTCATCGAGCCCTCGGGAAGTCCTTGGATGTCACCAGTTGTGCTGGTTAAAAAGAAGGATGGGACCACGCGTTTCTGTGTGGACTATCGCCAGCTGAACAACGTGACACTCAAAGACTCCTATCCCCTGCCTAGAATTGACGATACCCTCGACGCCGTTGCAGGCTCTAAATGGTTCTCAACTTTGGACCTCAAGAGTGGGTATTGGCAGGTGGAGATGGATAAGACGGGGAAGGAGAAAACGGCATTTTCCACAGGGAAGGGACTGTATCAGTTCACTATGATGCCGTTCGGTTTGTGTAACGCCCCCGCCACCTTTGAGAGACTGATGGAGCGTGTACTAGGCGGCATGCCGTGGCAGTCATGCCTGGTGTATCTGGATGACGTCCTGGTACACACTAAAACATTCACCCAGGAGATAGCCAATTTGGACCAGGTGTTTGGGCACCTCAGGCAGGCAGGGCTGAAATTGAGCCCAGAGAAATGCACTTTGTTTGCGACAGAGGTGGCCTATCTCGGACACGTGATAGGCCGCGAGGGGGTGAAGACCGACCCCGGAAAAATTACAGCGGTAGAGGAGTGGCCCGTACCTACAACTGTCAAACAGGTACGGGGCTTTTTGGGACTTTGCTCCTACTACCGGCGTTTCGTGGCAAACTTTGCGGAGATAGCCAGGCCCCTTCACCGGTTGACGGAGAAGGGGTTGAGATTTAATTGGACGGGGGAGTGCCAGGAGGCCTTCCACAAATTAAAGGGGTGTTTGACATCCACACCCGTTTTAGCGTACCCCACCGATGACGGGATGTATACCCTGGACACGGATGCAAGCCAGGAAGGATTGGGAGCAGTCTTGTCTCAGACACAGGGGGCGTGGAAAGAGTGATCGCGTATTACAGTCGGGCCATGAGTAAGCCCGAACGAAATTATTGCGTAACTCGCAAGGAGCTATTGGCTATGCTGTCTGCCGTGAGCCATTTCCACCCGTACTTGTACGGGAGGAAATTTTTGGTTCGAACTGACCATTCCTCCTTGCAATGGCTCTTACGGTTCAAGGAACCGGAAGGCCAAATTGCAAGGTGGTTGGAAAAATTGCAGCAGTACGATTTCAGTGTGGTCCATAGAGCCGGTAAGGCTCATGGGAATGCCGATGCGCTCTCTCGACGCCCCTGTCTGAGGGAAAACTGCAAATATTGCACGAGACATGAGGAGAGGGACCAATTGGCAGACGCCTCCCGAAACTCCCAGTCCGTGCGGCCCGGGTGGTAGGCCCAACTTTGCCACTAACCGCGGGAGAGGAATTTGGTGGATTGGCATGGAGCACGGCCCAGCGGGAAGACCCTGTGATAGGGCCAGTGTACAAATGGGTCCAGGAAAACAGGAGGCCCAGTGGGGAGGAAATCGCCCCATTCGGGGCGCGAACAAAGGCATACTGGGCTCAGTGGAGGACCCTAGAAATGAGGGACAACATCTTATATCGCAAGTGGGTGGAGATTCCTTCTGAACAAACTTCTTGGCTGGTGATAGTCCCTGATGGGTTTAAGACCCAAATTTTGAAACAGGTGCACGGTACCCGCGCCGGTGGCCATTTGGGCAGGACCAAAACAAAATCTCGGGCCCGCCGGCGGTTCTATTGGGTTAACATGGGGCGCGATGTACAGGACTGGTGTCGAGCATGCGACGCCTGTACTGCGAAAAAGGGACCGCCACAGAGGATGAGGGCCCCACTCCAACTACATCAGGTTGGGGCTCCCCTTGAGCGAGTGGCCATGGACATTTTGGGACCACTGTCCCCCACTCGCCAGGGTAATAAGTACGTCCTCGTAATTATGGACTATTTCACCAAATGGCCAGAAGCCTTTGCCCTTCCCAGCCAGGAAGCAGGGGTTGTGGCCAAGGCCTTCGTAGAAGGATTTACATGCCGGTATGGGATTCCGCAGGAGCTGCACACGGACCAGGGACGAAATTTTGAGAGTGAATTACTAAAAGAGGTGTGCAGGCTCCTGGAAATTCGAAAGACACGGACAACGCCCCTGAGACCACAGTCTGATGGCATGGTGGAGAGGTTCAACAGGACCCTGGTCCAACAGTTGGCCCTCTTCACCGCCACTAACCAGGAGGACTGGGACGAACACCTTCCGTACCTCCTGATGGCCTATCGCGCGTCCCAGCACGGGTCTACCGCATGTAGTTCGGCGTTGTTGATGTATGGACGGGAGCTGAGAAGCCCCGTCGATTTATTGTGCGGTCCGACGCCTGAGCGGCTTGATAGGCCCCCGGGGGAGGCCTATGCCCGTCGGTTGGAGGAAGGCTTGGAGAAGGTCCACGCCTTCGCACGACACCAGCTCCAACAGGCGGGCATAAAGATGAAGCGCAGGTACGACCACCGGAGCCAGGTGAGCAAATACCCACCAGGGGCGAAGATTTGGTTCTTTAACCCCCGGCGAAGGAAGGGCAGATGCCCGAAGCTCACCTCACCTTGGCAGGGCCCGGGGGTCGTCCTGGCGCAAGTCAGTGACGTGGTCCTAAAAATTAAAATGGGACCACGAGCCCTCCCTCGGATAGTCCACGCGGACCGCCTGAGGCCTTACAAGGGCGACCTTACGCCCTCATGGATATGTCTTGCCGGAGGAGTCGGTGCTGGAACAGCCGCTCCCGCAGAGGCGCAGGGCTCTCAGAGCCTTGCAACGAGTTCACGAGCCCAGTAGGAAGGGAGGAAATTCCCCCCTGGGAAATTAATTAATGGGATTATTTGAGGACATGGACAGACAGTGAATGTGTAGTGGGGACGTAGCTTAGCTACGTAGTGTTAAAAGGAACGTGCTGTAGTTTAAGGGACGACGTGGGAGCACGAGTTAGTTAGGGGATGTAGTTAGAAGGATGGCAGAGTTCAGTGGTGTGTGTGTTGAAGAGTTGGTGAGTGGATTGGAAGCATGTGCTTGGTGAGTGAGTGAGGCCAGCGGGTCTGTGTGTGTGGAGCGAATGGGGAATGCATGGTGCGATGAGTGATTGGGGGGGAGGAGTGACTCCCGCCCAAGGGCCCCCGGGGTCAGTATAGAGTGAGTTAGGGGGTTAGTTAAATTGAAAAATGGAGGTCGTTTTGTTGTTGGTGGGAGTGTAGGCTCGAAACCCATTTGGAGGGGTGCAGGAGCCCTGTTGACGGGCTGGGAGTGTGGCTGCGAAAAGTGAGTATCGCTGAGTGGGTACCCCGGGCACCAGGCTAGTCGGCCGTGGTAGGCCAAGGGCCCATGGGGGGCCGGGATAGCATAGTGGGCACGGGTGCGCCTGCTTGGTGCGGGGGCCCGGGGCGCCATTAGCCGCGTGGGCAGTGTTGTGGGCATGGGTGACCCTCGGAAAGGGGCCCAGGAAGCCAGCCTGCCACGTGTGCGTTTCAGGGGAGGTGCCATGGGGGGCACTCCCCGGTGTTTAGGGAGCTGGTAGGCTCGGAGGCAGTGTAGTGCCCGGGGGTGCCATAGCGGGAGAATCGGCAGAGGGTCGTGCCTGCCAAAGGGGGCCACGTGTCCCAGCCATGAGACCGTGTGAGGGCACGGGAAGAAAATTGGGGGGCGAGGCCCGAAATTGTGAGGACACCAACACAGGCGACGGGAATCTGGGTTGTTAGAACCAATAGTTTAAGCGAGAGGCGCTTGTTGAAAGCCATGGGGTAGTTTAAGAGTTAATGGTTAGGGTAGATTAGGAGATGTACCCCTCCGCACCATCCATCCCCTCGCGGTCGTTGTGGGCCGCTGGACCCACTTTGGTTATAGATCGCCGAACTCTGGGGAGGCCATTCTGAGGCTTGAGTTGGGCCTCGACACAGGACGTTAGCTCTCCCTTACTCCCCTCCGGGAAGGGAACGTAGGGGTTGGGAGTAGGCTAGGTGACAGGATAGGTTAGCCGAACAAGGACGATAAAGGGGGATAGGGGACGATTTATAGTGGGGAAGTAAAAAAATATATATAATAAATAAATAAATAAAAAATGAGTTGGGGCTAAATTGGGGTTTGACAAATTAAGGGAGTGGGTATGTACAGTGACAGGCAAAGGCGATAGGTTGGGAGGGAGACAGGTAGGTAGGTCCGAGCCCGCCTTCCAAGTGGCCAGCACCATCGCACTCCCGCCACCAACCTCCACGGAACGGAAAAGGCTGGCCAACTTCATCGGCAGCTGTTGTTTTGCTGCGAGGCCTGTGCCGGCTGGATCGTCTGCAGCTGCTGTGCTGCAAGGCCTGTGCCGGCCCACTTCAGCTGCCGGCTGGCTGTTTGTCTTCAAGGCCTGTGCCGGCCAGTTCATCTGCCGGCTGTGTTTGCCTGCAGCGGCCTTTTTCTGCCGGCGGTGTTTGCCTGCTGCCTTTGCCATGCCATGCCCACTGCCCCTGTTCACCAGCCCCGTTCAATTTTTGCTTTGCCCCCCCCTGTTCATTTCCATGTGCGCCAGGATCCGCAAGGCAACAGTTTGCAAGCTGCGAGAACTGCCCCGTTGGCAGCTACAACACGGGCCTGCAGTGGCGGCCCGTGCACCGTGTTTGTGTCCATCCATCCATCCGTTGTGCTCATTGCGTGTGCCACTTGAGCTGGCATGGAGACTGCATTTGTGCAGCCCATGCACCGTTGTGGTTCACTGCGTTCAGTTCAAACCATTCATCCATCCATTCGTTGTGCTCATTGCGTGTGCCACTTGAGCTGGCACGGAGACTGCATTTGTGCAGCCCATGCACCGTTGTGGTTCACTGCGTTCAGTTCAAACCATTCATCCATCCATTCGTTGTGCTCATTGCGTGTGCCACTTGAGCTGGCACGGAGACTGCGTTGTGCAGCCCATGCACCGTTGTGGTTCACTGCGTTCAGTTCAAAAGGGAAGGCCTTGGACTGCGTGTGAGCAGCCAGCCACGTTCCCTGTCACCTGCATTGTTTTGAGCCAGAGACTGCATGCGAGCAGCCTGGCTCCCTGCTAACTGCTTTTCTTTTGCAGAGTTCAGTGATCCTGGGCCATGGTTTAGTGTAAAATTTGTAAGTTAAGGTTAAGATGTACTGTAAATATGAGTGCGCCCCCGGCATGTTTGTCTTAGCGCCGGCAATTTTATTTAAGTCATCCGTGTGAGTGAGTTTGTTTAGGTAGTTACGCAGCCCTCAGGTTATTTATTTTGGGGACACGAATACCATGAATGTCGCACTCAGGGATTCGTAGGTAAAATGTACTAGGGGGAAACTACACATGATGGCACACGAAAATTTGACGACTCGGGACGAGTCTGTAAAAAGGGGAGGGGGTAGTGTTGTGGTTGACCAAATTCGCAAACCACCATTCAGGTCCCTTAGGTGAGATATCTCGGTAAGTAGATGTGTAGTTAGGCCCAAACCCGTTGTCTAGAGGGAATAAATGTCATTCATGAGGGCTGCGACTCTTCAGGATAGCCGTTTTTCTTTTACTATCTTTATTTTGGACCAGCCGCCATTATTACCACCACCAACCACGTCTCAACAGCCATCACAACAACAACCACCAACCACAACGCCGCTTCACCACAACCGCCACGACCTTTACCGTCACAACTCGCCACCATCGCATCACCGTCATCTCGCGCCACTCGTGGGCCCCGATGCTGGACTCGTGCGGGGCGCGCACCGAGAAGCGTGTTCAAAAGCATCGCGCACTTACCGCACAAAAACGGATCAAAAACGACTCACGCCCACTTTTGTTCCGTCCAATCGGTGAGCGAGGGACGATTTGGCCCCGCCTCCAGGGCGTTGGAGGGCGGTCGCAATATGCAAATTCATGGATCAAAAAGCCTTCACGCCCACTTTTCCTCGGGCCAATGGGGAGCGAGGTGAAAGGTCGGAGGCAGAGGGTCAAAGATGAAAGAGCGAAGCCACGGGGCTTATAAAAACGACTGCGTTTGTCAGAAGAGTTCAGTTGGAAGTGGAGGGAGTTGAGTTTTGGAGTTCGGAGAAGCAGTTCGCAGGAGGAAGAGTTCGGAGTTGGAAGTGGAGAAGAGAGCAGTTCGCAGTTAGCAGTTCGCAGTTGGGAGTTCGCGGAGTCGGAGTGAAGAGGACGGAGCTGTGGAGAGGCGGCGGCGGCGAAGGCGGACGAGGGGGTGCTCGCGTCGGATTCGGGGAACTGCGGAGAGAAAGGCCGGTGGCGCGACCGAGGTCGTGGTGGAGACGCTCGTCGCGGGACCCGCGATTTTGTGAAATCCTCCTTTCCCCGAGCATCAGCAACCCCCTCCTGTTTCCCCCCGCGCTGAGATAGTGCGACAAAAGGGGGCCCCCTTCCCACCCCCTACCAGACACTGTCCGCGAGGCCCGCGGAGTTGAGGCACCACCGCCGCTCCGCGTCTCATCATCAGACGGGTAGGCCCGACACGGTCTCGGCCCCAGGCCCGCCTACCCCCTCATCCTGGAGGGTGGTTTTCTTTTCTTTTGCTTTGGGAATGTGTGTTGTCGGCGCCGTCTGTGAAGTAAAATTGTATAAGTGTTGCCGAGTGCCCGGTAGTCGGATAGATCTGCATTGTTGCATTTGCATTGTCTTCTTCTTCTTTTACATTTGCTTTTGGTGTAATTGTATATGTGTGCTTTCCGTTCATCGCGAAATAAATGTGCTTATTGTTGAACTGTTTTCCCGCTTCGCTTCGTCATTTCTTTCATTGAATCCCCATCTTGCTTCACGTAAAGGGTTGGTCGTGGGCTAAGACGCCCGATAATTAATCGAACCGTCGAGGCCGACGAATAACACCGCTCGGTTATCCCGATAGTACGGAACGGGTCGCTTAAGTGGCCCGTGTCCGAAGTCGACCTGCGGCGAGGTGCGATCGCCCGGTCTACCCTCCGTGTGGGTACTTAGGTAGGTCGAATTTGGCGAGCAACCCTATCCCACGCGGGGGCCGATTGGCTCGATCGCGGTGAGACCGAAAGGTCCACCCGTGACTGGTTCCCGGCGTTAGTCCGAGAGGGTCACGACTGGATTGTCCGTCCGGTGGGCGACGTGCCGCGATTCAAGTTACGTGGCCGTCAGCACGCCGGCGGGCGCGAATCCGCAACAATATATATACACATGTGTGTATATATATATACATATATATATATATATATACATATATACATATATATACATATATACATATATATATATATACATATATATATATATATACATATATATATATATATATATACATATATATATATATATATATATATATATATATACATATATATATATATATATATATATACATATATATATATATACATATATATATATATATATACATATATATATATATATATACATATATATATATATATATATACATATATATATATATATATACATATATATATATATATATATACATATATATATATATATACATATATATATATATATATATATATATATATATATATATATATATATATATATATATATATATATATATATATATATATATATATATATACATATATATATATATATATATATATATATATATATATATATATATATATATATATATATACATATATATATATACATATATATACATATATATATATATACATATATATATATATATATATATATATATATATACATATATATATATATACATATATATATATATACATATATATATACATATATATATATATATATATATATATATATATATATACATACACATGTATATATCTACACATATATACATACATACATACATACATGTATCTATCTACAATTCCAGCAATCTCTGTGTGTGTCTGTCTGTATGCGACCGCCAGTCCGATCTGATTGAAACTTGCCAGGAATATTGCTGGGGACCCGCGGATGTGCCTTTTCGAGGTTTGATATCAATCGGACGAGCGGTTCCCAAGTTACGGCAATTTATCTGTCAACCAATGATAAGACACGGTGCTATGACATCAAGAATGACGTCACAATTAATGTTTATTTATTTATTTTTGCACGATTGACGTCACAATTCTTCTTCTTCGTTTGGTATGACGTCACAATCGACGTTGGGGACCTGAGTATGTGCCTTTTCAAGGTTTGCTATTAATGTCTGTGTGTCTGTATGCGACCGCCGTTTCTCGACGACCACCAGTCCGATCTGATTGAAACTTGCCAGGAATATTGCTGGGGACGCGCGGATGTGCCTTTTCAAGGTTTGATATTAATCGGACAAGCGGTTCCCAAGTTACGGCCATTTATTTACCAAACCAATGGCAAGACACGGTGCTATGACGTCACGAATGACGTCACAATTAATGTTTATTTCATTTTAAATTAACCTAAACGAACTCTTTATATTCCTCATCACATGCTCACGGCAAACAGGGATCACTACAATTTAAAGGACACACAAGGAAGATTAAACACGGGGTTTTGAAGATTACTCCTGGAATCTTTAATTTATACAGAAAAGTGCCGTTAGACGAGACAGCCGGCTAAAGAGGAATGATGATGGCAAAGCAGTGGGACCTGATGAGATCCCAGTGGAAGTGTGAACCTGCCTCTGTGAATATGGGGTTCAGGTGTTGAATGAACGATTCACCTGTGTTATGATAACAGAGGAGATTCCAAGGGGATGGAGGCAAATATATTAATGTCTGTGTGTCTGGAGGGGAGGGAGAGAGGGGGGTGAGAGAGAGGGGGCGTCACAATTCAAGAGAGGGGAGAGAGGAGGGGACGGGAGAGGGGGGTGAGAGTGGGGGCGAGAGAGAGGGGCGAGAGGGGGGGGCGAGAGAGAGGGGGCGTCACAATTCTTCTTCTTCTTCGTTTGATATGACGTCACAATTGACGCTGGGGACCTGAGTATGTTTCCCAGGTGTTTCCCAAGTTATGGCCATTTATGATACGGTTGGTCCGATCTAATTGAAACAATTCCCCAATCCAGTTGTCGTTTACGAGAGTGAAGGAATGAAGCTGCACCTACGGGCACGCAGCTACGGGCCCGCACTAGTATATATACACATACATACATATATATATATATATATATATATATATATATATATATATATATATATATATATATATATATATACATATACATACATATTGTTACGAATCTACCGCCCGCCCAGCATGCGAACGACAGCTTTTAACCCGAATCGTGGCCGTACGCCCACCGGACGGACAATTCATTCGTGACTTTCGGGAACAACGCCGAAAACCAGTCACGTGTGTGCTCCAAGCGCACACCACGGCCTAGTCAACACTCTACCCTCGCGCGACAGGGTCAATTGCCGAATTATCGACATACCTAAGTATTCGCACGGGCAGACTACCGAGAGACCGTACCTCAGCGAGGTCTGCTTGTACACGAACCGCTTAAGCGGTTCGTTCTGTTCTGGGATAACCGAGCGGTATATTATCGCGAGACCTCGCTGGACCCAATTCTTTTATCGGCTATTAAAAAGCCCGCTACCATTCCGAAATGCAATACGGCGGTTCAATGGGGAAAGAGGGCACAAGGAACGGGTTAACATTTAAACATGCACATTTATTCACACACGTATGCAGTCAGGTTTGCAAAACACCAACATGCATGTATACACAAAAGCAATGGAATTGGCGGGAAGGGACAAGACGCGAGCAAGACAAAGCACTACAACCGTCTATTATTTATTATTCACAAGCATTGAACAACAGTTCTACTTCACGGGACACGGAGCCACAACTTTCGCACAAATAAACAAGGAAAGACCCCCTCAAAGACAAGGGGGTCAGACTGGGCCCGTAGGCCTTTATGACATGGAGCTTGGCGGACCGAAGGAGTTCCACAAGACCGTTGCAGGTTACCTCCACCCTCGTGGTGCGTCGATGGGGCGACCCGCGACGCCCCGTCCCCACAGAAGCTAGCAGAACCGCGGTTGATCCCAGGCCTTGCCAAGCGGCCGAGT
>NC_140972.1:9208883-9223883 GCF_056783735.1 Eptatretus burgeri
GTAATAAATACACAGCGACCAAAACATAACCTTTCGCAGAATGCAAAGGTAATAAACCCACATTTGTCAAATGTATTCAGCTCATTCGTGTCCATTCTGTCATTGACTGAGTGTGTCGCGTGCTGGGGAATTAGCAAGGCCGTTGTGCCCCAGTAACGGGATAATCGGACCGACTGAACTCGGCGATTAAAACCGCTCGGAATCGCACATGGAACGAGCTCGCTAAGCGGCTCGGTTTCGTACGAGTTCCGTCGAGGGTGTGAGGACTCGGTAGATCGCCACATGGTCTCTCGGTATTTTGAGATTTGGCGAATAACCCTGTACCACGTGGTGGAAATATTGACGCTTCACGGTCCACATCAAAGGACCTGTATTCTCCGGAGTTTTCCGGAGAAGTACGATCTGAATTACGGGCGATTGGTCGAGCCGACTCTACTGCTGCACCTAGTGGTCGTGCTCGCGGCCGACGTCCCGGCCCCGCAACAATATATCTCCTCCTACACGGGGAGGGGCCTTGGTGATAATCATCTCACTGTCCGTCCCTCATTGGCCTACGGCTGCACCCCACCGGGGCAGAGCCGTGGCCCCTGTTCGGAGACCCCATAATCTCCACGTGGCCACGCGGCCTCGCTCGCAAAGAGTAACAGGGTCAACACTGAAAAAGCCATCCAAGAACTACGAGCCGAGGACTGGAACTGCGAGGCCCCCTCTCAGCAAGTCAAGGCACGAGCAGCCAACAGGTGGTGATGGCGCGTGATGGGCAGGTTGGGTCATGCAGATGGGATGGTTGTTGGTTGTTAGCTGGCTTGTTGGAGGGTTCGTTGGATGTAAAACCCAACTGAAGACGTCACAACTCACACATTTAATCCTCCCGCTAAACAAAAGGACGGGGTCCTGACTACACACGTACTTACCGGCATAACCAACTTTGGGACTTGAATGTTGAGTGCGCATGGTTTCCAGATTCGTAACAATAATATATATATATATATATATATATATATATATATATATATATATATATATATATATATATATATATATATATATATATATATATATACGCACAAGCCTGAAGGCGACATGGCTGCTCGCTCCAGATGGAAAGCTGGCCGACGTGACTAGCCAATATTCATGTACATGCTATCAATCAATTTAGCACAATAAATGATTATCACAGCCCTCTTAGTTTGCGCCCAGAAACCCGCCTTGTGAGATTTCAGGCATGTTTCCAAAGAGACTCGAACAAATGGCAGCCCTGGTAATTCCATTTATCTATTCACTAAATATTTTATTTTTTTTATGATGCTGTAAGACATTCTCCTTGGGCACAAAAAAACAGGTCCTTCGGAGGTCTAGTTTCAGAGGTATTGATTTTTTTTGTGCAGTCCACAATAAGTGTATGATGTACGATAAAGTATTTTAGCTGTTGCGAAGCAACGGAGGTGTGCATAGCAACCATTCAGTTTTGTGTACATGCTAGCCACATTGTACACATTTCACCCAAGTTTCATCAAAATCAGACTCTTTCTCTTAGAGATATTCGCAATTAACCATTTCTGAAATGTTTGACATGTACTCACCCAAAACCTATCTCCTCCTACAAATATTTTTTGTTAGGGCTGCAAATTGGCATGAAGGGAGCGAGATAGATTGCGCACAGAACTCTAAACTTCGATTTTTCGATTTTTTGGGGGATTTTTTTTTCGATTTTTTGACCACTTTAATGGGCCGTTGCTGTGCCATTGTGAGGGCCCGGGGTCCCATATTCGAAAGCACACGATTCCCAGAAATATTGGTCCTACCTACCAAATTTCATTGGAATCGGTTGAGTGGTTTAGCCCCGAGGATTGACCAAAGTTTCGCGGACAGACAGACAGATGGAAATGTCCAGAATAAGGGTGCTCTTCGAGCAGCCAATATATATATATATATATATATATATATATATATATATATATATATATATATATATATATATATATATATATATATATATATATATATATAGATATATATATATAGATATATATACATATATATATATATATACATATAAAAAGATATATATATATATATAGATATATATATATATAGATATATATATATATATATATATAGATATAGATATAGATATATATATATATATATATATATATATATATATATATATATATATATAAATATATATATATATATATATATATATATGTAGGGTGAATATACTGGTTCTAGCTCACTTTTCCCCATGTAAATGAATGGGGGATTTTCAGCGATTCCCTTTTTTTTCCCTAAAAATAAACCCCCTTTTTATCCGTTTTTCCCTGCTGTGCAGGGGTTTGGCTTTTTGTGAGGCAATGTTTTATGGTCGGATGCCCTTCCTGGACGCCTCTTACAACACAGGGATATGGTACACCTATTCTAACCGGGGCATACACCGGGACCAGTATACTGGTACTCATTTCGCCAACCTCGGAAGGATGACAGGCTGAGTCAACCCCCTGGTGTTAATTCAGCAGCTGAGCGGGATTCGAACTTGGGACACTGGGATCCCAAGCCGCCATCCTAACCACTAAGCCAACACCAGGCTTTGTATATATATAACCAGGCTATCCCAAGGTATATTTATTTGTCTCCCCTTTTAACCTGGAGGTTGATCAGCTCACTCATTGAACCTATAAAGATTTGTTCATTCTCAAATTCCTTCAATAGTTTAATTTTCTTTGCACAATAATCCCCATCTAAAATATTGACAAACAAAACATTTGAATCTTTATATTTTTTAAGATACCCCTTTTGTGCCATTACGAAATGATAAACTTCTCTTAATGCTCTTGTTTGACCACCTCCTGAGCCACATATCATTTTGAGATTATAGTAAATTGTTTTTTCATTGTTCAATTGATAACCATCAAAGTTTTCAGTCCATTCAAGGATATTCATTTTTTTCTTTACATCCTCCAACTTACTACTTTTTAAATTGATTCGCTTATTTGTTTTATTTACCTTTGTTTTCGTTATTTTTTCAATAAGACTTATTTGATATTTTTCACATTCATTATGTTTTCCATTTATATACCAAGACTGAGATTTTCTGCACTCTTTAGTTTGATTAATACTTGGTTTAACCATTTATATATTGTGAAAAAACGCGGCGGTAGCCCTTAAAAAACCCTAACCCATCTTCCCATCGTTAAAGCGCAATCTATTTTATACACTCTATCATACAATATCCATATGGAACACAATCTATTCCATTATCTAAAATAAATCTCTTATCATCAAAGGCTCCTAATGCCTTTTTATTTACTTCTTCACTATATATGTTATGTTTATAACTTCTTATTGTATTCATTTTCCTGTATTCTTCTTTCTTATTCATCAAACAATTATAATAATTTCTAAAAGTTATTGATTTCTTTATTACATATTTCTTTATTCCCTTTAACCTCTTATCAATCTGATCACCATACTTATAAGCATATGCCTTTGCTCTCAATCCAATAAACTCACTCATTACTTTTCCACCCAACTCATCCTTAAACTTACCAATAACCTTTTCATTCTTTTTGGAAAATAACTCACTCTTCTTGCTGAAATTACTTGTATCATATACTCCAATATTTTTCCTCATATCGTTATAAACATCATCAGTTTTTATATCTAGGATAAAACTATCAGTGTCCATATACAACAATGAAACATTTTCACCATACTCTTTCTTTAAGTCATTATACAAATAATCATACATCAATATCTTTGATAAATCAAGAACTGCTGTTCCAATATAAATTGGTTTATCCATTACAATACTTTCCTTTTTCATATGAATTGCAGAAAAGTTCTCTGAAAAAACCTCTTCTCTCTCAAAACTTGGTTTATTTATCAATCTCGAAGCTTCTTTCCAAGATGTTGCGAATCTAATGTTTTGCCTGTTTCTAACATTTTCCATAGTCTTTCCAAATACAGCATTATTCATTAATTTATAAAAATCCCCTTCAAATTTTACTTTTGTATTTGCTCTCATATCTGTATTGAATTGAATATACTTTTTCACCCAAGGACTTTGTTTAAATTTTAAAACTCTATGAATTTTAGCTACTCTCAATCCTTCTCTCAAAAACTGTTTTAAGCTTCTCTGATGCAAAACATATCCCTCTTTATCATAGAATGTTGTTAATAACTTTTCTGTTGATTTACCTTTAATATTAAAACTTTTATGATAATCACTTAACCATTCTTTCTTTGGGGTTTCTTTCTCACATGCAAAAGGAAGATCTTTATGCTTATTATGAAGATCACTCGGGTACCTCAAATCAACTTCAAAATAATAACCTTCTTCTTCGTCATTCAATTCCTCTTGAGAAGAAATAACAATATTCATCAAAGCCTTTTCATAATCCTTTTCTTCCACCCACTCTAATTTACCATAAGGCCATCTCCACTCATGGCTCGCAGACTTCCTCTCCTGTCGCAGTCAACGTGTGGCCCTAAATGGAGTTCTTTCATCCCCTCTTCCTGTGCAGGCTGGAGTTCCTCAAGGTAGCGTTCTGGGCCCTGTTCTTTTTCTGGTTTTCATCAATGATCTCTCGGACTCTCTGGAAAATCCTCTATTTCTCTTTGCCGACGACTCCACCCTCTGCCGTACCATCTGTCATCCCTCAGACCGGCAAGCAGCAGCTTCTTCGCTCACTGCAGATCTGGATAAAATCACAAACTGGTCCAACACGTGGAACATGTCTTTCAATCCACACAAATCTCACACTCTCACTATGTCTCTTCGAAAGGACCGTTTACAAAACCGGCCCATGCACTTTCTCAACAATCCTCTGGAAGAAGTCTTTTCTTTCAAGCTTCTGGGTCTCACTATCTGCCATGACCTTTCCTGGGAAAGTCACATTTCCAACCTTGCCTCAAAAGCCAGTCGCCGACTGGGAATCCTCCGTCGTGCAAAGTCCTTCCTCGGCCCTCTTGAGCTCCTGACTACTTACAAAGCTTTTGTCCGTAGCCTGATGGAGTACTGCTCTCCCCTCTGGGCTGGTGCTCCTGCCTCCCACCTTTCTCGACTTCACGCTGTCGAAACCAGGGCTTTTAAGATCATTGGCATCTCCCGCAATGAAGCTGAGTCTTTGGGCCTCTCACTCAATCACCGCAGGTTGGTCGGTGGTCTTTCTGTCTTCTACCGACTCCTCTCCAGCCTTGCCCCCTGCTCTCTCTGCGATTTGTCCCAACCACATTTCCACAGGGCGCTCAAGGTCCGCCAACAACCCCCTTCTGGTAAAACTACCAAAATCACGAATCACTGCTCATCTTCACTCTTTCATTCCTCTTTTTCCCGCCTTTGGAATAAACTTCCTCACTCTATTCTTTCCCATTCTTCCCTCCAGGCTTTCAAAACAGCTGTTCACCACCACCTCTTATCTTCCCCCATCCAAATCCTCGATCTTTTCTACCCCGATAATCCACCCATGCCCACTTCCTTCAATTCTCCTGCTTTCCTTCCTGAAAGTCCCTGTAATGTCCATCTTCTCCTCGCCATGTTCCCCGTCCCATCCCCATCCCTCTCCCTTCCACAGTTCACCTGTGTCTGTTCCCCAATGTTTTGTCCCTTCCACTCCCACCCCTCTTGTCTCATGCCTCCTTGCTGTGAGTTGTGTGTTAGCTCTCATACGAGCCTCGACCAAGGTATACAAAAAAAAAAAAAAAAAAAAAAATAAGGCAGAGATTGAGACATTGCCCATCCATACAAATTATTAGCATCAAAATACATCAAATAATTACTATCTTTTTCACTATCATAATTTGGAAGATATTTATTATTTGCTTTAGCATATCTTTTTGAACATACTTGTGATATTCCACCTCTCTTGGACTTCTCAATCATCAAAAGCATATCAACATCACTGATTAAATCTATATCTTGTTTTGTCATTTTCAACATTGCACTCCAAGCTAAACCAGGAACTGTGAAATAGTGGGCAGGGTCTAATCCATAACAATTTTTATTATGACAGAGTGATCTAAAAGCTTCAAACACATCAGCTAACAATAAAACATCTGTTTTTAGATATAAATCATGATATTCTCCAAGGTTCTTTATCTTAAATAATTTCCATATTTCTTGTGCGTGTTTATATTCCTTATCACTTATCTCTTCTTCATAAAGGTTATTATAGAAACTTTCTTTTGATGGAAGTTGTGTTTCTTTAAATCTCATAAATGAATCCATATAATCATAAGGATAAATTCCCTTACTTGTAAGAATTTTATCTTTACTTTGAATTTCATTCCTTGTTTGAATTTCCTCTCTCATAAGAATTCCTTCTTTAATCAGAATTTCATTTTTAATCAGAATTTCCTCTTTAGTTAGAATTTCATTCATTGTTCGAATTTTCTTTATAATTATAATTTCATCTTCAGTTAGAATTTCTTCATTAATTAGAGTTTCCTCTTTACTTTGAATTCTCTCTTTAATCTGAATTTCCTCTTTAGTGAGAATTTCCTCTTTTGGAAAGAATGAATTAAGATTTGGAAAAGAGTCTGTGGAGCTTAGATTTGATGCGAGGTAGGCTAGTGGTGTTCCCATAAACTTGTAAGAATCAAGAAACCGAATAAGAGTTATAGGTTTTGTGAATATCATTTTTGTAAATGAAAGATACTTTTGACTTGTGTTTGTTATGGCAGAAATATTCCCTGGTGTTTTTGAAAGTTCATTTATAAATAGATGTGTATCATAGTTGGCGCTGTTGTGAAGAAAGACTGGAATAAAAGAAGGTAATTTATAATTAAGATGACAACAGGAATGAGCGGGACCTCTATATTTACCAGTAAGATGACAATGATCCCTAACTTTAGACTCCTTAATTTCCCCCTCACAAATATGACAGATATTGTTCTTTCTAAATTCTAATTTTTCTTCTTTGGTTAATTTCATCGGTTCATTTGTTTCTTTCATTAATTTAGTGAGTCTTATACAATCCTTTTCTTATCGTTTTACAAACTCTTGTGAAGCTTTTTTTCCACGATAATGTTCAAGTTTGTTATACTTTTCTCCAACAGATGATTTGATATAATAACAGAAACCACAAGGAATATGTTTTTGATATTTATTTGTCTATGATTCTTTTGGATTAGGAGAAGCAGTATTTATCTTTTTTAGGATACACTCAAAATCAGCGTATATCACAAATGGGTGCATGATAGATTTATTATAATCTTCAAAAGAAATCTTTTCACCAGGTTTAGGCATTGTAATTACAGCTGATTTATGATTACTACAATATTTTGAATGTTGTTCTAATCGTTCTTTTGTATGAAATGAATTAAGACATCGCTTACAAGGATATATTTTGTTTGCTGTTCTGAATACCTGAGAAGAGATTAATCTTAATAAATTATTGATGTATGTGTAATGTGAATTCTTTCCAACACTAAAATATAAAAGATCAATGTGTGTTTCTTCATTTTTATAGTTGTTTGAAATTTTTAATATTTGAACTTTGTTTGTATCCGTTAATCCATATACATTAATAGAAAGATTATTCTTTTTCTCAAATTTAGGAATATCTGTTAGTGACATTGGGAATTTAAAATCTTTAATGTCCAAGGTATTCTCATATTTCATATATTGTTTTACTCTTTCTGAATTACATTTTGGTGGATGTAAGTGAGCAAGAACAGACCAGAGAAAACATTTATTATCATTGTTCTTAATATTAACAACTGCCTTCTTTAGTTTTATTTCTTTTGGTAATTCAATATAAGAAGAAGCTTTAAGAGGGTTTGATTTTAGAATGTGTATATCTAAAAAGATGATTTTTTTTAATATTGAATCCACTTCCTACCACTGTATTATCAACATCCTCCTCTTGTCTTGATAGTTCTTCATAAACCCCACTATTCAAAAAATCTTGAAATGATGTTATAAAATGAAGATCTGTTCTCATATAAGGAGTTTGTTCTTCATCTTGTCTTTTCATATTCATTTTCACTCCCATATAAAACTTTAAAGTTTTCATTTCTTTTAATGTCTTTTTCATAAATTTTTCAACATCGGGGTTCACTATTTCAACTACAGAGGAATGATAATGAAAATCGATTGCTTTTTGGTGTTGGTAGTGCTTTTGGTGAACAGAATAAATTTGTAATTGAGGAGATGAGTTGGTATATCAGTGAATATACTCCTAATCTTAAAACAGAAGAGATGTTGAATCGAAGACTTAACTCAAAGAAACCACTCAGTGTATCATACCTCAAAAGAAGATGTCGACACGTTAAACTCAATCAAACCACTTACACGTGGAATTTGGGTGTTCTGGAAGGAAAGCCACGATATCTGTGGATCATTTTTAAAAAGCCAGATGGTGATACTGCAACTGATAAGAATAATGCATTGAGTGATAATGCTAAGGTGAAACAACTTCGCGTTTCTCTGGATGGAACATTTTATCCACGAGATAGATTGGAAATTAATTGGGAAAAAAATGATTTTGCTGAAGCATACAAGTCTTACCAAAAGGTGTGTGAAAGTAATGGAAATAAAGAACCTATTTTGGATATGACAGCATTTAAAAGTTTGTATACAAGCTATGCGTTTGACCTGAGCGCTCAAAAGGAAACTATAAAGTCTAATCGAGTGGATACTTCCCTATACATTGAAAGAGGAGAGAGTGAAGAAGTTGATACATATTGTTTGCTTTTGGAAGAAACAGAATTGCAGATTAATACAGATAATGGTGTGATGATTAGTCTCACATAATTTTTTGTTAAATAAATGAGTGGCAAAGTCCCAACTGGGGTATATGTTAATCAAATCAATCTTCATAAACTATCATCTTGTGTTCAAAATCAAAAGCCTTGTACGATTAACGTTAATACAATTCAGAGAAAAGGAGCAGTAAGAATTGATGTTTTGCTCACAAGAGAACAGGTTAAAATCTTGAATGACACTGGCTCACTTAAAATTAAAATGACAAAACCAATGTTGAAAAAATATTCAATAAGAGAGACGAGTGGAGGATTTCTCCCATTTCTAATTCCTTTATTTGCTGGTTTAAGTGCGGTTGGAGCATTGACGGGTGGTATTTCAACAGCGGTGAAAACTGCCAACGAAAGGAAGGCTCAACTCCAGGCTCAAAAAGAATTGGAAAGACATAACAAAGAGTTGGAGAAACAAATTAGTGGAAGTGGCGTAATTGTAGATTTTGCTGAAAAACTTGAAGGTCTGCCTGATAAAGCGAGATTGTTAGTTGGAGATATGCTTTCTTCTATTGCACAAGCAGGTGTAAAATTAACGAAAAGAGGTAATGGATTATATCTTTCTTATAAATAAATGAGCATTGATGAGTGGTTGGAAAAATTTGGAAAGAATACAACATCAAATTTACAACTTGTCAAATATTGTAAGAAATTAAAAATTCATAATGTGGTTATTTGTATGAGAGATGAATTAACAAATGTGCCAAAACATACAAAGAATATTATTATGAACTTAGAAGATAATAATGGGAACGGTTCTCATTGGGTTTGTATTTTTAATAGTCAAGACAAATATTATTTTGATAGTTTTGGCCTTCCACCACCTGTTGAAGTTATAAAATTCTTACAGAATGGTGTTTATCAAACATTTCAAGTCCAAGAATTAAATTCCAAGTGTTGTGGTCAATTATGTCTATATGTGTTATTTCAACTCAACAAAAATAAAAAATTTTATGATATTATTTTTAATCTAATATAAATGACTTATGTTGGTAAAGATGGTTCTATCTTTGGTGTATCTCAAGAACTGGATATTGATTTATCAAATTATTACACAAAGGCACAGGCTGAACGATATAAATATAATATAACCAAAAATATTAACATGAAAAATGCTTTTAAATTAAAAAATTATCCAAGCCCGACTGACGCGAATGACTTGGTGAGATTAAGCGATTTATCACAATATATATCCTTAAATAAAACGGCTGTGTATTCCAAAGATACAGAAGTGTTGATATTATCTCCAGGTCATACAGAATTCACAGTTCGAATTAAAATAAATTTTTATAAAGAAGGGCGTATCATTTGGATGAGAATAGAACAATGGGGGTATGATATGAATGATTTAGGGTATAATTGGTCATTTAAAATTAACCTCGAAGACCTGGAACAATTAAATCAGTCTCGTAAGGAAGAATATTATCCACTTGGTATCGAGAATGAGTTTTGTGGGTCCACGATTAGTAAACAACAAATAAAAGAATTTAATAAGGGTAAATATAATAATGGTTTTGCCCTTGTTTATCTCATGAAAACAGAAAAAACAGGATTATATATAATAAGTAAGGAAATACAAAATGATTTAACTATGGGAAGATGGGGAGGTGTTTCGTGCCATAATATTATTCTAACATATATTTCTAATACATAAATGACAGCAAGAAGGCTTCAAGAAAATTATCATTTCTGTGTCCAAGCATACCTTCAAGAAAAGGGTATTCGGTATTTTAATAAATATGTTCTACAACATAAGAATGAGGTATTTTCAATAAAAGATTGGCATTATGCTGATGTTGATAAACCGACAACTTTAGATTTAATTAGAATGTTAAATAATGAAAAAATTATAAAGTTAAGAAAAGGTAAGGCTCTTTTAGAAATTCAAAAGAAATTTTATTGGTTTCCTGTTGTAAAAAAATTATTTTGGATACAGGAATAACAAGAAATCCTGATGAATATATGTATAATATTCTATGGGGTGTAAGCGATTCAAGGTTAGTAAGGGATGAGGAAGGAGTTGAAGAAGAGAGGGAAGAGGAGGAAAATGAGAAGACAGAGAAGGAGGAGAGGGAGAAGAAAGAGAAGGAGGAAAGAGAGAAGAGAGAGAAGAGAGAGAGGGAGGAAAGAGAGAAGAGAGAGAGGGAGGAGAGGGAGGAAAGAGCGAGACAAAATAAATATCAAAATATGGAAACCAGTGAGATTCAAAAAAGATTGGTGGTATTACAGAAAATAACTCAACCCACCGAGGAGGAAAACAAAGAATTGACAAGTCTATTTGCAATACTTTCGACAAGACTATTGTCATCGACAAGCTATTCATTTTAATTCAAGTTTTTTCTTAAATAAATGGAGGAGAGAGTGAAGGCATTTCTAAGGATTCTTTATGTTTTAAAAATTAAGATCCAAATGTGCATGTTGGAAACTAAAAAGGTTTTTGCACTCTGCAGGAATTTTTCACATAAATAAATGAGTTATTGTCTCAAATGTAAAAAGAAAACTAATACTAAAAATATTTCATATATTAAAAGTAAAAATAACAGGGTTATACAAAAAGGTATATGTTCGGTGTGTGGTTCAAAAAATAATCAATTTATCTCCAAACACAAACTCGGAGGAGATATACAAAAGTTTTTATCAGGAAGTAAATTTACAACTACTAGAATACCAGGGGAATTACATCTTCCAGGGTATTCTTTCTGTGGTCCAGGTACAAACTTGGATAAAAGATTAGATGAGGCAGACAATCCTAAATCCTGGAGTCAGCCTATCAATAGAGTTGATGAAGTGTGCATGAGACACGATATTGATTATGGGAATACCACAACGTTGGAAGAAAAGCATGAAGCCGATAGAGAAATGTTGTATAATTTGTCTCTGATACAAAATCCAACCTTGAGAGAAAAAGTTGATCGGTTCATTGTGAAGAAGATGATCAGTGCTCAATTGAAACTACCTAATGCTCGAAATACCTAATTATTCGTGCGGGCAGACTACCGAGAGACCGTACCTCAACGAAGAGCTGCTTGGGCAAGAACCGCTTAAGCGGTTCGTTCCATTCTGGGATAACCGAGCGGGGTATTATCGCCAGGCCTCGTTGGACCCAATTCTATTGGACCCGATCCGTTTGCCGCGGAATAAATGTGCTTTATGTTGAACTGTTTCTCCCGTTTCGCTTCGTCTTTTCTCTAATTGAATCTCCATCTTACTTCACGTAAAGGGTTGGTCGTGGGCTAAATACGCCCGATAATTAATCGGAACCGTCGAGGTTGACGATAACACCGCTCGGTTATCCCGATAGTACGGAACGGGTCGCTTAAAGCGGCCCGTGTCCGAAGTCGACCTGCGGCGAGGTGCGATCGCCCGGTCTACCCTCCGTGTGGGTACTTAGGTAGGTCGAATTTGGCGAACAACACTATCCCACGCGGGGGGCCGATTGACACGATCGTGGTGAGGCCGAAAGGCCCACCCGTGACTAGTTCCCGGCGTTAGTCCGAGAGGGTCACAACGGGATTGTCCGTCCGGTGGGCGACGTGCCGCGATTCGAACCCTAATAGGCGAACCCTAACTAATTGGGGTGACGGAGACGTGCACGAGGGAGATAACAAGGGAAGAGATGGAAATAATCGTTGAGACAAGGGAGGTAAAGGGTGAAGAGGTGACTGAGTTGGCAGAGACACGGGAGATGGGAACGATAGAGGGAAGACTACACGATGAAGACGGGGATAGAGACGCGCACACACACACACACGGAGGTAGTGGAGGACAATGGGGGTGAGCTGGCGGACCGTGCAGGGACCCGGTGCGAGCAGTTGGATGGCCTCCTCCAGGAACGAGGGGAGGGAGTATGCCCCCTTGAAGCGAATCACGACCAGGTGGGTTCGGTCGTGTCGAGCGAGTTCGGGGGGAGGAGTGCTGCGAACGGGTGCACGGAGAGCTTGGGGGGTATAGAGGCCCCGGAGACCCTTCTGGGGACACAAATCCCCAGTGTGGTTGTCCCGGTGTGTGTGGTGTCGAGGTGTGTGTTCACAAGTGTGGCGAAATGCGTGCTGCAACGCATGCATAGCACGGGTGCAAGGGCGTGTGTGAGAGCGACCGGGTGGGTGACAAAGACCCCGTGTGTGGAAGCGACCCCGTGTGTGAGTGGTGTGGTGGTAAGTGTGCAGAAGGGCGTGATTCCCAGCACGCCGTGTGTGGAAGAGGCACCGCGAGCGAGTGCCCCCGCGTGTGTGAGTAGTATGGCACGAGTGAGTGAAAGGCCGCGAGTGAGTGGAGCCACGTGTGCAAGGGTAATGGCATGCGTGAGTGAGCGGCCGAGTGTGAGAGAGACAGCGTGTGCAAGGTTGCTGTGTGTGAGGGAGATGTCGGTGGGCATGTGTGAACATGCAGCCGCGTCTCCCGGGGCGAATGTAATGGAGTGGAGTGTGAGCGTCGTAACACGCAGGTGTGCGTGGGTTGAATGGCGACGACGACGGCGACAGAGGGACAAAAGCCGAGTAGCGGCTGCATCTGTTTCGGGAACCGTGCCGGGTTCACCCAGCAGCGAGCGCGAGGTCCGTGCTGTGCAACGCACGAGGCCCCCACGTGCTCGCTTGCGAGAGTGAAGTCCCGGTCCGGAAACGCACGCGGTGGATTTGCCGATCCCGCGGACGGACAAAGTTTAGGCAGGATTATGGATTTGGACCGGACGGGTTCTCCACGCGATCGTGTGTGTTAAGCTCCAACGGGCAAAGCACATGTGTTCGCGTGGGGAACCCCTCGAGACGTGGGGCTTGTGTTTTTTTTATGCGCACGGTGACGTCATGGCTGCACGTGGGGTTGGAATCCGGCAGGAGGGGTATCCCTGCCGGATGGTACCGTCCAAGGAGAAACGAGGTACACGTGCAGCTGCATGACGTCACGGGCAGGTGCAAAGTGCGCGAGCTGTGAGTTGCCGAGCTGGTGCTGCGCATGTGAAAAAAAAAGCAAGCCTCACTTTCGGGTGCACAGGATTCCCGGGCAAGGGGTGGAAGACCCCCTTACCTGGGCACAGGATGGACACTAGTTAGGGGGAAGGGTTAGCTTAGCTAGACCGGCTCCATGGGGCAGGGGTAAGTCCTCATGGGGCCCGTGGAATGGATTAGTTAGAGGGATTGTAGCCAGATTTAGGTTGGGAAATAAAATGATTTTTATGATTTAGAAGACAGTGACAGACAGTGAATGTGTAGTGGGGACGTAGCTTAGCTACGTAGTGTTAAAAGGAACGTGCTGTAGTTTAAGGGACGACGTGGGAGCACGAGTTAGTTTGGGGATGTAGTTAGGAGGATGGCAGAGTTCAGCGGTGTGTGTGTTGAAGAGTTGGTGAGTTGTGAGGTGAGTATTTGTTGAGTGAGTGAGGCCAGCGGGTCTGTGTGAGTGGAGCGAATGGGGAATGCATGGTGCGATGAGTGATTGGGGGGAGGAGTGACTCCCGCCCAAGGGACCCCCGGGGTAAGTGTAGAGTGAGTTAGGGGGTTAGTTAAATTGAAAAATGGAGGTCGTTTTGCTGTTGGTGGGAGTGTAGGCTCGAAACCCATTTGGAGGGGTGCAGGAGCCCTGTTGATACGCTGGGAGCATGGCTGCGAAAGGTGAGTATCGCTGAGTGGGTACCCCGGGTACCAGGCTAGTCGGCCGTAGTAGGCCAAGGGCCCATGGGGGGCCGGGAGAGCATAGTGGGCACGGGTGCGCCCGCTTGGTGCGGGGGCACGGGGCGCCGTTAGCTGCGTGGGCAGTGTTGTGGGCACAGGGTGACCCTCGGAAAGGGGCCCGGGAAGCCAGCCTGCCACGTGTGCGTTTCAGGGGAGGTGCCATGGGGGGCACTCCCTTGTGTTCAGGGAGCTGGTAGGCTCGGAGTCAGTGTAGTGCCCGGGGGTGCCATAGCGGGAGATTTGGCAGAGGGTCGTGCCTGACAAAGGGAGCCACGCGTCCCAGCCATGAGACCGTGTGAGGGCACGGAGAGAAAATTGGGGGGCGAGGCCCGAAATTGTGAGGACACCAACACAGGCGACGGGAATCTGGGTTGTTAGAACCAATAGTTTAAGCGAGAGGCGCTTGTTGGAAGCCCCGGGGTAGTTTAACAGGTTAATGGTTAGGGTAGATTAGGAAGTGTACCCCTCCACACCATCCATCCCCTCGCTCTCGTTGTGGGCCGCTGGACCAACTTTGGGTTAGATCGCTGAACTCTGGGGAGGCCATTCTGAGGCTTGGATTGGGCCTCGACACAGG
>NC_140972.1:9228883-9229883 GCF_056783735.1 Eptatretus burgeri
TCAATGTCTCAATCACCAGGGTTTGCTCTAATTGTGGTGTCATCCGACGAGTGATGTCAATCAAGTTCCGCACCACTAACATTACTCCCTGTGGTGATGTCACACATCCCATATTATTGTGCTGTTCTACTTCCTGGCTCCATTTTCTTTTCCATTCGAGTCGTTCTTCCTCTCCGAGCCTTTTTAGTTGTTGGTTATCTTTCCGGAGTTTTTCCATCTCTGTGGACTCCAACTTTGCTCTCTCCTTGAGTTGGTCAGTTTCAAATTCGTTTTCTATCCCACCGTCTCTCATGTTCTTCATTCTCCAATCTCATCATTTCCTTCATTTTGTTGCTTTCCTTTCCTGCTTCATTCCTTGTTCTTTTTGTTTCTTATCCCACTGTCTCTCTTGTTCCTCATTCTCCAATCTCGTCGTTTCCTTCAATTGGCTGATTTCCTTTTTCTGTTTCATTCATTGTTCTTTCACTATCTCCTCGTACTCCAACCTTGCTTTTTCCTTTAGTTGTTCAATTTCAAATCCATGTTCTTTTTGTTTTCTATCCCACTGTCTCTCTTCTTCTTCCTTCTCCAATCTCATCGTTTCCTTCAATTGGCTGATTTCCCTTTCCTGCTTCATTCGTTGTTCTTTCACTATCTCCTCGTACTCCAACCTTGCTTTGGCTTCTAACTGTTCAATTTGCACAGTGTGGTTCCTTAACGTTTCACGTTTCATTCTCCCTTCTCTTTCTTTCCTCCCTTAACATCCTCAGTTCGTTTTGTAGTTCCCTCTTTTTGCTTTGGTGTTTCTGTAACTCAGAAGCTTTTTTCCATAATTCCTCTCTCAATTTGCATGCTTCCTTCCTCATTTCATCCATTCTCTCACCGTGTGTCTTCCTTATCTCCACACCACTTTCCAATGCTTCCCTCCTCATTTCGTCCATTTTCTTATCGTATTCCTCTCGTTCTTCCAGGCGTTTCTCTTTTCTTTTTATCGGCTGTTCTCGGATTTCTCTTATCTGAT
>NC_140972.1:9230383-9247883 GCF_056783735.1 Eptatretus burgeri
GGTGGAAGGACAACAGCACTTCACAAATCTAGGCTTTCTGGGAGATTGGCCAGACGGAAGCCACTCCTGATAAAAAGGCACGTGACAGTACACCTGGAATTTGCAAAAAGGCACATGATACACACTGAGAGCATGAGGCAAAAGATTCTGTGGTCTGATGACACGAAAATTGAACTCTAGCCTGAATGCAAAACGCTAAGTGCGGTGGAAACTGAGCACAGCTTATCAACCATCTCACACCATCCCTACCGTGAAGCCTGGTGGTGGCAGCATCGTGCTTTGGGGAAGCTTTTCAGTGGCAGGAACTGGGAGACTAGAAAGGATAGAGGGAACAATGGATGGAGCCAAATAAAAGCCAATCCTTGAGAACCTGCTTCAGTGTAAAAGACCTCAGACTGCAGTGAAGATTTACGTTCCAACAGGACAATGACCCCAAAGATACAGCCCAAGCAACACTGGAATGGCTTCAGAACAAGAACGTGAAAGTCCTTGAGTGGCCCAGCCAAAGCCCAGACTTTAACCCCATTGAGAATCTGTGGAAAGACTTGAAGATTGCTGTTCCCAGACACTCTCCATCCAACTTGACAAAGATTTAGCAAATCGGCAAGGAGGAATGGGAGAAAATCCCCAATTCCAGATGTGCAAAGCTGATGCAGACATACCCAAGAAGACTCGAAGCTGTAATCACTGCCGAAGGGGCTTCTACAAAGTACTGACTCAGGGGGTTGAATACTTGTTGATGCAAAACATTTCAGCTTTTCCTTTTCAATTATTTTGTAAAATTTCAAAAAACAAGTTTTCACCTTGTCATTCTGGGGTATTTGGTGTAGATTGGTGACAAATATTTTTTAATATAATCAATTTTAAATCCAGGCTGTAACAACAAAATGTGACAAAAGCCAAGGGGTGTGAATACTTTCGGAAGGAACTGTAGATGTCTATCATAATTAAATGCCATCTAAATGGTCTTAAATGGCAAAAGGTTGTTCAGGATTTCAACATTCTAATGGGTGAAGGGGTCAAAGCAATCTCACGGTTTAAAGGTATGTTCCATTAGGACATAATTAATAGACGTGGTTATGGTGCAACTGACATTCAAACAGTCCGTAATCATTACTAGACTAACGTGGGTCGACCGAGGCTTCCTTCATGGCCAGCTTCATGGTGTTTTTGGTTTTTAGCTCACCTGGGCTTTCGTCCGGTGATATCTGATAATGCGATGGAGCAGTGTGTGAGTGAATCAGTCAGTGCATGAACACTTCAGTCATTATATTGGTGTGGTGCCGGGGTTCGGTGGCGAGGACGACTGCTAGATAGAGCAGTTGGGCCGTCTCCCCTCCGTAGACCGGGAATTGAAGGTCGTCGCTCCGGATAATTCCGAAGTCGACGGGTCGTTTAATGGACCGTGGACGCCAATATTTCGACCGCGCGGTAAGGGTCTATTTGTCTGATTCCAATTTACCTAAGTAGCCGCGTGGTCCAGCTACCGGGGAAACCACACCCTCGGCCGGCTTTGTCCGAACCGAGTCGCTGTTACCGACTCGGATCCGGCGTAACCGAGCGGGAATTACCAAAGCCACGCCGGCCCAAATGACAATTTACAGCACAATCGGCCTCCTTAATTCTCAAGCCTGAACCATACTGGGTCAATTAAAGAAAGCACAGACAACGAACTGGAACATTTAACAGATTTATTTACAAGGTAATAGGGAGGGAAACACAGAGCAGACTTAATAACGAATATAGATGTCGGCAAATGTACAATGGCAATCACTTAAACGATTTCTACTTATCAGACTGGTCACAGACAGACACACACACCCTAAAAGAAATGGACCTCGTGGGTCTTTATTCGGCCCTTCAGCTCGGGATGGAAGGCGAGCTGAGGGTCAGAGTCTGGCCGGGTACCTGGCCGCCTCGTGCGGTTTTACCGACTCGCACTTGTGGAGCTCGGAGTCCGTGGATGGGAACGGGGATCCCAAGCTCGAGCGCTCCAACACAACCCACCACGGTGGGACTCGAACCCACGACGCATAATCCAACGAGCGCAGCCAGGATCCCACGAATGATCCGGCTAACCACGAACGACGATCGACGACACGAGCACCACGAAACACCTCCGCCACGACCACCACCACCACGAGCACCAACACGACCACCGACCACCAAGGAACGCCGAAAAAGACCGCTGGTGAGACAGCTCGCCACCCTTCTTATCCCTCCCCCGGGCGGGTGGAGGGATCCGCTCTGAGGTAACTCGCCTCCGGATTGGTTGGGGGGCGTCGAGCGATCGGTGTCCTCCCCTCATTGGACGAGGCGAACATTCCATCTTGCTGGGGCGGGGTCGGCCCTGAGGTGATCTCACCCCCGATTGGACAAGGGGAACATTCCATCTGGCTGGGGCGGGGTCGGCCCTGAGGTGATCTCACCCCCGATTGGACAAGGGGAACATTCCATCTTGCTGGGGCGGAGTCGGCCCTGAGGTGATCTCACCCCCACCTACGTCCATGGCCTCGAACACGTGCACAATGGCGCTGAAGGAGTGGAGGGGGATTTAATGCAGAAAACTAATTAGAAAGAAACTCGCAGCACACACGTGAAATTCCCATGAGACATAGGGGAGAGATTCTAACTCTCCAAATATACTTAACAAAATAAACTTTGGGTCAACTGTATGTGTGAAGGCGATCGGTTTCCAGATTCGTAACAATATCTCTCGAACCAAACACACGAATTTGATGAAACTCGACCACAAGCTTCATATCTGATGCTTAGCGAAGGTGTATTGACCTCATCAAAGTCTGCGCTCATTGAGGGCGTCTACGGGAGGTGGGTTTGACCCCCAAAATTGGTATTTGTTCTTTTCTCCGAAACTACATACACGATTTTGATGAAACTTGACCACGAGTTTCATCACCCGTGATGTCTAGGGTCGGACTGAGCATTCGGCCATTCGGGCACCGACCGAGGGCCCAGACCATCAAAGGGGGGGGGGGGCGTGCTCCAAAATGAATAAATAAATAATGTTCCCGTTTTCAGAAATGGGAGAGGAAGGCGATTTTAGAACGTATATTTAAATATGGTATGTTCATTGTTGAGGGTTGAAAGTCGATTTTGATTGATTCTGGAAAAAAAATGCAATAAAGTTATTGATTGCTGTTAAAGCAAACATTTTACCTGCTTTAAACAAACATCATTTACCGCTGTTGAAGCTACAGCTTCACACTTTACAGAAAATGGCTGTTAATAACCGTAAATGTGCATTACAAAAAACGGGATTTGTACCCCTTTTATCCAAGCATCTTCAGTGTTATTTTTTGTTAATCTTCTGGAGAAATATCGCAGTGTTCAATTGATGAGGGTGCGAATCGACTCGGTCGGTCCGAACGTCCCGCTTTTTGCTTATTTATTTATTTATTTATTTATTTATTCATACATCACTCGTGTGCCCGTTAATCCATTATACCAAATTTTCATTGATCTTCACTAACTTGTAGCATACCCGCCTGCTGTACTGCTTGAGAATTTTAACTTCCTTTTAACCAAGCCCAGATGTGCTTGGACTTGGGTGGGGTGGAGGTTGATTATACGTCCGTTATTATTGTTGCCAAATGAAACCATTATTATTATGGTTGTAATTTTTTTTTTAGTATTAATAAATATTTGCTTCGTTACAATGTTATCATTCTTTTTGTTATTTGTTTTTGCAATAATTGGGAATGCCATGCCGTGGTAGAAGGACGTATTGAGCTGCTCTATACACCTTAACACGGCATGCGCTTACAACATGGGAATTCCACCACATTTTTTATGGTTAATTAGCCTAATCAACTTAGGAGAGGAGATCATAACGATCATTTTGGTGTGTCGTACTCCACATCAGAAAGCTGTAGTAGAATTCCACAAGAAGCATGACACTCAGACACACAGACACACACACACCATCCATTTATAGTAGATATACGGCTGAAGTGACCATTTGCTTTTCTCTGCAAAATCTTCAGGTAAATGACACGGCTAAATATTAATTTTGTCCGTGTGTGCATTTTATTATATACTGGTTCAGTCCGTTTTACATGACGTTTGCCATATATTATGTACTTATTACATACTTAACATTCCGTGACGCTTTGGAATGTAATGTATGTTCTGTACTCTGTAACACGAGGTGCACCCGTTTCTGGTTTGCTAATTACAGTGCACTGGCGGAGTACCCCACCCACCGGTCGATCTTGTTCCAAGCATGCAACGCGTTCTTCTGACGCACACCTTTATTTGGGCGGTGTATCGGCAACTGGTAGGCCAAAAAAAATAAAATTAACAAGCTCAAATGAGCTAAGATCCTCGTCCTCTTAATGATGACGGCATAACAACGAATATGACGTCATTGTGATGTATCAAGTTTGCGATAAATTATCTGTGCTGATGCCCGGCTTGGTTCCCGCAAACAAAATTCAAACAGCTTGCCTAGTTTCGGAGATAATGGTATAGGCGATTTCCGTTAGCGGCGATATTATGACGTCAACTATTTTTCTAGGAAGAATTTCCAAAATCGGAGATGGTTACTACCTGCGCGTGGGCTTTCTGCATATCCATGGCAAGTTTCATGAAGATCCGATGAAAACTCTGGGTTGTGAAACAAAAATATCAAAAAATAGGAATGAAGTCGTAAAAATTGATATGACGTCATAATGATGTATCATATGTGCGGTAATTAATTTCTGCTCATGCCCTGTTCGATTTCCGCAAACAGAATTCAAAAAGCTTGCCTAGTTTCGGAGATAATTTTTTAGGCTATTTCCATTAGCGGAGATATTTTGACGTCATAACTTTTTTTTCTCGGAGGAATTTTCAAAATCGGAGATGGTTATTATTGTTTGCGCAGAGTATTTTGACATATATACGCCAAGTTTCAGGAAGTTTCGATGAAAACTGTAGGCTGTGAAACAAAAAAGTCCACAAGAACAACAACGTGAGTAAGAACTAGAGATCCTCCACGAGGATCTAAAAAACTGGGTTTCGTGCATGAGGTAAAAACACACCTGTGGGTACAGGTACAGAAACTTCGGGTGGAGACGCATTGCTGACAACTTCAGATGCAGGCTCGGAAACAACAGTTGCATTCTCGGATAACTGAACAGTAACTGGATGAATCACAGGTTTCGCATCATCCTCCAACTCAATGTAACGCAGCTTGATCTAACCCTAACCCTAACAGCTTCCTCACTGTTCGCCCATCTTTCAGCTTGACACAAAAAACACGAGTTCCTTCCTTGCTAATAACAACACCTGGCAGCCATTTCGCTCCGAGGCCATGTTCCAGTACATAAACAGCATCGTTTACAGCAAAGTCACGCAATGCAGCCGTGCAATCATGATTGTATTTCTGACTCTGACGCTTGTTATCAACAGTTTCACCGATGTCAGGATGAACAAGAGGAAGTGTGGTTTTGAGTTCTCGCTTCATAAGCAATTCGGCTGGAGGCACTCCAGTTATGGTATGTGGTCTGGATCTGTAACCTAGCAACACGCGTCACAAACGCGTTTGAAGCGAACCTTGAGTAACACGCCTTAACCTTTGCTTGATATGATCTGTACAGCACGCTCTGACTGACCATTAGAAGAGGGTTTAAATGGAGAACGAACATGTTTGATACCATTCAACCTCATGAATTCCTGATATGTAAAACACGAACCATTATCGCTTACCAACACATCAGGTAGACCGTGAGTAGCCGACATGACACAAATTCTCAATGGTGATGGCAGAAGTGCTGTTAGACATGACAGAGCACTCAATCCACTTGGAAAATGCATCAATGACAACAAGGAACATTTTTCCAAAGAACGGACCTGGAAATTCAACATGAATCCTGGACCAAGGTTTGGAAGGCCACGACCAAAGACTCAGCGGTGATTCAGCTGGTGACTTGCTGAGCTGCATGCACGTATCACAAAAATGAACACAAGATTCAAGTTCGGAATCAAAACCAGGCCACCAAACATGAGAGCTTGCGATAGCTTTCATTGTAACAATACCAGGGTGGGAAACAGAATTGTAACAACACCAGAAACCAACTTTTCTCTTCCCTGCTTTGGCATGATGACACGTCGGCCCCAAAGTAAGTATTTTGATGGGACAGATAACTCATCTCTCCGACGTAAATATGGTTTGTACTCTTCTGAGTCTGGTATACGGGACCAATCGCCAGTCATAATACAATGCTTAACTGCAGACAATACAGGATCTCTGTTAGACTACAATCTCACTTGAGCAGCAGTAACTGGAGAATTGTCACTCTCAAACGCATTCATAGCTAATACAAGGTCAGCAAGTTGAGGGGTATTGTTCCAATCAGTGATAGGTACCGGCATTCAACTCAATTGCCAGTGCCAGGCCTGTAACGAATAGTATAATTGTAACCAGACAGCATCAAGGCCCACCGCTGAACACGTGACGACGCATTGTTGTTGATTCCCTTGTTCTCTGAAAACAAGAAAATGAGCGGTTTGTGATCAGTTTCAAGCTCAAATTTATGACCAAACAAATACTGATGCATCTTGGTTTGCCCAAACACACAGCCTCATGCTTCTTCATCAACCATACCATAGGCTCTTTTAGCTTTCGTCAAGCTTCTGGAAGCACACGCAACAGGTTGTAACTTGCCCGACTCATTGGCTTGTAACACACAGCCTACCCCGTAGGCACTGGCATCACATGACAATACAAGATGCTTACATGGATCATGATGAACAAGCACCATGTTAAAACACAATAGACCTTTAGCTTCCTCGAAGGCATCATCCTGGGCCTTGCCCCAAACCCAAGTATTTCCTTTCCGAAGTTACTGATGCAGGGGGTTCTTGCACTGTGCTCACCCCTGACAAGAAACTACTAAGATGGTTGAGCAAACCTAAAAAGGAACGCAATTGTGACACTTTTTCTGGTTTGGGAGCGTTCTTGATTGCTTGGACTTTGGAATCACACGGCATGATCCCAGCGGCAGTGACTCTTCTGCCTAGGAATACAACTTCGAGGGCCATAAACACACATTTCTCATGTTTCAGTCTGAGTCCTACTTTTTCCAAACGACGCAGGACTTCCTCCAGGTTACTCAGGTGTTCTGCAGTGTTGCAGCCTGTGATCAGGATGTCATCCTAAAACACGACAGGCTTTGGCACAGATTTCAATAGACACTCCATGTTTCTCTGAAAGATGGCAGCTGCTGAACGTATTCCAAAAGGACAGTGATTGTAGATGAACAGCCCCTTGTGAGTGGTGATGCACGTGAGTTTCCTTGACGCCTCATCCAGCTCTTGTGTCATGTTGGCAGATGTCGGATCCAACTTGGTGAATGACTTTCCACCAGCTAATGTCGAAAACAGGTCATCCACTTTGGGCAGTGGATACTGATCCTGCATGGAGTGGTGATTTATGGTCACCTTGTAGTCCCCACAGATCCTCACTGCTCCATCACCTTTTAGGACAGGAACAATTTGACTCAACAGGAGAGTTTTTGTTTTTTTGTATACCATGTCGAGGCTTGTATGAGAGTTAACACACAACGCACAGCAGGGGGAGGCATGAGACAAGAGGGGCGGGAGAGGGAAACACCAAACAGTGGGGAACAGAGACATTTGGAGATCTGTGGAAAGGAGAGGGATGGGGCGGGGAACACGGGGTATACAAGATGGACATTACAGTGACTTTCAGGAATGAAAGCAGGGAATTTGAAGGAGGTGGGTTTGGGGTGGATTAACGGGGGTAGAAATGATCGAGGATTTGGATGGGGGAAGATAAGAGGTGGTGGTGAACGGCTGTTTTCAAGGTCTGGAGGGAAGAATGGGATTCAACAGAGTGAGGGAGTTTATTACAAAGGCAGGGAAAAAGAGGAATGAAAGCGTGAAGGTGAGCAGTGATTCACGATTTGGGAGCAGGGGGGGGGGGTGCGAGACCGGAGAGGAGACGGTGGAAGACAGAAAGACCACTGACCTACCTGCAGTGAGAGAGTGAGAGGCCCAAAGACTCAGCCGCATCGCGGAAGATGCCAATGATCCAAAATTCCTTCGTTTCTACAGCGTGGATCCGAGAAAGGTGGGAGGTGGGAGCACCAGCACAGAGGGGAGAGCAGTACTTCATCAAGCTGTGGACGAAAGCTTTGTATGTGGTCAGGAGCTCAGGTGGGCCGAGGAAGGACTTTGCATGATGGAGGATTCCCAGTCGGCGACTGGCTTTGGAGGCGAGGTTGGAAATGTGGCTTTCCCTGGAAAGATCACGGCAGAGAGTGAGAACCAGAAGCTTGAAAGAAAGGACTTCTTTCAAAGGATTGTTGAGAAAGTGGATGGGGGGGGGGGTTCCAAACGGTCCTTTTGGAGAGACATAGTGAGAGTGAGATTTTTCCAGATTGAAAGACATGTTACTTGTGTTGGACCAGTTTGTGATTTTACCCAGATCTGCAGAGAGCGAAGAAGATGCTGCTTGCCAGTCTGAGGGATGACAGATGGTATGGCAGAGGGTTGAGTCATCAGCAACGTGATAAAGAGGATTTTCCAGAGTCGAAGAGGTCATTGATGAAAACCAGAAAAAGAACAGGGCCCAGAACGCTGCCTTGAGGAACTCCAGCCTGGACAGGAAGAGGGAATGAAAGAACTCCATTTAGGGCCACACGTTGCCTGCAACAGGAGAGGAAGTCTGCGAGCCATGAGTGGAGATGGCCTTGGATACCATAGGAAGAGAGTTTGGTGAGCAGGGCAGGGTGCCAGACCATGTCAAAAGCATGCGATATGTCTTGGGATATGGCTCTGATTTCATGTCCGGAATTGAGGACCTCCATCCATTGTTGAAGATGACCCCCTCATTCTGTAGTCTCTCAAGTTCACACAATCTTTTCTCTCATGAAGGAGGGAACAGACCTAGCTTTACAGTAGATGGGCTTTACTTCCTAGTCTAGATGAATCGCAATTGTCATCCCTATGAAGGAACCAATTCCTGGCTCAATCAGAGATGGAAACTTATCCAGAACTTGAGCACAACTGGAAGCCTCCACTGCAGACAGATTTTTGATCTTATGCCAGTTCAGCTTTATGCTCTCAAGCTAGTTCCGACCGAGTAATGTCGGGCCATTGCCTGGTACAACCCACATAGGCAGTTCATAAGTCACACCATCATGACACACTGACATCTGTGCTGCCAATCACCGGAACAATTTCCTTGGTGTTGGTACGAAGTTTGATGAAGTTTGGACTCAATTTGGGCTTCACATCCTCACAGTCCCACAGTTTGTCAAATGTCTCCTGGCTCATAATTGACTGACTCACCCCTGTGTCCACATTTACATTGAGAATTTGAGTCCTGCCCTGCCTCCCCAAGACCACCAACGAAGATAAAAAAAAAACACCCCTTCATATTAATTGATCCCTAACAGCAAATCTGGATGTCATCAGCCCAAAACTGTTCGAGGAGTGGCGCGAAACAAACACACAAACACACACTGCCTCTGTGAATTTTCGTGAAGGATTTGTTTTAAATTCACCATCTCATTATTATTCCACGTGCACAAATGTTTGTTTGACAAAACTTTTATTTCGCACGAAGTGTCATTCCAAAATTTTATCTCGGGGGCCCAAAGACCCCCTTTTGGCCGAGAACCCAGAATATCGTCAGTTCGGTCTAAGTGGATTTGAGTGGCTGTTGCTCCTGATCCAGGTGAGCTTCAGAACATGTGGTCCTATTTTTATATACTGTACTAGTACGTGCCCGTACGTGCAAAAAAACCTTTCAAACCGTGATTGGGTTTTCGTATATCATGACTCGCCCGCTAGGGGTGGCAGGAATGTACATCAGGACGCGCAATAAAGCGGAGTTGCTGCTAACACTCTTGCTTCCCATGTTCCACTGCACCTCGGACACCACAGTTGGCGACGAGGATGGTTGATCGATGAGTCACGGCGCACGGACAGGTGCCCGTTTTCGTCGGAGACGACTTCGAATTGTTTTCAGAACAATTGGGATGCTATTTCCACGCGAATGATGTGGTCGACGAGAGCAAACAGAATTCGATCTTGCTCGCTTCGCTTTCGGCGGAGCATTATCGACTACTGATTGATTTGGTGGCGCCAGACAAGCCCCGTGATGACGGGCTGTCGTTTCGGGACATTGTGCAGAAGATGAAAGCACACATGGCGCCGGAGAAGTCATTACAGCTCGCTCGATACCAGTTCGATCGCCTCTCGAAAGGTGCGGAGGAGCGCGTCGCTGATTTCGTGGCGCGAGTGAAGCATTCTTCCATGGCATGCAAGTTCACGGCGGAGGAGCGTCCAGCTCGGCTCAGAGATCGTTTTATCGCTGGTTTACAAGATGCGAAGATGGTTTCGGCGGTTCTGCGGCTGAAGGGTGAAGCCATTACATTTGACTCGGCAGTCGACACTGCTACAGCTGTCGAGCAGACTCGCGGAGATGTTCGGGCCATCACCGGCCACAGCATACCGGATGGCCCGGAGGCCCACGCGGGGTCGCGAGCGCCCCGGGACGCACGCACGACCTTCAGTGCGGGCTGGACGTCGCCGCGCGGCCGCACGACCGACGAGGTGACCCCACGGACGTGTTTGGGTTGCGGAGGTCGACACCTGCGCTGTGTGTGCCCGTATAAAGGCACCGTGTGTTTACATTGTCACAAGGTGGGTCATCTGAAACGTGTGGGGCGTCGGCCACCGTTAAGGTCATGGACAGCGATGTGCGAGGCGACCCGGGGCGGAACCGGCAGCCGTTGTTGAGCCTGTTTTCAATTGCCCTGCGGGGGCGCGCCCGATGACGGTGGAAATCGAAGTGAACAAAACGCCAATCACGTTTCAGGTTGATATGGGAGCGGCTGTGTCGATCATAGGCGAACAGACCGCGCGTAGACTCAACGGCCTGAAGCTTATCAGGTCAAACCTCACGCTGTTCACGTACACCCGCGAGAAGATAACGCCAGTCGGGATGGCAGACGTGTCTGTGCGGTACCAAGGCCAGGTCGCCACGCTTCGGTTGTACGTCGTGCGGGGGAGGGGACCGTCTCTCCTTGGCCGAGACTGGCTGTCCCGCGTCAGGCTAGACTGGGCCGCCGTTCACCTTGTGCAACCCGTGCCGAGCCGATGGGAGGATCAGTTGGAGAAGATTCTTCAAAGACATCAAGGTTTGTTTTGCGATGACCTTGGGAAACTCAAGGGCGTGCAGGCAAAGCTCTTCCTGAAGGAGGGGGTGGTTCCTCGTTTTTGTAAACCACGACCGGTGCCGTATGCCCTGCAGGACAAGGTCAAGGGTGAACTGGATAGGCTGGACGTCTGTGGAGTGATCAAACAGGTGTCATACTCAGATTGGGCCACCCCGGTCGTCATGGTGCTGAAACGGAATGGAGACGTCCGATTGTGCGGGGACTTCAAGTCCACGGTTAACCCGGGGCTCAGCGTGGAGCAATATCCACTGCCGTCAATCGATGAAATATATGCACGATTGGCGGGGAGTCGATACTTCACGAAGCTAGACCTGCGTGATGCATATTTTCACCTGGCGATGGATCCTGGGAATAGCGAGCTTTTGACAATCAACACGTGTCAAGGGCTCTATCGATATACCCGACTCTGTTTTGGGATTGCTTTGGCCCCAGCCTTTTGGCAGAAAGCCATGGATCAGGTTTGCATTGGCCTGCCCGCTCAGACCTACCTGGACGATGTGCTCATTGCGGGGAAAACGGCGGACGAGCACCTTGCGAACATTGCCCAAGTGCTGACAAAGCTAGAAGCGTGCGGCCTGCGCTTGAACAGGGACAAGTGCGCGTTCTTCAAGCAGCGCTTGGAATACCGCGGGCACATCATCACGCCAGAAGGGCTGTTGAAAGGCCCTCGGAAGGTGGAGGCGATTCAGCACATGCCACCGCCTCGCGACAAGACGCAGCTGCGCTCGTTCATTGGTATGGCCCAGTATTACCAAAGGTTCGTGCGCGGGCTCAGCTCGCAGCTTGCGCCGTTAACACGGTTGCTCAGGAAGGAGAGCGCTGGGCCTGGGGGCCTGCACACCAGGCGTCGTTCGACCGCGTCAAGCGGCTGCTCACAGAGGATACGGTCCTCGTGCACGACGAGCCTGCGCGTCCGCTCCTATTGGCATGCAACAGCTCTGCATATGGCATCGGGACAGTGCTCTCCCACAGGATGGACGATGATTCCAAGCGGCCTGTTTGTTTTGCATCCCGGACCCTGTCCACAGCAGAGCGCGGATATGCCCAGATCGAGCGCGAGGCTCTCAGCCTCGTCTGGGGTGTGCAGAGGTTTCATCAATACCTGCTGGGGCGGCATTTCACTTTGCAGACGGATCACAAACTGCTTCAATTCATCCTGAGACCCGAACGCGGGGTACCGGTGGTAGCGGCCGCGCGAATACAGCGGTGGTGTCTGTTTCTTGCTGCTTACAATTACGGTATTCAGTTCCGAAGCACCGAGAAGCATGCTAACTGCGACGGGTTCTCGTGCTTGCCATGCGCGGGGGGTCCAGCTGCGTCTGAGTTGGCCGACCAGGTTGATGTGTTCGCGCTGGGCCAGGTCCAAAGCGGGTCGATCACGGCCAAACAGGTCGCGGTGGAGTCGGCTCATGATCCAGTGCTTGCCCGTGTCGTCCAGGCGATTTCTACGGGGAATTGGAGCGATCTACCTGCAACACCGGCATTTCAGCCTTTCGCGTCGCACGCATCGGAGCTGTCGTTGGTCCAACGGTGCGTTATGTGGGGAATGAGGGCGGTGATTCCAGCAAAGTTCAGGCAGCGGTATTTGGAAGAACTGCATGTCAGTCACCTTGGCGTCGTGAAGACCAAGAGTCTTGCTCGCAGCCTGTTGTGGTGGCCGGGGTTGGACAAAGACATTGGGCAGTTGGTTAAGCGTTGCACCACGTGTCAAACAGATGCTAATAACCCGCGTCGAGCCTCGGAACTATGGCCGACCCCAGAAGGGCCTGGCAGAGGGTCCATGTGGATTTTGCGGGGCCGGTTAATGGCAAAATGTTTTTGATTGTGATCGATGCATTCTCTAAATGGCCGGAGGTTGTAGTATTGCAGCATACATCAGCAAACATTACAGTAGAGAAACTGCGGACGATCTTTGCTAATAAAGGATTACCTGAGATCCTGGTTTCTGATAACGGTCCGCAGTTCATCGCAGGTGTATTTGATGAGTTTATGCGCCAAAATGGTATTCGACATCTAAGGCCCGCACCGTATCATCCTGAGACGAATGGGCAGGCTGAGTCGTTTGTTAAGATGTTGAAACGGGCTTTGCTCAGGGGGGGTGTTGCACCTGTGCAGACGGTGGTCGATGTCTTTTTGCTCCATTACAGGAACGCGATTCATCCTGTCACGGGTGATTCTCCTGCCATTCGTCTCTATGGACGGGCATTGCGGTCCAGACTGGATTTGCTGCGACCTGGAGGGTCAGCGAGTGGGGCGGTGACCGTGCCTGATGCTGCTGCGCGGTTTTGATGTGGGACAGAGGGTAATGGTGCGCAATTATTTCCACGGTTCCAAATGGGTGCCGGCTGTGGTCTCTGTGGTACTGGGGCCGGCGAATTGCATGGTGCGGACTGATAGTGGGGAGGTGTGGAAGCGGAACGTGGACCAAATGCATGATCGCTGTTCAGCGTCACCCCCCACCCCCCCCCCCCCCGTGCCGAGCGATGTGGGTCCCCCACCTGTAATGTCACCGTGGCCAGACGTTGTATCGCCAGGGCCGGACGTGCTGACGCCCGCGGGGTCTTCACCTGATTCAGTCCTGCCCGAGAACGTCGGGCAGGCTGGTCGGCCGGGGGCGGTTGTTATTGCGGATGGGGCAAGTCCAGCGAGGGTGTCACCTCGACAGAGCCGGGAGGCGTCTGAGCCTGGGCCGTCTGGCATCGCTGCCCGCCCGAGGTGGGTCAGGATGCGGCCGCGGTACTTGGAGGATTTTGAGTGTTGATTGGTTTCGGTTGGTCATGTTATGATTGTCCTTTAATCATTTGACTTGTCATTTTACGAGGGGAGGAGTCTGCTGTATCACGTGATTGGGTTTTCGTATATCATGACTCGCCCGCTAGGGGTGGCAGGAATGTACATCAGGACGCGCAATAAAGCGGAGTTGCTGCTAACACTCTTGCTTCCCATGTTCTACTGCACCTCGGATGCCACACGTGCCAGAAACAACAACCACACAGGCCGTTCCTTCGCTCTCGCGTACCCGTACGTGTGTGTGGTTGTGCGTGCATGGCCGTACGTGCAAAAAAAAAATACAAAAAAAAAACTTTCAAACCGTGTGCCAGAAACAACAACCACATAGGCTGTTCCTTTGCTCTCGCGTGCCCGTACATGTGTGTGGCCGTGCGTGCAAAAAAAAAATACAAAAAAAAACCTTTAAACCGTGTGCCAGAAACAACAAACACATAGGCCGTTCCTTCGCTCTCGCGTGCCCGTACGTGCGTGGCCGTGTGTGCGTGACCGTACGTGCAAAAAAAAAAAAAAACTTTCAAACCGTGTGCCAGAAACAACAACCACACAGGGTGTTCCTTCGCTCTTGTAAACGACGACTGGATTGGGGCATTGTGTTTATCTATAAATGCACATAAGAAATCGAGAAATTATTAGAATACAGTAAGTCATCACTATCCGGAAGTGGTGCGTACCCGTACGGAATGTTCACATGCATTCCACGAATTATCGCTTTCATTGAAGTAACAACTGCTGTGATACTTCCACACACAGAGTTAATTAAAATCCAAATTAAAATCAAGTTTACCTCCCTGTCTTTGCTTGCCATGACATTCGCTGCCATTGACCATTGCCACTCCTATGCCATGGAAACTAAGGCGCCCTTTCCCCCATCGGCCACGCCTACGCAGCAACGTGTCCTGTCATTGGTTTGGTAAATATATGGCCGCAGCAACGTGTCCTGTCATTGGTAACTAAGGCGCCCTTTCCCCATCGGCCACGCCTACGCAGCAACGTGTCCTGTCATTGGTTTGGTAAATATATGGCCGCAGCAACGTGTCCTGTCATTGGTAACTAAGGCGCCCTTTCCCCATCGGCCACGCCTACGCAGCAACGTGTCCTGTCATTGGTTTGGTAAATAAATGGCCATAACTTGGGAACCACTTGTCCGATCAATATCAAACCTTGAAAAGGCACATACTCAGGTCCACAGCAATATAGCTGGCAAGTTTCAATTAGATTGGACCAGTGGTTGTCGAGAAACAGCGTTCACTCGCTCGCACGCACACACACGCACACACGCACACACGCACACACGCACACACGCACACACACGCACACACGCACACACACACACACACACACACACACACACACACACACACACACACACACACACACACACACACACACACACACACACACACACACACACACTGCTGGAATTATAGATAGATTTAGATTATGCTTTGTGAGCCACATATTTGTGTGGTAACTTCAACCAATCGTGTTCACCTCCTCATTCTGAATAGAAGTACATGTCATCGTGAAGATAAACGTCAGCCTCTGCTGCCCATTGGCTCCTGTGGATCACGTGATCGTCGACGAGGCGGGCCCTCGAGCAGGCGCGTCCTCCACGAACCAGTCGTGTGGTGAAGACACGTTCCCGCGGTGTCCTTGCCGAACTAAAATCATTTTAAACATCGTAGAACGTATGCCAGGAACATGAACTCGTCGTTATAAAATTAGGTTTTACAATCGATGTTATTGCCTTTCCAAAAGTCGTGAAAGACCAACCTGCCTCACAAACAATAATATATATCATAAGTTCCTGACTAAAAACGCTTTCGATTCGGTTCATTTCTCCCATAAATCGGACAAAGAATGTCTTCTAAATTCTAAAACAGGCCGAAGACTTCAATTTTGCAGGGTTTGTAGAATAATGACGTCAGGCCAGAGGAATAAACAAGTCACGAGCGAAGCTCCACCCCGCCAAAAGTAAAGGAAGGATCCCACTTCCGCACCTTTCCTCACAGGATGAGCGGTACGTGTTCGTAATTTTTCTTGTCTTTGGTTCCTTTCATCATTTTCCTCAGATTTCGAGTTCTCGACACGCTAGGACGATTTTACTGTGGTAATCGGTGTTTGTTAACTAAACACGACGATCCTCGGATCTTTGAGCGTCGTTCGTCACACGCATCGCGCTCAAAGTGAAGGCTGCACGTTGTCACCGCCGAGCAGGCTTGCAAGAAGCGGTGAGGGAAAAATGATCGCTTCATCATCCGTCGGGTTGTTCCTTTAAACTCGGACAATGGAACTCACTCACAAAGCGGTATTGATTTTCGTGTGGTTGTGGTTGTGGTTGTGGTTGCGGTTGCCAAGAACCTGGTCCTCTTCTGTTGTATTAAGTGCATTGACTTGCAAAACGTAACAAAATTGTGAATCGGCGTCTGTGAGGGAGGAGGGGATGAAGGAGTGAGAGGAGGGGGAGATGGAGTGAGAGGAGGGGGGGATGGAGTGAGGAGGGAGGGGGGATGAAGGAGTGAGGAGGGGGGATGAAGGAGTGAGGAGGGGGGGATGAAGGAGTGAGGGAGGGGGGATAAAGGAGTGAGGGAGGGGGGATAAAGGAGTGAGGGAGGGGGGATAAAGGAGTGAGGGAGGGGGGATAAAGGAGTGAGGGAGGGGGGATAAAGGAGTGAGGGAGGGGGGGGGATAAAGGAGTGAGGGAGGGGGGATAAAGGAGTGAGGGAGGGGGGATAAAGGAGTGAGGGAGGGGGAGGGGATAAAGGAGGGAGGGGGAGGGGATAAAGGAGTGAGGGAGGGGAGGGGATAAAGGAGTGAGGGAGGGGAGGGGATAAAGGAGTGAGGGAGGGGGAGGGGATAAAGGAGTGAGGGAGGGGGAGGGGATAAAGGAGTGACAGAGGGGGGGGGATAAAGGAGGGAGGGGATCAAGGAGTAAATGACGACTGTTGTGGTAACTTTGTGGTAAAATTTTGAAGTTGCTCAAAAATTAAGCAACCACATTGTGGTGTTAGGTGTCCAGCAAGAAGGCTCGGGTCCAAAACGGCGACCAAATGCACTCTGGGAAAATTCTGAATGTAACGTTAGGTTTTTTTCAATCACGTGACTTCAAGCGGATGAAGCAACGTCACCTGAAGCAAGCTCATACACCGCAACATCACGCAGGCTGCGGTGTATGAAGCCTTTGGCTGCTGGTAGCATTATTTTCTGAGCGTGCCGCTGATGCATTGCCCTCCATTATCAGTCCACTGGTACTTATTTAGTCGACCTCGGAAGGATGACGGGTGGAGTCAACCCCACGTGGTGTTAATTCAACAGGGGACAGAGGCTCAAACTCAAGACCCAAAGATCTTAAGCCAGCCGCCTTAACCGTTAAACCAACATCAGGCTTACCTATGAGTGGTAATGTAGCTTGAGAGCCACACACTATATATATATATATATTGTTGTGGTTGACGAAATTCACAAACCACCATTCAGGTCCCTTAGGTGAGATATCT
>NC_140972.1:9252883-9292883 GCF_056783735.1 Eptatretus burgeri
TTTGTTTTTATTTTTATTTGTGAGCAGGATATCTTAAAAAGTTAGGGATGGATTTGGATGCAATTTGGTGGACAGGTTGGGTGTGTGATGAGCATGAACTGATTCGATTTTGGCGAAGATCCGGATCAGGATATGAGAATATCTTTCAATTTCCTGAGTGATTCTTCACCATTGAGAGATGGAGCCAAACGCAATATATAGCACGATATCTCAAAAAGTTGTGGCCGAGTTGTGACAAAACCTTGTTGAAATGAAATTGGTCCGGTGTCTAGAATAAGCCGATTAGGTTTTGGTTAAGTTCTGGATCCATATCCGGCCTATCTCGGTGGGATAGAAAAAGTAAATTGGTCAGCCTGGCCGAGGTATGCACTTTACCAATTGCCGTTTGCTGTCAAGATTTGCAAGGTGGGACATGGGGGCCCAGCCCAAATGAGAGAGCAGTACTCCATAAAGCGATTAATAAAGACCTTGTGGGTCGTTAGTTTGTATTTGCCAAGGAAGCACCGTGTGATGGAAGCTGCCCAGACTCGCTTTGGAGGTCAACTTTGAAATGTGGTTTGCCCAAGAAAGATCATGGCTGATCGTGAGACCCAGGAGTTTGAGTGACAAACTTCCTTGAGGATTATTAAAAAAGTGGATGGGAGTAGTGGTTTGGGGGGGAGAGGGGGGATTGCCAGACAATCCTTTCAGGAAGAGATAGTGAGAATGTAAGATTTGTCAGGATTGAAAGACATATTCCAAGTGTTTGACAAGCTTGGATTTTCCAGTCAGAAAGATCGTTGATGAAGCTGAGGAATGGAAATACCCCGAACCCTTCAGAGGGGCACTCCAGCCTTGACAGGGACATCGGATAGGAGGATCTTGTTGAGAGCCACACGTTGGCTATGAAGAGTCAAGTAATTCATCTTAAAGTGTATTCTCCTTCTTCTTGCGTATGGCAGCTTAGCTGCCGGGGTAGCTATCATTTCTTGGAAGCACGATTGTGTCGTTGATGCAGTGCCCCTCTACCACTGCACACTGGTACTCATTTTGCCGACCTCAAAAGGATGGCAGGCTGAGTCAACCCCCTGGTGTATTAATTCAGTGGCCAACGGGGCTTGAACTCAGGACCCTAGGATCCCAAGCCGCCACCCTAACCACTAAGCCAACACCAGGCTTTTAAAGTGTATTGTTATTTTTTTAATGTCAATTATATCTTGTAGTGAATGATGGAGCTCCCACATGAACATTTGTCCTTGTACGTGGGGGGAAAAAAAAATCAACATCCCACCCATGAAATTCAACCTGCCCAGCTGTTTGCATCATGATCCACGCACTTCAACAACGTTCGTCTGTCATTTGGTCCAACTGTTGTTACTTTGTACAGCTGATGCCCTCTGTTATATGGCTTGTTGATGAACCTTGACTTGTCATGTACTGTATTTTATACTTCAAAGCTCTTTTTGGTTCACGAGTCAGTAATTGTTTCACGAGTCAGTAAGTGACCACTATATTCGTTATGGGTGTGTGTCTGTCTGTCTGTCCCGAGCATAGCTCCGTGGGTTTTGATCCGATCCTGATAAAATTTTGGTGGGAGGTTTATATCATGATCTAGTTGTGTTTTCCTGAGAATGGGCGTGCTGCGCCCATTATGGGCGGAGCCACGCCCAAAGAACATGTGTTTTTAGGGGGTAGCCGATTTCAAGTTACATCTTCTCCGAGGGGGTTTGTCGAATCTGGCAGGGGTTTCGGTATTTGGTTAGCCCAATGGCACCTGCATAGCCCCACGGAGCTCTTTTTCATTTTCGTCCCAAGGTCAAGGTCACGAACTTAGAAAATGTCAAAAAAATCAATAAATTGGGCATCGATCTCCTCGGGTTTTCAACTGTTTCGAATGAAAGTTGGTATGCAAGTAGTGCTCTTCGGGTACTACAACTTTCATCATTTACGTTTTTCCCAATTCCCGCCAGTTTGCCCATGGCGTCCTCTTCAAGTTTGTTTTTACGCTGATTTCATCAAAGTATGGATAATCCGAGGAATGCAAAATGCCATATACCCTATATGACGTTATATTGTTCCTGGAATGTTCCAGAGGAAGTTTTGCACCAAAGGTGCATAATACTTGACCTTTGACCTTTAAAGGCCACAAAGGTCAAATTTTCAAAGTTGTAGTAATCTAACCGGGTTTTCGACCTTCTTCGATGAACTAACTCCAATAAGCTATAGCACGTATCCTGTTTCCTTATTTTAATGTCCACAACATTGTTTTGTGACCTTTAAAGGTCAAATTTTGAAAGTTGTTGAACGAAACCGGGTTTTCGACATTTTGCAGCTAATAACCTGTCACTCGTACCACATCATGTTGATCATTTTTATAACTTGGTCAAAAATTATCACATTCTCTCATCCTTGACTTCTGAAACAATCTACATCGTCAAATACTGCTCGTGAACCATTGTCTTCTTCAGACTTGTATACTTCCCTCTTCCCACGAACCTTAATCATGTACACACAAAAGAAGTTTTTCACCCTGTTTTGTTTGTTGCAGGTCAATTACATCCAATGACAGAGGAGAACAGCAGGTATGTTTCAAACTCGAAATGATTTTCCTGCAGTTCCATGTCGACGTCTGAGATGAACTCGTTTCGTTCGACTTTGTAAAAAGATGCAACAAATAATCACAAAGTAAGGCTCGGATGTACAAGTAGGTTGATGTTCAAACATGTTATAAGGGCACTGTGTTTTAACTGAAATTGTTAAAGATTTAAATTATATTCTGAAGTTGTATTTATTTGTGGAAGTAGTTTTTCAGTACTGTTTATTTTATACATTTTAACAGAGACCTTCTACTTGGACTGATGTTAGGCGGAGCATGAACGTTCTAATAAATCAGTGGCATCAATATAGCCTGCTGTGAGCTTAACGGTTAAGGTGGCTGGCTTTAGATCTTGGGGTCTTGAGTTTAAGCCCCTGTCAGGCTGTTGACATAACACTAGGTGGGTTGATTCAGCCTGTCATCCTCCCGAGGTTGGAAAAATCAGCACCAGCTCACTAGTAATATGGACACTGCATCAGCGGTACAGCCACGCTTCCAAAAAATGATGCAACGAGCATCCACAGGCTGTATACGAAACAACAACAACAGTGGCATTAACGGGCCCTTTGGTCCGCATTGATGCTTATGCTGGTGATTGTTGTCCGAGCAAACCTTGGTTTTTATTTTGATGAGCACACCTACACATGATGGTAACGTTGAGAAGTTTGCAGGGGGAAAATAAATAAATAAATATATAAACAAGCAGTCATAGACTGGGACTTGTAAAATTGTCAACTTGACCTCTGACCTTGTCTAATAAAAGCTGTCTTGAGAGAAGATAGCGACGCAAACCAGAAGTTTCTACGATAATTCTGTACCAAACCATCAAAAATCGAATGTTTGACCTCACTGTGACCTTGACTTTTGACCGATTTTGACCAAAATCTAATCAGCGCTACCCATCACCCTCCTGAATCACGTGGTGTAATTTGACAATGGTAGCTTCTTCCGTTCTCGAGTTATCATTTTTTGGATGTTTGACCTCACTGTGACCTTCACCTTTGACCGATTTTGACCAAAATCTAATCAGCGCCAGCCATCACCCTCCTGAATCACGTGGTGTAATTTGACATTGGTAGCTTCTTCCGTTCTCAAGTTATCATGCCTACGAACACGCACACGCACACGCACACACACACACACACACACACACACACACACACACACACACACACACACACACACACACACACACACACACACACACACACACACACACACACACACACACACACACACACACACACACACACACACACATATATACACACAAACACAAACACAGGATGGAAGTCATCAATATACTTATGAAATCTTTAGATTTCGTAAGTAACAAGCAGTCATAAACTGGTACTTACGAAATCGTCAACTTGACCTCTGACCTTGTCTAATAAAAGCTGTCTCTGGAGAAGGAAGCCACGCAAACCAGAAGTTTCTATGATGATTCTGTACAAAACCATCAAAAATCGAATGTTTGACCTAACTGTGACCTTGACCTTTGACCGATTTTGACCAAAATCTAATCAGCGCTACCCATCACCCTCCTGAATCACATGGTGTAATTTGACATTGGTAGCTTCTTCCGTTCTCGAGTTATTGTGCCTACAAACAAACACACAAACAGAGGACGGAAGTCATCAATATACTTACGAAATCTCTAGATTTCGTAAGTAATAAAGGACAAAAATGGAAAGCAAATTGAGAGGAGGGGTAAGATTATGAAGAAGAAGATGATATATTGGAATGGAAAGGATGGAGAGAAGGTGCCAAGTGGTGTCTTGGTATTGAAAAACAGGAAGTTTTCCGATTCTGTTTATATAATTAGGCCTTTGATTGTAAGGGAAATTTCTGAATGTTACTTAGTCTAAATGTTGTGATTGTTTTTGGAGACCCTGGGGAGGCACATACCAACACATAAGAGAACCCCAGTATAGCTGTATCTGTAGTGTATTGTGCAGCTGAATGACCTCTCCCTCATATCGGTGGAAAGGGAAAATGCATTTTGTTTGTGTAAAAGACTTGAACCCCATTGTGACTCTCCATCCGTGCATGCTTTACAATACTCAACATGATACTCAGCATTACAAAACCAACGGTCCAAGCCAGTGATCCATGAAACGGCATTATAAAGGACTGCGGACTCATGCAACCAGGAGGTGGGGTGAGAACTCCATCCGCCAACGCCACCTCACTGATCGACGGCAGTGCTGCAGGAGCTCAACTCAGCCAATGAGCAACGTCTAGGTTCAGGGCTGGCAAATGATGAGACAGAATTGGCAGATTTCAACTGCAAGAGACAGACCCCTGAGACACCAAAGCAGTGTTCAGGAGCACACTTAGGAGGCTGCTCAGTCCCCAAGCCATGCATTTCTTGGGGTTTTATATGTTGGGAGATTTGAGCAGATCAGAGTTGTTGGTGCATCTGGGAAATCCATGAGAACGGACTGAACATGCAAGGACGAACGAGCTAGCGACCTGACCAAGCAGCGGAGATTTCCTGGCACACTGGCCATGACACACTGATTTACACTATCTGTCTCTTGCTTTCTCGATCTAATTCGTTCCCTTGAACTTTGCGATGTCTCCAGGGTTGTTCTGCATTAAGCTGCAACTCTTTTGTGGATAAAGTCATTATTTGAACAAATTCATTTTATTTCATTGACTGCTGTGTGTGTGTGGTGAAGACCCGCTTTAAAGTTAAAGGGATCCTATATCATATGCAGCGACAGCCTGGCCAACCGTTCCTTATCAACCATTTCATTGGAGTGCTTAAGCCATCTGCCGAACACCTTACGGTTTATAGCGGGTCCTCGCTACGTCCTTCTGAGCGAATCGTTCACTCACTGTGGACGCTTTTGCGTACCACGTCATTTGGCGTGAGTGTTTCGTGCTCCATCACCCTGAGCGTCGCCGTGAGTCCAATGTCCTCTTCGGTGTTTGTTTGAACCGTTCATGGAAAGAATAGCATGCCTGTCAACAGTAAAGCATGCTGACAATTGGTGGACAATAACCAGTGATGGACAAATGAAAGAAAGTAAAAAGTTTGTTTTCATTGCTGTCAACATCCGTCATGTCAATATGACAGCCTCGTAATGTAACGGCATGACAGAGCAAATGTAAGTTCTCAGCGATGAAAATCGCTTTACCCGATGTATTGGCTGTTCCTTTAATAAGCTGAACCAGCTGATTCGTTGGATGTTGTCATCCATTTAAGTTTGCCTTTACCCTAATTTTTAACATGTTTTTACCCTCCTTTAATTTTTTTAATTTTTACCCTCCTTTAATTGTGTGTCCCCCCACCCTCCCCCACCCTTCCACATCCTCCATTCTTCGGCAAACCCATCCGTTCTGCTTTCTCACAAATTAACCAACTTCCACTAATTCCACGAGTCTTGCTCCTGTAAAGAAAATGTTCCACGGATTACACGTTACCCCCTTCACCTCTCATGTGCCTTCCCTTGCATTGTTTTCAATCGTTTTTATTTTATTATTATTTTTCCTTCCGACCCAGATCGCTGTTTGACTGTTTTCTTCTTCTTTCCATTCCCATTCCTCAGCCAAATGGACCTTTATTTTGTTCAAGATGAGGGGAAAAAGGTTGAAAACCTACAAGCAACAATGAGCCAGAGAACGCTTGATTTCTGGTTATGGCCGAACTCAAAGTCGCAGCCTTCACCTGAACCAAGCACCACGCATCAATCTGACAAGGATGTAAATACCAATCAAGAAAGCTACAAGACCGCAACTTCTGAGCCATTTGCACAGCAGGTTCCAACTTTGAACGTGGAAAGCGCGAGGTTCATTGCATCCAACACTCCCTCCATTTCTGATTCGACCGTGGAATCGAATCTTTCTCCAATGTTTACAATCCCCAGCCAAAGCTTGTCTGAGGCATCAAACTTGAATGAAGACTTTGCTTCTTTCTCCACGCAGTCATTTCAATCTTTCTCTGAAAAATTGGATTTGGCACCACAGAAGATCGCCAACAAAGAGGATTCACATCATGATTTTGGAGAATCTATTGAAGGTGTTCTGAAGAACGAACAATGTAATGCAAGCTCCATGTTTACTTCCTCTACTAAACGCAACAGAACATCATGTACTGGTTATGTTGGTTCAAGGTGGGTTGGGTCCACTAGTCAATGCTGTACTTCCCCAAACACCATGCCGCAGGCGGAGAAGGACCACGGCTGCAATTCATGTACTGTGAAGTCATCTCATCATGCTCTTCCCAATGATGAATGTTTATCTCTGCATTCTGCCGAATGCCATTCGGACTTTACCGGAGACTATTCCGATTCTGCCGAGTGTGGCCCGAGCTCTTCAGAGAATCAATTTCCTACGTCAGATTCACTGTCTGACCCTGGAACAAAATTGGAATTTCCCAATTTGAACAAAGGGATTGACATGGATCAGCAGCAACACAAAAAAGACAGAAAAGATGACTGGCTTGGCATTCCTCTTGCGGACATGCCAAATCTGTTGAAAAGACCCCTGGAGTTGCCTCCGCTGCGTCCAGCCAGCAGCCACTTGATAACTGTACAGGTGAGATCTCATTCCAACCTTTTTTTTTTCCACTTTCATTCAAGGCTATCCGAGGTTTTTCAGGAGTTTGTCTATTTGGTAGTTCAGGGTGTTTGTTCCAATCCCTTTCGCTGTGTTGATCTGTCTGTTTTCTTCTGATGACTTCGTCCTGCATCTTAAATGAGTTTACACTCTTCCTTGAGCTGAAGTCATCGTCGAAAAACCTATACATTAGGGACTAATGTGCTGTTGAGTTACATTCCACTTGGTCACAGTGTTGCAGTGTGATAAACCTTGGATGCTTCCAAAGTTTGTGGCATTGCCATCGACCTGAGCTTGGTTAGCCTATCGCTTATTTACCTATTGTGTGAGAAAAAAGAAAACAAAAGAGGGTAGGTGGTGGGTTGGCCTGGATTTTGGAAGTTTACACAGTAATGTGTATGTGTCTTTGCACGTGCGTGCCATCCGTCTTGGATGGGATAAGGAGGGATGGATGGGTAAACCGAAGGATATGACTTAAAAGACAGACGCCATCGACCTTTCTACCGCGAGCACAGCAGGCCTTGTGCTCCAACTTTGAAGGCCTCAGAGGGTATAAATGTGAACATTTGCAAGCAGAGCATTATGCCAGACTGTCAAATTCCCAGGTTACATCGAGTCAGATAACCTGACCTTTTGTTTGAGATTTGAGGCCTCGACCATTACTGAGGAAGGAGCAGAAGCATGTCCAGTGTTGGGTGACCTTGATGGAATCCAAATTGATGTTCAGGAAAGATTGCACATCAGCAGCAAAGATTAGCTTACGATTCCATGATTCCCTCCACCGCCGAAGGTGGATGGAGGTTATGTTTTTTTCCCCTGTCTGTCTTTCTCTTTGTCTTTTTGTCTGTCTGTCTCTCTATTTGTCGATGAGCAGGATATCTTAAAAAGTTGTGGATGGATTTGGGCGAAATTTGGTTGACAGGTTGGGTGTGCGACACAGGCGAATTGATTGGATTTTGGTGAAGATCCAGATCCGGATCCAGATATTAGAACTTTTCAATGATTCTTCATCATTGAGAGATGGGGCCAAAAAATGATATGTGTGTGTATATATATATATATATATATATATATATATAGCATGATATCTCAAAAGGTTGTGGATGAGTTAGTTAGGTGACAAGAACAAGTCGATTATATTTTAGTTCAGGTCCAGATCCAGATCCGGCCTATCGGTGTGATACGAAACGTAAACTCTTCAGCATGACGGAGGTATGCACTCTACCGAGTGCTCATTCTAGTTTTGATGGTAACTCGTACTAAACTCCCTGCTCTGGAGTGGATAGGATCATTTTTTGCACCATTCTTTTGAATGGAAGGGATGTTTGCTGATTTGCCCCCAGACTGAAAGAGGCTAAAGGAGAAGTGTAGGCTGAACAATGTATGCAAAGTGGAAGCAAGAGCATGTTTTCTTTGGCCAAAAATTTTGTAATAATTCGCTGTTCCTTCCACCCTCTGTTATTTCACTTCCACCATCTGGAAACTGAGCACAAGCCTTGTAGAAGGAAACACATTATTTGGGAGTATTGGTTACCCACACTATAAGGACAGTCCTTCAAAAGTTTTGAATAAATGCATTATTCTGCCTTTCCTAAACTTAAGGTTGCAAGTTTGAAGGCTACCCGTAATTGTGTCCAACAAATACGTGTTTTTGCTTTTATCTAATGGTGTCTATGCATGTTCCTATTTTGTCATACTTTAACTTTGGTTATGGTTTTGTTCATTTGTTGTGGGTATGGTTGCAAAATGTCAATGGGGTGGGGTTGTGGGGTTTGCACAACCCCTATGCTGGGGAGGTTTGATGCCCCTCCTGTCTGACTTTTAGATTCACGGAATTGGGGGCTCAGGCCCTCCTCTGCCGTATCCAGCCAAGTTTCGTGATTGGTGGGATGACAAGCATGTCATGTTGCCGTGCTCTTCTCGTGCTCGCCTTGTAAGTGGCCTTCTCACTTCATGAATCTCCTGCAATGAAAGGATTTGAGTTAATCTTTTGAATTCTCAATACTCCACTTGTAAAATGCTAATTGTTAAATAAAACAAATTGTTATTGAACTGAAGTTAAATGAGTCGATAAGTTAAGGAAACGGTGATGTCACCAATGAAGTAAGGAGGTAGTGCTTCTTCAATGTTATGGAATATTAATTATTTTAGGTTGAATGGTGAATCTACCTTGATGATTGTTACCCCGTGCACGCAGGATGACTAGTCTTTCGTTTTACCACACTGTGGCTCTGGATCTGTTCTGATTGCACTGCGCAGAGAAGAGAGATTCTATTTTTACTCTGTCTGCCTGCCTGGCAGTCAAACAAAATAGAAAATCATTCCAAACAGGAAATTTTCTGTTTTTATGGATGTCATAAATGACATAAACGGGCATGAATAAGTAATGCAACGTGTTTGAGAGGGTGGTGCAATAGACACTGCAAAAAACGGCGGTAAATAAAAAAAATTAATTTATTTTCACGACTTTTACAATGTTTATTTTATTTAACTTGAATTGTGTACTGGAACACGCAAACTCAATTTGTCTGTCATACTTCCAAGAAACTCCAGTTTTGCAGTACTTCGATATAAATAAAGGTTCAATGTGGTGGTGTATGAGGGGGTATTCGGGACCGCTTCTGGATTATTTCAAGAGCACTAAACTTTCAGATTTTTGTTTTCAATGATAGTTAGTCATTGTTTTATTAAAATTGATGCAACTGTGCAGGGCATCCTGGTCAATGAACTCTAATTTTTTGGATGGATGAACCATTCAAAGGAGGAACAGTAAATAGCTGGAATATGATTCTATTAAACTCAGCTTGCACGAGGCTGGCCATTGTTTTTAGGTCATCTCTATCATCTCAGTAGAGATGACTTAATAATAAGTCTCGACGTCTGTACGTCTGTCCATCCGTCCGTCCGTCCATCCACAATCAAAGCGAGTGGAGACAAATAACTAATAGTGGAATGGATAGAGGTCGATGAGACATGCACAACGATATAACTTTCAAGGTCGGTGGTGTACATTTGAGGTGTACTTCTGGTGTACATTTGAGGACTGCATGCAGTGGTGAGGGTGCAACACTAGCAGGCCGTGATGGTGGTGCAGTGAGAGTTCAGCAGGAGCAGGAAGTTGTGAGAGTGCATGCAGTGAGTGTGCAGCAGGTGTAGGCGTTGGGGAGGGGGAAGTGGGCAGTGGTGAGGGTGCAGCGGAAGTGGGCGGTGCTGGGGGTGCAGCCGGGTGGGAGGGTGCAGTGGGTGCAGGCATTGTGGAGGGTGCAGCAATGGATATTAGTCAGAATGAGGTATGGGATACAGTTTTTGTTCGTGATGAGACTGTTAAATATATAGATTCTTCATTCTGGAGAAAAGATTGTCGACATAGAGGTCTGTGCAGTTTTGAAGGAGTAGGAGCTTGAGACATCGAAGGAAGCGTAAATGACATCGTCTCGGGTCATTGTAGGAAGCAGTTGGTTGTGGTACACCTAGGAGCAAATGATTGAGAGAGTTTATTCAGAGGTTTTGAAAAATAGATACAGGATATTGGGTGCGCTGCTGAAAGCAAACTGTTGAAATTTAATGTTTTTTTGGGATTCTCCCAATATTTTAGAAATTGTATAGACATTATGAGCAGAGTGATAGATGTCAACTAATGGCTGGAAGAATGGTGTAGAGAGGAAGGATTTGTATTTAAGAAGCGGTGGGAATCATTTCGGGGACAAAGGGAGTGTTTCCAGAATGATGGCCTGATGTTAAATAAAAAGGGGGCAGCAAGGTTTGCAGTTGGAATTGAGGAAGGAATTTAGTTTTTATCCCCCGCCGCGTGGCAGAAGGGGGATATTGTTGTCACCCAGGTCGTCCGGCTGTCCGTCCGTCCGTCCGGGCGTCAACATTTATAGCTGTGAGTGCGATAACTCATAAACTGTTTGCCATATCGATTTGAAATTTGGGTCACGCATGTACCACCTGAAAAGGAAGAACCCTATTGATTTTGGGCATGGCCGGATCCAAGATGGCCGACTAGAGCGGCCATCTTGAAAATTTTTTTGTTATAAATGGAAAACCGCTTATCTGATTTCAATTATTTTTGGTTACTACGTTCCTCACCCCTGGGGAACTTTTTCGAGATGACCAAATAGTGTCTTGTTTCCATTTCACCTCCCTCATTATCTGAAATATGTATGACCTTTTTCATTCAATGGCGTGGGATTCCCCATCTCTGATGGTGTATTTTTATTTTAGGTGAGCCGAGTGTGGGGAAGCTATTAAAGGGGCTGTCACACCTTGACGTTTTAGCCAGCGTATGGCAAGGTCTCAAAATGTATGTAAAACGCTGGCGTACGCTGAACTATTGATGTTTGTTTTAAGTTTTGGGTGTATAATAACGTGTTGGACGTATGCATAACGTATTAGTAACGTACACAGAACATTTTAATCACATATAGATAACTTGTACCAACGAATGCTGAGCGTGTTGTTGGTGTTCACAACCTATGCCCAACGATAAATCTAACGTATGCATAGCGCGTGGCAGCGTATCGCTGACGATCACGTGGCGTAGGCTATTCAAAGGCTGCGGCTCGACGATTCAAATCATAACCGCACTAGACATCGACGTGTGAAGACGCTGTCACACCTTGACGTTTTAGCCAGCGTATGCCGACGTATGAAAAATTTGCCGAACCAAGCTGACACACGTCGAATACGTTATGGGTAAGTTTTGTATACGTTAAGAGTACGTTGAGAAATTTTCAGCATGTTGAAAATTTCTCGATGTACTCGGCATATGACACACGTTCCGCATACGCTGGCCATAAGTTGTAGGCACGTTACGCGATCGTCGACACACGTTACTTGTAAGTTACTCATAAGTTGAAACGCGTTGAGGTAATGGTTAGGGTCAGTGTTCCAGACTCCCTGGTTTTTTTCTTTTTTTGCTTTTTTATTTTTCTTCGGTATGACGGTGATGTTGACACTTAGATTTCTCGTGCGGTTATGATTTAAATCATTGAGCGGCAGCCTATTAATTATATTACATTATAACCACACTAGAAATCGAAGTGTCAACATCACAGTCATACCGAAGAAAATAAATAAATAAAAACCAGGGAGTCTGGAACACTGATGCTAACCATTACCTTGACGTGTTTCGACTTATGAGTAACTTACAAGTAACTGTGTGGACGTGTCAATGATCGCGTAACGTGCCTACAACTTATGGCCAGCGTTATGCAGAACGTGTGAGTCATACGCTGGCATACGTCCAAAAATTTCAAGTATGGAAAATTTGTCTAACAGCTCGGCGTACTACGACGTATGCCAGCGTGCTCTTAACGTACACAAATTTACCCATAACGTATTTGACGTGTGCCAGCGTTTTAGCCAAATTTTTCATACGTCAGGCATACGCTGGCTGAATCGTCAAGGTGTGACAGGGCCTTAAGGAAGGAGCTGACTATGTAATTGTGATTAGTATGGCCAGGGAAGAAAATAGAATTTCAAGAAAGGAAAAGTAAAGCATATTACACAGAAATGCTCGGAGTTTAAGTAATAAGATGGAAGAGCTTGAGGCCACAGTAGATTGCGAGGGGCATGATATGGTTGCAGTCAGTGAGACATGGCTTAAGGAGGAGAGTAATGGGAGGACAGGATTAGAAGGCTACAAGGTGTATCGGTGTGATGGGAAGGAGAAAATTGAAAGGAGAAAGGGGTGACATTAAAGAGGAAATTAATGTTGAGGAATCTGTATGTGTAGAGATTATATAAACAGTAAGCTACTGGTAGGATGCTTTTATAAGGTTCTGGGTTTGAAGGAAGGAGGAGTACATGAATAATTCAAAAGGGCATGTGGTAAGGGAAAAGTATTGATGATGGGAAATTTTAACTTGCCAGGGATGGATTGGGTGGAGGAAAAGGGGAAGGGCAGAGCAGCTGAGGATTTCCTAGTTTTAGTTTAGGATTGCTTTTTAACCCAGTCTGTAGATAAGCCCACAAGGCGGAGTGTCGTGCTAGACCTCCTTGTAAGTAACGATCCCAATATGGTGGAGGAGGTGGAGGTTGGGGAGCGTTAAGGAGCAAGTGATCATTACATTGTGTGTGAAAAGATTCTGTTGAGGGCTAGAGTTCAGGTTAGTGGAGTAAAGCCATTAGATTTCAGGAAAGCAAACCTTGAAGGAATGTGGAGAGAGTTTGATGATGTCGATTGGGAGAAGCTACAACAGGAAAATCGGCATCAGAGAAATGGGAAACCTTTAAGGATCAAATGTGTAGAATGCAGAGCATGTACATTCCAATGAGGTGTAAAACTAGAAGGAGAAAGAGGCCAGGGTGGTTGAGCAGTGAGATAAGGAATGATATATGGAGAAGCAGGAAGGTATTTTTGAGGTATAAAATATCAGGACTGGAGTTATATTTATTTCAGTATCAGATTAAGCAGAGGTAAGTTATGAAAATACCTTGGCAAGCCAAAAGACATGAGCAGGACTTGGATAAGAATATTAAGCACAATAGCTTAATATTGTTTAAGTACATTGCCTCGAGAAAGTCTACACCCCCTTTCAAATTTTTCACCTTTTGTTGCCTTATAGCCTGGAATTAAATTGTATTAATAAATGAGACTTTTTCCACCTGTATTTACACATCATAACCCACAACTTCCAAGTGAAAAACAAATTCTACAAATTTCAGAAAATTATTTAAAAATAAAAAACTAGAATATCTTGGTTGGGTAAGTGTCCACCCCTCCCCCCCCCTTATAATAGCAATTGTAAATTAGCTCAGATGTAACCAATCACCTTCAAAATCACACACCAAGTTAATTGGCCTCCACCTGTGTTAACTTGTAGTGATTCTGATTATTTTAGAATAAAATCAGCTGTTCCTGGACTGTATGTAGGTTTCCTCTGCTGGGTAGTGCATTTTACAGCAAACACTTCTGGGATAAAGTTGTGGAAAGGCACAGATCAGGGCATGGGTATGGAAATATTTCAAAGACCTTGAATATCCCTTGGAGCACAGTCAAGACAATCATTAAGAAGTGGAAGGCATTTGGTCCCCCAAATACCTTGCTGAGATGAGGCTGTCCCTCCAAACTGGATGGCCAAGCAAGGACGAGACTGATCGAAGAGGCCAATGACAACTTTGAAAGAACTACGTGCCTTTATGGCAAAGACTGGTCACTGTGTGCATTTGACAACAATATCTCAAGCACTTCTGTCTGGCCTGTGCGGTATGATGGCAAGAAGGAAGCCATTACTCAAAAAAGCCCAGAGTCCCGTTTGAGGTATGCAAAAAAAACCACTCTGGAGATCCTGAAGCCATGTGGCAAAAAGTTTTGTGGTCTGACAAAATCAAGATGTAATGGAACTTTTTGGCCGAAATGCAAAACGTTACATTTGGCGCAAACCCAACGCAGCACATCACCCAAAAAACACTATCCCTACTATGAAGCATGGTGGTGGCAGCATCATGTTATGGGAATGTTTCTCATCAGTCAGGATTGGGGCACTTGTCAGGATAGAGGGGGAAATGGATGGAGCAAATTACAGAAACATCCGAGAGGAAAACCTGCTGTCCTCTGCAAGAAAGCTGTAATTGGGACGGAAGTTCACCTTTCAGCATCACAACGACCTGAAGCACACAGTCAAAGCTACACTGGAGTAGCTACGGAACAAAAAGATAAATGTCCTTGAGTGGCACAGTCAGAGCCCCGACCTAAATCCAATCGAAAAATCTGTCATGACTTGAAGATTGCTGTCCATCAACACTCCCCATGAAACTTGACTGAGCTTGAACAGTTTTGTGCAGAGAAATGGGCAAATATTGCTCAATCAAGATGTGCAAAGCTGTTAGAGACTTATTCCAACAGACTCACAGCTGTAATTGCTGTCAAACTTGCTTCCACCAAGTATTAACTCGGCGTGGGCGGTGGGCGGTGGACACTTATCCAACCAAGATATTCTAGTTTTGTAGTTTTAATTAATTTTCTGAAATTTGTGGAATTTGTTTTTCACTTGGAAGTTGTAGGTTACGATGTGTAAATAAAGGTGGGCAAAGTCTATGTATATGTATATATATATATATGTATATATATATATATATATATATATATATATATATATGTATATATATATATATATATATATATATATATATATATATATATATATATATATATATATATATATTTGCAGACAAAATGTCAAAAGAAAGACCCAACTCCTGAAACATCTTTCCTAAAAAGGTACGATGACAATCATAAACCATCCAAGTTTAATTCCTGGAAGGTTACTGCAAACATGGTAAACCACTTTGTCACACAAAATAAAGGTGCAATTTAATTCCAGGCTATAAGGCAACAAAAGGTGAAAATTTTGAAAGGGAGTGTCGACTTTATATAGGCACTGTACGTAAGGGGTAAAATACAGGTTCGGACAAGTGTTGGCCCATTGAGGAATAGCACCGGGAGAGTGGTTTGTGAGGAAAGCAAGATGGCAGGCTTATTAAACAGGTATTTTGCTTCAACTTTTATACAAGAACAGTCAGGAGAATTGCCAATAGCTGAGAGTATCTATCAAGGCGGTGAGGAATGGCTTTTACAGAAGATCCAGGTTGGAGTGGAGGAAGTAAAGAAACAACTAAGAAATCTATGAGAAGATAAGACTCCGGGTCCAGATAATATGCAACCGAGAGTATTGAGGGAAGTCAGTGGCTGAGCAGGTAAGTGAGATGTTAACAGATATTTTAATTCACTCACTGTAGTCAGGACAGGAGGATTGGAGAGTAGCAAATGTAACACCATTATTTAAGAAAGGATCCAGAGAAGAAATGGAGAATGAGAGATTTGTTAGTTTGACTTCAGTTGTGGGGACGGTGTTGGGGATATTAAGGACCAGAAGGAACCATTTAAATGAATACAAACTAATTAAAGGTTATCAGCATGGGTTTGCCAAAGGTACGTCTTCTCAAAAATAGTTTAGAGTTCTATGAAGCAGTTTTTGATTGGGCAGATGAGCGAATGGCAGTGGACATTTTATATATAGACTTTAAGAAGGCATTTCATGAGGCACCTCATACGTTTTGTCAAGGTGAGGGCTTGTGGAGTGGCTGGTCAGGTTGCGAATGGGATTGCAAACAAAAGAATGGCTGTGAGTGGGAGGAGGTCTTGCTGGGAGGATGCAAGTAGTGGGGTACCTTAGGGATCAGTACTTGGACCATTACCATTCATAACTAGCAAATACCACCCGTTGCTTCAGTGACAGAAATACTGAGTGGGGAGAAAAGGAGGGGGTGGGAGGAGAGGAGAAGGGGAGGGTAAGGGAGAGTGAGGAGGACGGAAGGTGGCGTGAGGAGGACGGAAGGCGGCGTGAGGTGATGGGGACGGGGAGGGAAGGCAGAGGTGAGGGGACGGGGATGGAAGGCAGAGATGAGATGAGGTGAGGGGAGGGAAGGCAGCGTGAGGGGAGGGAAGGCAGCGTGAGGGGAGGGGGAGGGAAGGCAGCATGAGGGGAGGGGGAGGGAAGGCAGCGTGAGGGGAGGGGGAGGGAAGGCAGCATGAGGGGAGGGGGAGGGAAGGCAGCGTGAGGGGAGGGGGAGGGAAGGCAGCGTGAGGTGAGGGGAGGGAAGGCAGCGTGAGGTGAGGGGAGGGAAGGCAGCGTGAGGTGAGGGGAGGGAAGGCAGAGATGCGGTGAGGGGAGGGAAGGCAGATGTCCGTTGAGGGGGAGGGAAGGCAGACGTGCGGTGGAGTGTTCTGTTCTTGCATGTATGGCAGCTTGGCTGCCGGGTAGCTATCATTTATTGGAAGTGCGACTGTGCTGCTGATGCTGTGCCCCTCTACCAGTACACTGGTACTCATTTCGCCACCATCGGAAAGATGACAGGCTGGGTCAACACCACTTGATGTTGATTCAGCAGCCAACGGGGCTCGAACTCAGACCTGAGGATCCGAAGCCAACCACCCTAGCCGCTAAGCCAACATCAGGCTTGGTGGAGCATTAATTATGATTTATACTGTTTCACCAAAATGATTCTGCATAGAATAACATTGAAGATGGAAATAGAATAATGTCTGAAATCCATTTTCAACCAGTCATACTACATACAGTTGTAGTCAAAAATATTCCTACCCTTGCATTTTTTTTTCAAATAATGCACCATTTCTTCCAGAAAATTGTTGAAAATGAAAAATATTTTGATATCCACACACTGTATGCATTTCCTGGGTTTGCAGAGGAACAAAACAAAAGAGCTGAAAAAATTACTAAATCTCAGCACAGAAATCTTACAGAAATCCTAAAATGGCCCAGACAATATTATTGGCACCTTTCAGAAGTTGTTAGAAATAATTACATTTCAAGCAGGTGATTCTCTTTTACTTTGGAATTGAACTCACCTATGGTGAATTGCAGGTGCCTACAATATAAAAATCGCTCATTCAACCAATTTGAATGGAGAAAAAGGAGTCATTCTGCTGTCTTGTGTCACTGTGTGTACCACAATGAGTATGGAGAAAAGAAAAAATACCAGAGAATTGTCTGAGGAGGTCAGACACAAGATTGCAGCCAAGCATGGACAATCTCAAGGCTACAAGCCGATCTCTCGAGACCTTGATGTTCCTGTATCCATCGTATGCAATGTTATCAGGAAGTTTAAGGCCCATGGCACTGGATCCAATCTCCCTGGATGTGGCCACAAGAGCAAACTTGATCGAAGATTGCAGTGAAGGATTGTTCGAATGGTGGAGAAAGCACCTTGATCAACTGCCAAACAGATTCAAGCTCACCTTCAGACACAAGGTACGACTGTTTCAACTCGCACCATCCATCACCAACTCTATGAAAGGGGGTTCTATGGGAGGAGACCCAGGAGGACCCCACTGCTGAGAGAGGGACATAAAGCCTGACTGGAGTTGCCAAAACACACCTGAACAAGCCAAAATCCATCTGGGAGAATATCCTGTGGGCTTTTCAGCAATGATGCATTGCCAATTTGAGCACAGTGAGTCGTCAAACAAAGCATACCACCAATGCAGCTCATCACCAGCAATCCTATGCTGTGCTTGATTCTGAAAATCGGCATCAATATGTAGCACTTGAGGCAATCGGGAATCTTTTGCCGTGACAACACCGCTCTGTTCAATGTTTTCGTGTGGCAGGGCAATACGATCTTGATTTTATTCATTTATTTAATATATATGCTTAACATGGACTAATTTGGCCCAGTAAACAATGCCTTTTTCATCTCTTACAATAAACTGTTATACATAAAAAAAAATGATCCACCAGGCAGCACCACCCTTCCCCCACCCCCAGTCCCTTCTCGATCCATCACTGAAGTAAAATGTTTTTTTCCTCATTGCAACTATTGTTCAACATCATGAAGCATAAACAAAAAGGGCACTCAGTGGTGCGCATACCTCAGCCAGGATAATTCGTTTGCATTTTTCTAATTCCACTGATGGGCCGGATCTGAACCAAAACTGAATTGGCTTGTTCTTGTCACCTATCCAACTCATCCGCCAAGTTTTGTTTGAATCCGTCCATAATTTTTTGAAATACCCTGCTTTTCTGTATGTCGCTTTAGCCCTATCACTCAATGGTGAAGAATCGCTTTAAAAATTCTCGGATCCAGATCTTCACCAAAATCGAATCAATTCTTCCTTGTTACATACCCAACCTGCCCAGCATCCACAACTTTGAGATATTTTATTCATGAAATGACAAACAGACAGACATGGGTGAAAACATAACCTCTATCCACCCTTGGTGGTTGAGGTAACTAGAATGGCACTTGGTAGATTGCATCTCTCTGCTTGGCTGAACAGTTAATGTTTTGTATCCACTGATAGGCTGGATCATCCTTTCAAGCTTGCTTTTCCCCTTTCTCTAAAGTTAGTGATATGTTTGCAGATTTACTTTTCCCCTTTCTACTAAGTGAAGGAAATATTTTCCAGCTTCCTTTCTTCTTGCCCATGTACAAATTGTGTTCAATGATCTGTTGAGATTTTTGCGCACATGGCTGATATGAATGTTGTTCGGTGCGCCTGATTTAACTCCACGAGTCCACCGCCTCCTTTGCATATAGTCTTATACAGTGGTATAGTCTTGGAACACATTGGTTTTTCACCCAGTTGTGGTCACTGCTATGTCTTGGGAGAAATGTAGTTCAGCTGGAGGTTTCATTCTTTAATCTTAATGCGTGAACAATGAATATTTAATTGCTTTTCATTCCTTGTTATTACTGATTTATTTGAGATATATATTGTTCTTCTAATCTCTTTTTGTTTCTCTTTTATTTCTTTAGTTAAACCATCAACCTCTCTGGCCAACTATCACATCTGCTTTGCATCAGCCTATCCTATCATCATATGATCTTGAGGTAAAATGGGACCTTTATTCCTTAAGCTTCTATATATTTACTTTTCTTTGTTGCTTTCAAATATTTTAAAAACAAATACACCATTGGACAATATTGTGTCAATATTTGTAAAATGTGCATGAAGGCCATTTGACTCTTCAAACCTGCATGACACTCTCACTGCAGCATATGGTTATGCTTGTAAATACAGGATGAGACATTTGAAGGAATGAAGGTGACCATTCAGCTTTGACATTGAGAAAGTAACCTTCTGGAACAATGCAGGCATGAGGGAAGAACAAAGTAGTCCGTGAGATAGGTGTCAAATTTTGAGGTTTGACTACCAAAAGGAGTGGTATGACACCATTGTATTTTTCAGTTCGCTTAGTACCTGGGGAATGTCTTTAAACAGAATGGAATGGACGTCTAGGATCCACAGATAAACACCTTTTTTGGTGGCCATTTTCCAAGATGGCCGTTTATTTGTAACATGTCTCAGAGGTTTGGCTGTAACTTTAAATTGGTTGACCAAATGTGTTCAGTATGGAATTTGGCCGATGGCAATGCATGCTATATAAACGATAGTTAGCTAGAACTCAAGATAATTGAGAAAATAGTTCTGAAATGGCCCAAAAAATTGTCCTGAAAATCAACTTTTATCTCTGCTATCATTTGTATTAAAAATATTTATTTCTATTGCCATACAGTAAAACGAATAATAATAAATATAATGACCGTTTTTACAGCCATTTTTCCCTGCTGTGCAGGGGTTAGGCTTTTTCTTGAGGCAATGTTTTATGGCCGGATGCCCTTCCTGACGCCAACCCTGGTCGCCTCTTACGACACACAGGGATATGGTACACCTATTCTAACCGGGGCATATACCGGGACCAGTACACTGGCACTCATTTCGCCGACCTCGGAAGGATGACGGGCTGAGTCAACCCCCTGGTGTTAATTCAGCAGCCAACGGGGCTTGAACTCAGGACACTGGGATCCCAAGCCGCTGCCCTAACCACTGCGCCAACACCAGGCTACAGTAAAACGAATACTTTATAAGAAAATAAATAAATATCCATGAATACATGGTCAGTATTTATTATTTATTTTCACCTGAGTAAACTCATTTCTGATCTTTTATCCGTCGTCGTCAGACAAATCATGTTCTTCCTGCTGAATGTCTTCATCATAAACTTCCATGTTGGAGCATGTGGGCAACTTGCATGCTGCCGTGCATTTCGGTCTATTGATGATGCAAATGCAGTCAGATGGCTGGCAATAACGAGCGCACTTGCATGACATCAGATGTAGAATGACTTTTGGAGCTGGGGAGCCTGCCATCCACTTGACATCTGGGCTACCATCTCCACTTGCTGTCCATCCACGTCCTTCGATTGGTTTGGGAATATCTGGACATTTTATCTGAACGCCTTTGCTCGATGGCAGCCTGATAGTTTGCTCAACATGTGTGTTGCAGAAGTGTCTTTTCACATGGCGGAAGCTGTCCAGACTCGATTTCTCCTCTGCTGCGGAACATTTGTTATCGCAGCTCATGGACTTCATTCACTTTGGTGTTGCCGCAGTAAAGTTGACGTGTGAATTCTTGAATAGTCTTCAAACCTTCATTTGGAATGTCCCAGCTGGTGTCAAGTGCAGTGAATGCTTCTCCAAGCTTCTGATCATGTAAGAGAATTTTCAAGGCTTTCCATTTCTTCTTGGAAAATGCACTAACAGTGTCACATCGAGTTTAAGGATGAAGCCTCATTAAGGCCATACATACATCACATCCCAGTGCTGCAGCCACGTTTGTGATGTTAGCAAGCCTGATTGAAGATTTGGTTCCACGTCTTATGAAGATTATGCTGTTGATATGTCCGCTCATTCCTCAGCAAATGATGAAGACGTCGGTGCCTTCTGTGGCACAAATCAATGCTGGTTAACTTTCTGCATCATGTTTGGCATGCAGCAGAAGGTGTGTATCGGCCTCTTCTTGATTGGATTGTCGATCATCAATTTCTTGCCAACCTCTTTGTGTAAATTCCAAGCACAGGACACTACACGTGACAAACATGCTCCCGTTTCCAAGCTTTTGTTGCCTTCACTGCCGAAGTCGCTGGAGGCATTATGTTTTTGGGTTGTACGTACGTATGTCCATCCATGCTAATTACCCTCGCCGAAGGATTCGGAGAGGTTAGCATTTGGGTCCATTTGTATGTCTTTGTCCGCACAGAACTTTCGATTTTCTTTCTCCACAACCGCTTGTCAGATTGAGACAAAATTTTCACCATTGCTGCGACTACTGATGTAGAATGTTTCAATGATAATTATGACATCATAGGTCGCGTGGTGTGTCAGCCATATTGGAAAAACCGAACTAGGTTGGATCTTTATCTCTGAAACCGCACCAAGGAAAAAATTGAAACTTAGCACATAGCAAGTACTCCTCATGGGGGAATGTGTGATTTTTTATGACATCATAGGTTCCCTTGTTATGACGTCATAATTGCATATGTAGAATGCCACATCCGATCAGTATGAAAATTTTTGACTGCCATCTAGGTGGGATAAAATTGTCCACATAAGAAAAAAAAATTAATGACGTCATTGGTCACGTGATTCAGCAGCCATATTGTTAAAAAAAAAAACTTTCAAAAATCTTCTCTGAAGTGGCTGAACAGATTGAGGCAAAACTTTATATGTATGACTGTCTGTCTATGAGGAACAAAAGGTTCACACACATGATGTCATTGGTCACATGGTTTGGCAGCCATATTGGATTTAAAAACAAAAAAACACTCAAAATAAGTCCTGGTGAGGGTCTGCAATCTCTGATTGCTCTTTTTCTTGTTTTCTCTGTTATCTCTGCAACCGCTCATCCTATTGTTTCAAAATTTCCACCATAGGTGTGACTACTCATGTAGAATGCGTTAATGATAATTATAACATCATAGGTCATGTGGTGTGGCAGCCATGTTGTAAAAAAGGAAAAACTTTGGACCTCTATCTCAGAAACCACTCCATGGAAAAAATTGAAACCTGGCACATGTCAAGTACGCCCCATGGGAAACAAGTGTTTTTTTTTTTTTTAAATGTCATAGGTGGTTTCGTTATTACGTCATTGCATACGTCAAACACCTTTTTTTTTTTTGTATGCATTGTCGAGGCTCGTATGAAAGCTAACACAATGCACAGCAAGGGGTGCATGAGACGAGGGGCGGGAGAGGGAAACCCCAAACAGTGGGGAACAGAGATATTAGGAGATATGTGGAAGGGAGAGGGATGGGGTGGAGAACGCGGGGTATACAAGATGGACATTACAGGAACAAGGAAAGCAGGGAATTTGAAGGAGGTGGGTTTGGGGTGGATTAACAGGGGTAGAAAAGATCGAGGTTTTGGATGGGGGAAGATAAGAGGTGGTGGTTTACCCGATCAGTATGAAAATTTTTGAGGGTCATCTATGGCTCAATTGTATGATGGGGAAAAATTGACGTCATCCGTCAAAAAGGGCAGCCTTTTTTTTTTTTTACATAAAAGTCCTCAAAAATCTTCTTCTCCGAAACTTTACAGATATGGTCGCCTATCCATGAGGAACAAGAAGTTCTCCACCTTTGTCATAGGTCACATAGTTTGGCAGCTATGATTTTTTTTTTTTTTGAAGAATAAACCTTTAAAAATCTTCTTCAGAATGGCTTGACAGATTGAGGGGAAACTTCACCCACATGTTCCCCAAGCCTTGGGAATACCAGGGTGTTCACAAATAATTAATAGGTCACATGGTCTGAGAGCCATATTGGATTGAATGAAAATCTTTAAAGAATTCTTTCTCTTGAACTGCTTTATCAATCGATGTGAAACATCACAATTATGATCGAGTAGTCATGGGGAATATGTTTTTTATTTGACTTTGATCTGACACATGGTCGGGCACCCAAGAATATTTAATATTTTGAATCTGGGTTCAGGGATTTAAATCAAACTTGGTACCAGAATGTATAATGATTTAATAATGGGGGCTTCGGCATATCTGGTGATGTCATGACTGCAAGGTACCCTTCTAGTTTCTTCTCTGCTACCACAGCAGTGAGCTTGTTCATGCTCTCTGTCCAAGCCAAGAGCCTTCTCCAATTCTTCATCTTGTGTCCTGGCATTATCTTGCTGAAAACTACTCAATCTTCGGAATCTGGATGAACACGTGAAATAGCTTTGATTGAGTGCTTTTGGTTATACATCAAATACCGCATCAATCCTGTCACTTCTCTTGCTGGCATGAAGGATCTGCACAAAGACATGATCAGTGTTCATTGTGTGATTCTCACCCTAAAGTTTCTGGATAAATGCCATGGCATCAATGAGTGTAGCAAATGGATGAAGTACTTCCTCAGCTGGTGATACTTTGCTTTCTCAGTGTTTTGACAGAACAGCTTTATTCATTCTCTTCGTAGTGCCGTCAGCATTTGCTTTTGCCAAAGGCAAAGGGCAAAGAGGGTGACAGAGGACATCGCACATTTCAAGTTTTCTGTTTTGGGCAATAAGGACCATGTTCCCAAACAACCGTCGATTAGCTTTCAAGACTCTTTCTTTGGTTGTACCTTTGACTGTTTTCTTTCTCATCTCATTGAAGGTTTGAACTTTAAGCATCTTTATTGTGTTTTGGAAAGAGTCACCCTTTTGAAGCTGCTGCTCTTGGAAATCTTTATATGCCTCTTCTCCCTTTTGATGCGCTGTCAGCAGGCCAACAGAAACATCAGATGGTGCAACTGCTGCAGTGGAAATACTCATAAGATCTGATGGATCTTTGCTTAATGGGTTTGTGCAGTTGTTCTCCAGTAGGTGGACCAAGGAAGCAACATAAGATGAATCTCTGTTTGTGGGCCCTCCTGCGGTCTGCATGACTGATGATCTGAGAACTTTGGGTGGAGCTATGATGCCGAAGTTCCTTCAGTGCTGCTGCCCGATGCTCAGCCGTGAGATAATTACGGGAAACTGTACCTGTTTTGAGACCGAAGCCACGTTTCCCCCCCCCCCCCCCCGCAGTCTATGTATCTTTATTCACCGTTTCCTCAGTGGTTTGATCTGCAGCAATCTTAGAAAATGGATTTGTATTCCTCAGCTGAACATAGAATCCATCATTTTAAAAGTGCTCATTCAAGTGTGGACAGGACTCGTGCAACCGGGACATCTGAGCACAATACATAGGTTTGAATAATTAGTTTTATCCATGGCAAAGCACTTAATGATGTTTCAAATGCATGAAACTGAAGACAACAGTCACACTCTATCTGCTCGACCAAGTCCTAAGGGAATCTCAACCATGTCCAGATACAGTATGTCATCCAAAATGCTGCAAGTGGACCTCTGACTAACCACAAAATGTCCATTTAAGAGATTAACATATCAAGAATCCTCTTGCATGATTCGTTTGTCAAAGCAGCATAATGTGTTGCATGACTTGTGTTGTGAAGAAGCTTGTACATGACACCAATTGTGACATATAGTTTCGGGAGATCTTCAGCGTGATTGGTTTGGAGTCATTCTTCAAAGCCTATTCAGGCTAACGTCATCAGAGCTTCACAAGTCAACATATGAAGACGGACAGCTCGGTCGTACTGCTTTCCATCCAGAACTTTGCTGATGGGACCCTTCGGCAATGACTCCTGACTCCCCAGCCCGGTCTCCTGACTCTTCACCAAACGTCTTGCCTGTTGTCGACATCAAGTTGCAGATTGTGTGGAAGTTCCCCATCATCAGCACGATGCTTCCAAATTTCTCTGGGTATCTCCATGCAACTTCTGTTGCTTTTGTAAACGATGCATGATCAAGGACCACTGTAATGTTTTCAAGGTATAAAGATGATTTGATGGACATAGATTGATGCAATATTTCCTGCAAGGTTGACATTTCTGTTGTCATTGCATTTAGTGTAGTAAGGTAACTGACCATATCTGCCATCACCTCTTTTTGTGGTCTCTTGTCAGGATGTTGAAACCTGTCCATGCCCTTGTTTGTTGCTCAGCTGTATCGTGGACAGGCACCAGTAACCATAGCAAGTTCCATTGATGTGCACTCGACATTGAACTTGTCTGCATTTGCACTAAGATCAGATGGTATAATTGGAGGTGGACTCTTCCTATTTTCCAATCATGAAGATTGGGAGTTGTGCTTCTATTGGCTTTATTGTGCGGTTGTTGTTGTTGTTGTTGTTGTTGTTGTTAACAGTCGTGACTGGATTTTGGGAGGTATACAACTATGAAGTTGGTTGAATGATTATGCCGTTGTCACGATGGATGTTCCTGCTCCACTTAAGGCTACTTCTTTTCTATCAATATTGTCAAAGGCAAGCACCATCGGGATGGAAGGATGTACGGTCATCGGAAGGGGCACTGTGTCTCCCTTGCTACTTTTGAGCTTTTACATGCACAGTGCAGTGTCTATCTCCTCTAAGTGAGAGTATGAACAACCATGACCAAGTCTGCACCTCATCTATTCCACTTGTTTTCATCAACGATACCAGATGAAAAGTAAATTCATCGAGAGGAACAATTCTTGGGTTGGATAAAAATATCACTCTGGATATTATTATCCAGCATATACAAGGCAGCTTGCTCTCCTCTTTGGTAAGGGTCATCCTCTTGGTTATACAAAACATTCTCTTGCGTTTGATGTGTATACAACCTACAACATGTCCTGTGGAAATGATTGTTCATCTTGAAGTGTTGATGATTCATTCCGTGGTGACTGGTGCATATGATGCAGGTATGGGAGTCTATTTTCTGTTTCTTCAGCTGCACGCTAGGTTCGGCCATGTTGGGAGCAGTGGAGCCATGATCCAAACCAGATTTCATTACCGAGGAAGAATGGCAAGAAGCACCTCAATAGCTAAGCACCTTTTTGTTCCTCATTATTTTGTTTCATATGCCTCAGAACGACCAATTAAATGTTACAGCCAACTTTCTGAGATGTTACGCATAGGGTGGCCATCATGGCAAATGACCCCTCAAAAAAGGTGTTTATAGCTGTGGATCCCAGACATCCATCATTACATTTTTTTTTTTTTAAGAGACATTCCAGGAACTCGGCGAACTGAAAAAACATGGTGGTCTCTTGCCACTCTTCTTGGTTGTCAAATCTGGTCTGGCTCATGGATTAGAGGGAAGAGATGTCTTGTGGAGTGATGACAGAAATGAGGCGAGATACAACTGAGAGCACAAACCTACCTGCAGTGGGGAGAAGCAGACCTGTGTCTTGGCCTCCTGCTGAGAGATGCAAATAATTTTTAAAGCATTGGACAGAACCATCTCCAGGGGAGCACAATGCGAATCTGCTGCACCTGCTCAAAATTGGGAACCATCCTCAGTTACTTTGAGCGAAGGCCTTGTACATTGTAACGAGCTGTGTATGGCTAAAATATATTTGGCTCACAGAAATGTAATGGCCAGCCTTCATGTCCAGTTTGGAAATATGGTGCACTAAATAGAGGTTATTGCCGATGGGACCAGGCACTCCAGAGAGGGTTTGGCCACATCAGGAAACCATTCAATAGACAATTCTTATGGATGTAAAGAATGAAAGTTTGAGACTTTTCAGCATTGAAAGACATGTTCCAGGTATCTGATCAGAAACTTTTTTTTTTTTTGATCAGCAACAGTTAGAGATGTTTGTGGCAACCTGTCTGTCAGATGTGTTGCAAACCATTCTGCAAAAGATAGTCAGTAAAATAGTACATAGAATTGTCCAAGGAAGTATTCAGTGATGTAGACCAAGAGTAAAATTGGTCCAAAAATGCTGCCTCGATTTATCAGCTTCGAGAGACAGCATTCAAGATGATATACCACAAAGGGTGACTCATCGTTCACACTCACTTCGAAAATTGGATAACCAATCCAGGTGGCACTCTGCCATTCACTAATAGCCTGATGAGCTGGGCTAAATGCCAAGCAGTATTGAAGCATAACGAGATGTCGAGAGAAATGGTCCTGACATCTTTCTTGAGACTTCCCACTGTCACATCCCACGAAGCTGAATGCTCTAATGGTTATTCTCCCAGAAGTTCCTCTACGTTTCACTAATGGAATTGGTTACTTAAAGTGCTGTTCGATTTATTGCAATTCACCTTATTACATGTTAATCCTAATGGGGCGACTCTTATCCAGAGATGTCAATAAGTCTTTGAGGGCAAGTCTGAAATCAAGTCTCAAGTAGCCGTATTACTTCAACTTGTGTCAAGTCCCACATCCATCCACTAAAATATTCTTCGTCAGTTGCTCTGAAGCTCTGTCCATCCAGGGCTGAGCTTGGCTTACCTGTCTGACTCCACACACAATTGTAACCTGACAAAATAAAATCATACGTCCGCCATTTTGGTCACTACTTCTTGGCACTCACTCGAGGGCCTTAGGCTTCAAGCCTCTTGTATACATTTGAAAACTGAATAACGCATCTTCTATCATGAAATAAAGGTACAGGTAGTGGACAAAAAAAAATGGAAACACCAATGTAAAGTCACTTGATAGGGCGTTTGACTACCACGCATGGCCTGTATATGCCGTGGCATATGGTGCACTAGCGTCTGGCCTTCTGCAGCAGGGATGCGGCACCATTCTTCCACGACAAGGTCAAACAACTCTCACCTGTTTGATAGAGGTGGAAAATGCTGTCTCGGGCGTCATTTCAGAATAACCCATAAACGCTCGATTGAGTTCAGATCTCGACTGAGAAGGCCATGACGTATGGATATCATCAATGTCGTGCTCATCAAACTATTGGGCGGCCACACATGCTCTGTGGAGGTGGATTTGGGGGGGGGGGTTCCTCGTGCATGCTATTAATGCTAGCAGTAATTATAGGCAACCAAGTCTGTGCAGCATTTTTAGACATGACCTTCAGCATGCTGGGATGTTATTTTCTTAACTAACACATGGGCCACACCTGTGTGGAAGCCGTTGCTTGGTGTTCCTCATTTACCCAGGTGTTTACATTTTTTTTTGTCTCCACCTTTAAGTTTCAATTACAACCCATGTAGAGGAAATGAGGTAATGCATCTTATTTTCAAGAGTGATTGAGGCAGCAGTCTATTGCATGTACACCGCCCAAATATATTCTGTACACTCAAGAGGACTTCTGAGTTTATGTACATTTGAAAACTGAAACAACATGTCATCCATCATGAAATAAAAATATGTTTTGATTATAACCTATGCAGAGGAAAAAAAATAGTCATGATTAATATTCGAAGTGTTTAATAAATAAATAAAAAGCTTTGACCTGTCCTTTTGACGGCCTTTTATGCAAAGCACCGGGGGAAAAATAAATAAGTTAAAAAAAAAAAAGAAGGTGGTTGTCCATCACGCTATCTCCTCATAAACGGTAGTACCGAAATTCAAACTGGGCAGTTTTGATCAACACGTGACAAGATGGTTTTTTTGTTTATTCTTATGCAACCTGTGGCTGCTTGGCTGCATCATTTTCTGGGGTACTCATTTTGCTGATTTCTGAAGGATGACAAGCTGAATCAAACTGCCTGGTGTGAATTAAACGGTGAAACGGGGGCTTGAATGCAAGACCCTAAGATCTTAAGCCAGCCACCCTAACTGTGAAGCCAACACCAGGCTTTGGCAAGAAGGTGTGAAAGCAGTATCATCTTTGGCCTCACCCCTTGAGGCCATAGGGTGTGTTCAAAAGGTAAAATACCAAAAAATGCAATTACGAGCACATTTTCAAACATTTTTGTAATGAAACTTTCTATATGCAACCAACATTTGGAAGACCCATGAAATATGTAACAATTTTTTTTTATTTTTTTTTGATTTGACCCTGAGCTCATGCCCCAGCGGGTGGGGATTTAATTCACGGGACAAAACAGTTCAGATTTTTTTTTAAACTCTAAATTGATATTGGGTCATTCCTGGTGGAACCTCTTGCTATTTTTCAACTTTTCTTTATGTGGGAAGCGTGGAGATTTACGATGGTGTGTCACCAGCTTCGTTCTAGTTATTTTTTAATACAGTACAGGCTCATGGAAGAGCAAAAACACTGAACAGATCACGATGCAACAGAACAAACGTATTTACACCCCATCGGTAGGTAGAACGCAGGGAAACGCCAGCGACATGGTTGAAGGACAAAGTAGAGGGAGAATTGGACAAATAATGCTGTGGGGAAGAAAGTGAGGGGTAGGAAATGCATGGGTTGGATAAGATGGATACAGAGGCAAACCCTAAGGAAGGAAAGACTGGAAATCTGGAAGGAGGTGTCGGGGGTGGGGGGGCGGTTTAACGAGGACAGAAAACAACGTGGTTTTCGATGGTGGCTCACAGCTGTCTTGAAGACCTGGAGGGATTTCTGTACAACACAAAAATGATACTCTTGCATTACTGAACTTCCTAAGCCGCTGGGTTAATTCCCCAACATCACCACTTTTTTGGTGATTACTTGTTGGCTTGACTACAACCAAACCACACATTGCTGAAGCGAAGCTGAGTCGAACCAAAGTAGTGGATGGAATAGGATGGGATACCTCGATGGAAGGTCAGGTGGGAGTACAGTTCCTTCAAAAAGTCTTCACACACCTCGACTTTTGCCACATTTTTTTGTTACAGCCTGAATTTAAAATTTTTTATATTTAATTTGTTTTTGTCACTGATCTACACAAAATACCCCATAATGACAAAGTGAAAACATGTTTTTATAATTTTTTACAAATCAATTAAAAATGAAAAGCTAAAATATCTTGTGTCAATAAGTATTCAACCCCCTGAGTCAATACTTAGTAGAAGTGTCTTTGGTAGTTATTGCAGTGTTGTCTTCTTGGGTATGTCTGTATCAGCTTTGCACATCTGGATTTGTAGATTTTCTCCCATTCTTCCTTGCAGATTTGCTCAAGCTCTGTCAATTTGGATGGAGAGTGTCGGTGAGCAATCTTCAAGTCTTTAGACAGAATCTCAAGGGGATTCAAATTTGGGCTTTGGCTGGGCCACTCAGGGACTTTCATGTTCTTGTTCTGAAACCATTCCAGTGTTGCTTTGGTTGTATGTTTGAGGTCATTGTCCTGTTAGAACATAAATCTTCGCTGCAGTCTTAGGTCTTTTGCACTCTGGAGCAGGTTCTCCTCAAGGATTCGCATGTATTTGGCTCCATTCATTGTTCCCTCTATCCTTGCAAGTCTCCCAGTCCCCTGCTGCTGAAAAGCATCCCCATAGCATGATGCGGCCACCACAGTGGGGATGGTGTTGGATGGGTGATGAGCTGTGCTCGTTTTCTGCCAGACGTAACACTTTGTATTCAGGCCAAAGAGTTCAATTTTCATCTAATCAGACTACAGAATCTTATTGTCTCATGCTGTCAGAGTCTTACATGGCCCTTTTTTTGCAAACTCCAGGCTTGCTGTCATGTGCCTTTTTCTCAGGAGTGTCTTCTGTCTGGCCACTCTCCCATAAAGCTGAGATTTGTGAAGTGCTGCAGAGATTGTTGTCCTTCCGGCAGGTTCTCCCATCTCAGTCAAGGAACTCTGTCGTTCTGTAGGAGTGGTTATTGGGTGCTTGGTCACCTCCCTGTCCAGTCATTTTTGCCCAGTTGCTCAGTTTGGTCAGACAGCCGGCTCAAAGAGGAGTTTGGGTAGTTCCATATTCTTTCCATTTCCTAATGGTGGAACTCACTGTGGTCTTGGGAACTTTGAACACTTTAGAAATTGCTTTATACTCTCTTTATTGGTTTGTGGGCACCAGCAGTGACCACTATTTTCGTTGTGTCTGTGTGTGTCTGTCTGTCTGTCTTTGTGACTATCTCCAGAGCATAGCTCCGTGACTTTTGATGCGATCTTGATGAAACTTGGACACAAGCGAGATATCATGGTCTTGTTGTGTCTTTTTGTATGAGGCGCGTCCCACGCCCCTTGTGGGCGGAGCCACGCCCACTTGAATTTTTTTATTATTTTTTTTCTCTTATTTTTCTCACAATTTAATTTCCTAGAAGCTGTGCGTAATGTTCATAAGTACAACATATTAAAATCCGATTTGATTTAGTCAATTTTGATGGAAGAGATAGGTTTTTACGGTCGGGCTTCCTCAAAAGCTTCCAACAACTCAATTGTACCTTTCGTGCCATTGTTCAATAATGCCCGCGAACCATCGTCGCCTCCCGGCTTGTACTCTTTATCCCCCGCCACGTGGCGGAAGGGGGATATTGTTGTCACCCAGGTCGTCCGGCTGTCCGTCCGTCCGGGTGTCAACATTTATAGCTGTGAGTGTGATAACTCATAAACTGTTCACCATATCGATTTGAAATTTGGGTCACACATGTACCACCAGAAAAGGAAGAACCCTATTGATTTTGGGCGCGGCCGGATCCAATATGGCCGACTGGGGTGGCCTTCTTGAAAAAAAGTTTTTTGTAATAAATGGAAAACCGCTTATCTGATTTCAATTATTTTTGGTTACTATGTTCCTCACCCCTAGGGAACTTTTTCGAGATGATGACCAAATGGTGTCTTGTTTCCAATTCACCTCCCTCATTATCTGGAATATGTATGACCTTTTTCATTCAATGGTGGGGGATTCCCCATCTCTGATGGTATATTTATACTCAAGAACACTCTAGAAATTGCTCACACTCTCACTGTCTCTCCGAAAGGACCATCTGGAACCCCCCTCTACTTTCTCAACAATCCTCTTGGAGAAGTTCTTTCAAACTTTTGGACGTCACTATTTGCCACGATCTTTCCTGGGAAAGCAACACCTCCAAGCTGGCCTCCAAAGCCAGTGGCCGACTCTGCATCCTACGTCGTGCAAAGTCGTTCCTTGGCACGCCTGAGTTTCAAGCCACTTACAAAGCTTTCATCCGCAGCCTGATGAAGTACTGCTCTCCCCTTTGGGGTGGTGCTCATGCCTCACACCTTGCTCGGCTTCACGCTGTGGAAACCAAGGCTTTTAGGATCATTGGTATCTCTCGCAATGAAGCTGTCATTTGCTCTGTCACTGTATCACCGCAGGCAGGTCGGTGGTCTTTCTGTCTTCTACCATTTATTCTAAGGCCTTGCCCCCCCCCCCTTGCTGTCTTTGTGCTCTGTCCCCCCTATAACTCCACAGGGTATTCAAGGTCCGCCAAAAAAAACCCTTTCAGAAAACTGCCAAACTCAAGAATCACTCCTCACCTTCACTCTTTCATTCCTCTTTCTTTTTTTTTCCCCCCGCCTCTGGAACAAACTCCCACACTGTCTTCAATCCCACTCTTCCCTCCAGGTCTTCAGAACAGTTGTTCACCACCATGTCATATCTTCCCCCATCTGAAATATTGATATTTTCTACCCCCATTAATTCAAATTTCCTGTTTTCCTTTCTGAAAGTCCCTGTAGTACCATCTAGTTTACCCCGTGTAGTCCGCCCCATCCCTCTCCCTTCCACAGATTTCCTATTGTCTCTGTTCCCCACTATTTTCTGCTTCCCTCTCCCACCCTTCTTGTCTCCTGTCTTGTTATATATTCTGTGTGTTAGCTCTTACACGAACCTCAAAATGGGATACAAAGAAAAAAAACCTTCCCCAGATCTATGCCTCTTCACAATTCTATCTCGTAGTTCTACAGAAAGTTCTTTGGTCTTCATGGTAGAGTTTCTGCTCTGACATCCATTCAACTGTGGGACCTCGTATTGGAAAGGTGTGTTTCTTTCTAAATCATGTCCAGTCAATTGAATTGGCTACAGGTGGACTCCAATCAAGTTGTAGAGACATCTCAATAATGATCAAAGGAAAGTGGATGCACCTGAGCTCAATTTGGAGTATTATAGCTTTGAATACTTATTGACTCGAGACATTTTAGCTTTTTAATTTCAATGAATTTGTAAAAAATTCTAAAAACATGTTTTTCACGTTGTCATTATGGGGTATTTTGTTTAGATTGGTGACAAAATTTTTAAAAATTCAATCCATTTTAAATTCAGGCTGTAACGCCAAGAAAATGACAAAAGTCGAGGGGTGTGATATAATTTCTGAGGGCACTGTAAATATGGCAGGGTTGTGCAGTTTGTATCGTTATCACCTCCACCTTGCTCTGCGTTGTCTCGTCTTGGATTTGTCTCCTGCTGGAGCATTTGTTCAACCGAAACTGCTATAGTCATACGTTGCCACCAGAGGACGGTGCATCTCAGGGTATGCCCTCCATCAGATGGGATGTGAAGCTGGTTTTTATAACTGCATTTGGGTTTTGGATGTTTAAAAAAAAAAAAAATCCCACAGCATCTCTTGAAAAGAGTAAGGCAATTGGGTGCTGTTGTCCTAACTAAAATCGCTTAATGACAAACAAGTTAATTGCAATAGGGAGGTAGATATTTGATATAGATCGGGATGAGAGACAGTTTTGTACATCAATAAGTCAATGGATAGATGAAGTTAGTCGGGTTTGGACATGGTAGTCCAGATGGACTTGTTTGTCGAAATGTCTTTGTGTCCTTGTGGTTATCTTCTCCATTTTGGAACCACTCAGCCAAATGTTTCAATGTTGTTTTTGCATCATAGTTCATATGCGGTTTCATTAATCTCTGCGCCAAGTTGTGGTTTTATCATACAAGTCGGTTGCTATCAGTCCTTTAAGTATCATGTTTGATCAAGATGTTTGATTAAAACAATGTTAGTGTTTAAAAGCATGAGCATTTGCATCGACGTCACATGGTAGTGAGTTATTGAATTTTTTTTTATTTTTAAATACATAGTTGAGGCATGTGGACAAGCTAGAATTGTTGCACTGAACAGATCAGGACACAACATGACAAAAAGAACAGTGGAGAGAGGAGGGAAACGCCAACAGCAGGGTTAAAGGCCAACGTCGAGGCAGACTTGGACAAACAATGGGTGTGAGGAGGAATGAGGGGCAGGAGAGGATACAGAGGGTGGACAAGGTGGATACAGAAGGAAATTTTCAGGAGGGAAAACTGGAAATTTGGAAGGAGGAGAGATTGGGGTGGGGTGGGTTAATGAGGGTAGGAAAGATCATGGTTTTGGATTGGGGATGATCTGAGATGGTGGTGAACAGTTATTTTAAAGACTTGGAGGGAAGCATGAGATTGAAGAGAATGTGGAAGTTTGTTCCACTGGTGGGGGAAAAAAAGGAGGAATGAATGAGTGGAGTTGAGCAGTGATCATGGATTTAAGTAGTTTAACCCTAAGGAGTTTATTTATTCATTTATTCACGAGCAAATACAACCTATCGATTTGTTGATGGGGAGGGGGGGTGAAGGCAAGTGGTGGAGGGGGAGGCAGAGAGGATGGAGGGGCGGGGAGAGGAGGGAGGTGAAGTGAAGAGTGAATGAGGAAGGGGTGGTGGAGGTGGGGAGAGCAAAGCCTCACAAAATGTTGCTATGCACTGTGAGAGACGAGAGATGACAGAGGTGTGGGAGGAGAGTGCTGCATTTTATTCTGAGTGGGGGTGGTGAGAAGGATTTTTTTTTTATAAAAGAGATAGGTGAGGGGTGGAGGCAGCGTTAGCAAAGAGAGTGATATGTTATACTTAATGACCGAACGAAAATCATAAAAAAAGAAATCTCATCTCAGAATAGCTGTACACACAATGACACAACAGAGTTTGTAATGTTCCACATACACTGGCACATCTGCAAAAACTTTGAAATCCCAGTTCCAGAAAATTTGTGGGAAAATGAACCAAAAGCAATCACTGAAAACATGGAAGTACCGCTCACATACGACCTAATGATCTCATAGAGCGTGAACATCAAAAACAAAGCATTACGACCAGGTATCAGCCTTCGGTACAAAGTAGAAAGAAGGTGTTGCAAAATGAGGTGTTAATACCAGTGATTTTGGACTAAACAATACAGAAATCAAGAAAATGACCAAATACCAAGACCTCAAGAATGAAGTGAAAAGATCCTGGAAGCTGAAGAATGCCAAAGTTTATACCAGTGATAGTTGGAGCTTCGTGAATGATGACGAAGAACCTCAGAGATATTAAAAACTATCCCTGGGAATTGTGTTTCAAACGAACTTCAGTTGGAAACTGTCCAGGGCTCAGTGACAATCTTGAAGAGAACCCTCGGCACAAAACTTTGAGAACAGAAAACTTCACAGCTTGGTCCATGAATCGTGACCCCTTACAGATATAAAGGTGGATACTTTGAACCCACCCTGGGAGCACTCCATTTCATATTCTGGAACTCGCATATGAAGATACCAATCGAACACACACGGATACTTTGAGATATGGTAGGTCTATGTTTCACCTCCTGAAACCCACCCACATGTGGAGATATCAGACAACAGCAACTTGCACGTTCACACACATGCATGCACACTCACAAACACACACTCATACAGAGGTGGATACTTTGAGACCTGGGAGGGCTCCCTTCCACTTTCTGGAACCCCTATATGGGATAACAACCAACGACCAATAACACACACAACGGTGCCAAGTGCCATTGGAGTAATACAGTTTATATACATACATTCCACACTGACGCACACACTGACACACACACGTTGCCTTTTATTACAGTGCGTGCGCTGTATACAATTGCACCGAGTTTGAAATGTCCCCGGTGTCCCCCTCCCCTCCCCCCACGTGCCTCAAGACAGCCAATGTCGGCCGTCCGGAAGATGCAGTGTGTTGCCTAGATGGAAATAGCGAGAATTGACAGAAATACCTGAGTATTTCAATGGAAATTAGTGAAACTAATGTGTTATATGTGTGAAAAAACATTTAATTTATTGCTTGACAGGAAAAAACCAAGAAACGCTCCCCTCTCATGTACGAACGAACGAACGAAAGACGTCACTTCCGCCCACCATTGCATTTCGCGCCGAATGCTGAAAGTTAAGTTCTTCTTATGCTATCATTCTTTTGTGGCTCCCTGCCACGCTGTATCAAACGATTTCATTCCTTTTGTTATATATAACGGTGCTTATCACAATAATAACAAGATTTTTACATTTCAGATATTAAGTGTGCTTTTTAATTGTTTTTCAACTGAAAAAGCATAAATTGCATATTTTAACATTAGTCTACTCATTTGCTTCACCACACGCGCTGTATTGAAGGATTTCACTTGTTAGTATAGATATGCAGCCTGTAGCTGCTTGGCTGCATAATTTTCTGGGGGCGTGGCTGTGCCGCTGATTTAATTCCTCCTGTTACCATTAAGCTGGGACACATTTTGCCAACTCAGAAGGATGACAGGCTGGGTCAACCCACTTGGTGTTAATTCAACGAGACAACAGGGCTTTGACTCAGGACCTTAAGCGCATGCCCTGCAGAAACCTTGGACAATGTTGCTCATCCAATAGCCAATGAAAGCACTGGGTTGTTCCAAACTCAAGACATTGAAAACGCATTTATTGACAGTCAGTTTTGTTTGTCACATATTAACAAGCAGGTAAGGATAAACTTTCTCCTGATAAATCTGTACATTTTGGCACAAAAAAAAGAAAGAACATATTTCCAAGAATCTCAGCTTTTGATTTTTGTTCTTCACTCTTCATCAAAGTGTAGGATTTTGCTCTTTCATTCCAGAAGATGAATCAGTCTAAGACTACAAAATAATCGCAGCTTCACTTCCACCATCAGTTGTTCTGATCCAGAGAACTAGAAGTGAAAAGATAACTTAAAAAACCCATTAAAATAATTAACTTCTCCACTAAGGAAGCTGTCTTTACTCTGAAAAGGTTGGAGAGATAACTTGGTGGGGTTGGGGGGGGGGTGTGATGGGAGGTGGGGTTGGAGGAGAAGCATTAGGACCATGGCCTACACACAGTGATGATACTTAACTACTAGCCTTCCAACACATTGATTAGAGACTACTCAGCTTCAACCACTAACTTGCCATTTCAAGGGAAGCAGCCATCGCCTGGGGTTAAAATGGCTGGATATCTTTTATTGGCTGTAGTTTGATAGAGAATAGCTGGGGATAATGAAACGGTGCTCTCAAGGCACTGCCAGAGAGTTGTTCCCAAACCTGCAGGATCATTTTACAGCACACCAAACTTTACATACATACGACCCTTGCATAACAAGTACAAAACACTCCAAATCTCCATACCCACCCCTCATCCCCATTTCCAAATCTTCATACCTTCCTCCAGCCCCCCCTCTCACCACCATTTCCAAATCTCCATACCCTCCCCCAACCCCCCACCCCTCATCCCCATTTCCAAATCTTCATACCTTCCTCCAGCCCCCCCTCTCACCACCATTTCCAAATATCCATACTCTCCCAAAACCCCCTCTTTCACCTCTATTTCTGAATCTCCATACTCAGCCCCCTCTTTCATCTCCATTTCTGAATCTCCAGACAGACCCAAGCCCCTCTTTCACCTCTGTTTCTGAATCTCCATACTCAGCCCCCTCTTTCATCCCCAGACAGACCCAAGCCCCTCTTTCACCTCTGTTTCTGAATCTCCATACTCAGCCCCCTCTTTCATCTCCATTTCTGAATCTCCAGACAGACCCAAGCCCCTCTTTCACCTCTGTTTCTGAATCTCCATACTCAGCCTCCTCTTTCACCTCCATTTCTGAATCTCCATACCCAGCCCCCTCTTTCACCTCAATTTGCAAATCATTATGCCCTTCCCTCACCCCCATTTTCAAATCTTCATACCCTCCCTGCGCCCCTCCCTTTCCTCCATTTTCAAATGTCCATATCTTTCCCCCACCCCTTCCCTCACCTCCATTTCCAACTCTCCATACCCTCCCTCATCCCCATTTCCAAATCTTCAACCCCCCCCACCCCAGCCCCTCCATCATTCCACTTCCAAATCTTCATCCCCTCCCTCATTTCCAGTTCCCAATCTCCATAGTCTCCCCAACTCCTCCCTCACCTCCATTTCCAAATCTCCAGCTCCTCCCTCACCCACATTTTTCCATTCATATGGAATTTTTAGATTGCTTTAATAAAATATCAGTTGAGAGTTAGTTTATTCTGCACCCTGCAATCATGACTTCGAAGATGAAAACAAGATGGGAGTAATCATTTAAATCTCTATACCATTTTGTCACTCATATCTTTATTACCTTCTTAACTTCGATCATACTTATTGCCTTTACCTCCACATCACAAACTTTGTGTGGCAGGGGAAGCGTTGTTCCATCTGCTTGGGGGCGAGAGAATGGTAGAGTGCTGGAAATATCAGTGCAAGCTTGATTGAGTAAGGTTAAATCAGTTTTACTTGCATTTCCCTGCAGTCCTTTCATTTTGTTTGCCTCATTAACTTTCCCAGTGGGAAACAAGCTGCTGCAGCTAATGGCATCCAATTGCCCAGAGTCCCTGTGATCAATGTATTGCAATAAACCAAAGCAATACTTTAGATCTATTTAATTCATTGTTATTCGCTAGTTAATTGCAATATTGGAATCCTTGGGAGTATGTGGTTGAAAAATGAAAACTCCAAAAGATTTTAAGGAATATAAACACCAATGGAGGAGCCAGGGGAGTCTTTGGGTGTGGGGGTTCTGTGCAGGGGGTGATGGTGTCGGCAGTGAAGATGGAAACCTGTTTGTAATGATCACAATTTCTGTCTTTCATCTCTCCAACGATCTTGCGAGATCAGTCGTAGTATATGGCACTTCTTGCCACAAAGCAGATGTGGTCTGTTTGTTTTTGGTGTTTTTAGTATTTTATATCGCGATTTTGTTCAAGGTGGGGTGCAGTAATTATTGCTTAAGGTTGCAGTGGAATAGCAGGTAATTGTATTGGTCTAAAAGCACCTGGTCTAATGCCTCGTTCTAGTCACGGCTAATCGAAAGCGGTCATTGCATGCATTATTTTATCCTGAGAATGGATTTGTCAGTGGACAGTATCGGTAAAGAAAGGTAGTGAAAAGATCGTTGGGAAACAAGTCAATAGGGGAACAAAGAGAAAAGAGGAAGATTATACAAGGTGGGATAAATGTTTGATGTGGATAGTGGAGACGGTACAGGTGAGGGTTGGCCGAGTGCAGGCAGAGGTGTGGGTGATGGCAAGGTTGGTGTGAGGGCACGGTATTCAGTTCAGATAGAGGAGGGAATTAGGAATTGTGTGCCGGAGGATGGTGGAAATCGGGTAAAAACGGAGTAGGTAAAACTGACCTGATATAGAGGTAAGAGCAGGTAGGAAAAACTAATTTCAAGATGGGAAAAGTTGCAAGTGGAGCAAAAGTACAGAAACAACAAAAGATTGAATCGGATCAAGTTGCGAAGTCAATTTCATTGAGTTGCTGATAATTACCTGTACTACATCTTGACTGACGGGTAAGATGTGATCCACACAGAAGGAAGTATGACATTGTGAGGAAATGTAAGATCCAGTGCATATTTGCTAAGTACACCACAAATAGTGAATATCTAATCTGGAAAGTCAGCAGCGTATTGCTTGGCTCGTCATCGAGATGGATTCGGTGGAAAAGGAGTTTTAACCATTTAAAAAAGCTTATTCGTGGCAGAGAACAAAGCTCTGTTGTTGGAGGATTTTTCGAGCAAGATACCGGAATCAAAGAATTACGCTTTAACAACGCAGTTGGTTCGATGGACGACGGCTTTATTGAAAGCCA
>NC_140972.1:9297883-9342883 GCF_056783735.1 Eptatretus burgeri
TCCGTTCTTGTCCGCACTCTAACTCCCAAAGTTTTCAACTCACGTTTCATATTTGGTACATAGGTACAGACTGTGGAGACGGTGTGTTGCGACATACGTTCGTCATCTAAATTGGTTGTCATGGCAACCAGGATGCCGTTTTCCATCCGTTCCTGTCCGCACTCGAACTCCCAAAGTTTTCAACTTTCACGTTTCATATTTGGTACATAGGTACAGACTGTGGAGACGGTGTGTCGTGACATACGTTCGTAATCTAAAGTGGTTGCCATGGCAACCAGGATGCTGTTTCCATCCGTTCCTGTCCCCACTCTCACTCCCAAAGTTTTCAACTTTCACGTTTCATATTTGGTACATAGGTACAGACTGTGGAGACGGTGTGTCATGACATACGTTCGTCATCTAAAGTGGTTGCCATGGTAACCAGGATGCTGTTTTCCATCCGTTCTTGTCCGCACTCTAACTCCCAACACTACATGTTACTTTTTCTTTTAGATGCATTTCTCATGGCAAGGCAAGTACCATAAAATTCGGACCATTGAGCGCATCGTTATTTAAGCTGCATCCCCTAAATTTTAAAAAATCTGGAATTTAAACACACATAAGCCGCAAATGTTGCACGAAAAAACCAAGTGCAAAAACGTCCGAAAATTAGCCACAAAAAGTGATCGATCTTGCTTTGAGTCTAAGCTGAACAGTAGAAACACCCTGACCATCCATGCCATTGGCATTTCCTACCTCTGAAAGCCTTTGTAGACTTTTTGCAGCGAGAAAGTTTGCCCCACTGTGAGTTTTGAATTCCTCGTGTGGACCTCTTGTTTCTTTATACCGTACTCTTACCAAATCAATATCTCTCTAAATATATTCTGAGGTCGCAAACTCATCACTGAAGAAAGCAGGGAAACACACAAACAGCTACGGCGATCAGGGAAGACACTTGGAGTGTGGATTGAACTTTTTCTAGCTCAGCTGTGGTTTACCTCGCTCATTCTACGTTTTTCAAGTTTCGGTTAACAATGCAAGGTAATAAACGTAAATATAAATACCATATAGATAAATAACGACGTCGATCCAAGTAAGAAGAATAACCTCTCTGCGATGAGTCAGGAAAATTAATTGACTTTCTCCAGGAAGAGGACTTTTACAGTGAGTTTTTAATTCACGAAGAGTCAAAACCAGTTTTGAAACCTAATGTGAATCTAAACATAGACTGGAGACTGACGACAACAACTTGATTTGGCCTGAACGCGTCATCGGGAATACATGCAACATCAGAAGATTTTGTCATGTTCATGTTTTCATTTTTTTCCTTTCTGTTTTTATCTACCACACTATTTTTTACTGATTACAATATACAAATGCATATATTGCTTTAAAATTATTTGGATCAGACTTCACTGCAATGCTTTAAAAAATATTATGAGACTAGTCTTTTAAAAACGATAAATGTATAATCAGGCGAGCATTAGGTGGCTTTGACACCAACTCTGGTTATGAAGTGCGGCTGTGTTGCTGATGCTGTGCCCCTCTACCAGTACACTGGTACTCATTTAGCTGACCTCGGAAGGATGACAGGCTCAGTCAACCCCATTCAACAGCCAACACCAGGTTATCAGCACCCTGGTAGCAACACAAAGCTTATCAGCAGCCAACCGGTCTCGAACTCGGGGACCTCAACCTGCCGCCCGAGCCGCTAAGCCAACACCAGGCTTCATGCCAGATTGACACACCATCAAGAGGGTGGATAATTAGAAAATATAACAATGATAAGTGAAAAAAAAACGGAAAGAGCTTCAGCAGACTGATTGCTTGGTCATGTGCTCTGCGTGCAGGCAGGGTCATTGGCTGCCAAAGCAGTTTATTGGCAAGATTGATACTGGGTGGTTTGCTACTGCCTTTCCACCAGTTTGTCAGTGCAGGAATTTGTAATTTGTTCAGGATGCCAGTGATAACTTGCTTCTCTTGGTGAAGGATACTGTGGGATCTTCAACATCCACCAACTTATGCTATCAGATGGGACACCCGGCTTCACATCCATTTAAGCTACGACGCACACGTTGATGAATCACTCCACCTGTGAAGCACTGCGATGACAGTTTATAGTTGTGACAGGATTCAAAACCATGCTTTCCGCTAAGAGATGAGCATGTGTACCTCTTGGTACAGCCCCTTGAGTTCCTCTGCCAGCCCCTTGAGAAGCTATGGATAGGGAAAGCTTTTCTTTGCAATCGAACCATGACAGGAAAGAAGAAATTTATAAAGAACAAAAGAGGAATTCATTAAAATGCATATGAGCCACAATTGAAGGGATTTTTTTTTTTCAACTCTTCATTTCTTTTAACTTGAGTACTTTGCCACTGAAAACATGATTTTGAATGTAATCCTTCACATGTGCTGAAAACATACAAGCAAACAAAGATTAAAAAAAAACCTTGTTGCTTTCTCCCTCCCTCGTGCAGCATCTTATATATCCCTCTTTGTTCTCTTTCTCTCCTCTATATATGCCTGGTGTTGGCTTTATGGTTAGCATGGCGTGCTTGGATCCTCGTGTCCTGAGTTCAAATCCTGCCCAGCTGTTGAATTAATACCAGGTGCGGTTAACTCTGCCTGTCATCCTTCCGAGGTCGGCAAAATGAGTGCCAGCATGCTGGTATCCTGTGTCGGAGTGGCGACCCGTCCAGGATTGTGCCCAATAGCCAAGGAAACTGCTTAAAACAGCACCAATGCTCTGCACAGAGTATGGTCCCAATCTCCTCCTCCTCTCGTCAATATCCCCTAATTTTAGTGTCATTGAATGCCTTCAAACCAAACATAAGTGTATCCAACATATGGCTGAACATCTTTTATTATTATTATTGTTATTCTTTTTTAATGGAATATCACCCTTCATAAAGCTGAAGACCACTCAATAAGTGGGGGCTACACAAAGGAAAATATAGATATCATTTTGCTTATCTAGTACACGAATTCAAATGTATTGAAACGTGCGTGTGCGTGTGCGCGTGCGTGCGTGCGTGCGTGTGCTCCTTAACTCCAAAGCCATGAAACTTAGCAACCTGAAACTTTGCATTCATATTAAGGGGACTCCGAGAAAGGGCATGACTGAAAATTGCTTGTCTGTGTTAATTAAATCATCCCTTTTAAAGATAATTAACAGCCTTATTTAATTGTATCCTTTATCGGGCGCTCCTTGGCCACCTCGCTCTCTGGGGTCTGAAGGCGTATCCTGGTGTTGTGGGTATACGCACCTTTGGAGTTTCCTACCCTTTGGTGTACATGTTTTTCGTGGTGCCGAACCCAGCTCGTCCTCTAGCTACTGCAATCCAAGGTTATGAACGAACGTACAGGTCAGCTACCAATCAAATGGATCTTTGTCAGAAGGGGTCTGTGACTTCTGAGTGACATAACAGTGACCACATCAACAGCGTAACGTTTTTGAAACTTGTATTTAAAATAAACAGATACAAAGTCAAATGAGGAAGTTCACCATCACACAATGCCCAACTCCGATTCTCACATTGAGTCATTTTTGCCCAGTGTCTCTGTTCTGCTGGCTCAACTCACACGTGCCTGGTGTTGGTTTAGTGGTTATGGTAGTGGCTTGGGATCCTCGGGTCCTGAGTTCGAGCCCTGTTGGCCACTGAATTAACACCAGGGGGGTTTATTCAGCCTGTCATCCTTCTGAGGTCAGTGAAATGAGCACCAGTATACTGGTAATAGGGGCATAGCCATGCCCCTAACCAATGATCCAACCAGAAGCCAAAAAGGCAGCACACGATGGGAACTCTCTCGCACGCTGCCCCATCCAGGATGATTCAAGAGTTCAAAGGAATTCTTTCCCAATACACAATATTATTGAGGTTTCATCAACCTGACTATAATCGGCTCCACACGTGAACAACCACTCTGTTCATTAACAACTCGTTCACTCATCAGAGTTAAATTGAGCACGGGGACGATGGATACACACATCTTATCACGTGTCACCCGTCTCTCTACACCTCCCTCAGGCAAGTGTATGTAGTATCATTGAACAATCTCGTACCTTCCAGTCGCTGTGATTCTCATCCGCACTGGAAGTTTTATCTGAGAACGATCCAGCATCTTCACAAATCTCACCAGGCTGTTTTAAATTCAATACTGCCATCTACAATCAAAATTAGCTCATTACATCAAGCAGTTTATGTCGCAATTTACCGATCTGTGCAACACGACACTTATAACAATGAAACGTATGACATTTTTCAAAACTTGTGCTATTTGGCGAGTTTTCGGCGGTCTTGTCTTATCAGGTTTCCCTGAGGCCTACCCGTCTTCCCGTCGATGCGCACGATCATGTTTATTTGTATTTTCTGCTTTTACCATCAGTTTTTATTTTCCCCACTTTTCCCTCCACCCTCCATCCTATCCCTCCCAACTATACCCTCTGTTTCACGTCTTTAAGTAGAAGGGCACTCAGTATTGCACATACCTCCGCCATGTAATGTCTGATCCACGAGAACATATTGGGGCCAATACATTTTTGAAATATCATGCTATATATCGTGTTTGGCCCCATCTCTCAATGGTGAAGAATCACTTTAAAAATTAAATAATTCTCATATCCAGATTCGGATGTTCACCAAAATTGAATCAATTATTCCTGGTCACACACCAGTGTCTACCAAGTTGCGTCCGAATCCTTCCACAACTTTTTGAGATATCGTGCCACATATCGATTTTGGTCCTATCTTTCATTGGTGAAGAATCACTAAAAAATTCTCGTATCCGGATCTGGATCTTTACTAAAATCTAATCAGTTTGTCTATGTCACACACCCAACCTGTCCACCAAATTTCATCCAAATCCATCCACAACTTTTTGAGATATTCTGCACACAAAACAGACAAACAAACAAACACACAGGGGTGAAAACATAACCTCCTTTGACCTTTGGTGATGAAGGTAAGAAAAAAAAAATACTTTAAAAAAGGGGGTAGGGGTGGTGGATAAAAATATTTGTCATGTATATCGATGACTATAAATTGTAGTGAGAACTCTAGCGTTCAAAGTGTGTATGTAATGTAAAGGTCAGGTCAGGTATGGGAGCATGTGCCGGAGCAGCACGTCGCTGCGTCCACTTTCCGCCATTACTCCAGAGGCCACCATCTGGCCATCCCACAGGCAGACGCCTAACCCATCCCCATCTTTTTGAGATGCCAATTAACCTGCTGCAATCACAAGGCACGTGGTCGGCCTGTTGGCCTCCTCCAACCACGAGACTCCCTCACTGAGAGAATCTGGTGAGCAGGATCAGTTTCAGGAAAACGAGCCACATGTCCATACTGCCACAGCTGAGGCTCATGGACTACACAGGTAACAAATCTCATTTGAGTTTCACCAAATGCTCATTGGATGCAAAGTCTGAACAGTGATAGCTAAGGATTCTCTGAAGAGACCTGGTACCAAAGAAGTCAAGTCTCCATCTCAGATCCTTGGTCAGAGTCCAAGTCTCACATCCATAGAGCAAGACTGGAAGCACCAAGGACTTAAAGACTCGGACTTTCGTCCTCCTGAATAGGTACCGACAGAGCCACACCCCATGATCCAATTAATCCATGATTCCCCAGGATATCCTCCCAGAAGGATATCCAGCGTCTCCACAAAGGTGACTGCATTGTCTGCGAAATCCAGGTCAGAGATTTGATGTTCCTAAACTATGCACTGCAGCTTGAGCTCTCCGACATCCTCCCCAGAATCCAGTCCACACAAGCACTGAAAAATGTGGGGGCCGGTACACACCCCTGATAAACACCAGTAAAAACTGGAAATAAGTCAGAGATGCAACCACCACACCTCACAGCACTCTCAGTATCAGAGTATCGATCAGAAATGAAGATTTATCAGTTTTGGTGGCACCCCACGAAAACCAAGAATCCTCCATAAAGCATCCTGATTCACTGAATCAAATGCTTTGCGGAGATCAACATAGGCTACGAGCGGCCCCTGTTGAAGTTCTCACCTGCGTTCGGTGAGGACCCGAAGAGCAAGTACACGGTCAATCGTTGACGTCTTTGGTGTAAAGCCCGACTGCTCTGGACGTTGGTGCTTAAGCAGATGGTGGCAAACCCTATCAATAATTATCCGAGCAAAGACCTTGCCCGGCACTGACAGCAGCGTCACCCCTCAGTAGTTGTTGCAGTCCTGGCAATCACCCTTTTTTCATTCATTAATTTATTTCAGTTTATTAATCAAAACATTTTGACAAAGAGAGTTATAAGACTGAGAGGGACAAGGTTGACATCAAAATAGAAAGGAAAATCATATTAAAACAAATATAAAAGCTCTAAGATCACAAGGTAAATTAAAACACAATTCAAACAAATTTTTTACATGTAATTGATGGATACACTGACATAACAGATTTTTGCATTTTGTTCAAAAAAGGAATTGTCTAATTTTTGTACCTTTTTGTCTTACACTGAGGTAAGTTGAGATGTTGAGCATTTATGAGTTGCATATTATATCAAGACACACATTGATTGGTGGAAGGAAGAATGCCACGGTGATGATTAGACTTTAGAAGACCATGTCCAAAATGCAAGAGGTCATTCCTGCATTCACTTAACAATTGCATATCAAAATGACTAAGTTGCGCGTAGGACTGAATAGATGGGGACACAATAAAATGGAGCACACGCTTCTGGAGTCATTCAATCGCATCACTGAGCCCTTGTGATGCCAGAAGCCCACACAGACACACTGAACTCTAGTAATGGGCGGATGAACGCTTTGGATATTTCAACAAGATCAGGGGCACTCACACCAAATTTCTTCAAAGTACTATACAAAGAACGTAGAGTCATCGTGCAGCACGATATACCATTTGCTGGACCTGACTATTCCACTTCAGATTAGATTTGATTATAACACCAAGGAGAGTGAACGATTGAACTCTTTTCAGAGGGATGTTAACAATGACTTTTAATTGGGGTAGGACATTCTGAAGGAAAGTTATTTGCATGATTTTACATTTCTCTTGCTTCGGCCTCACGTCATTAAGGCAACACCAATCACCATCTGCCTCAACATGGTCTTGCATCAAACTTTGTTGGGTTCTGTGCAGCACTTTGACCATGCTCAAGTCGTCCACATTTTTCTAACAGTATCCTGTTGTTACATGTGCATAATTTCCAGAACAAGGAACAAAATTGGTCATAGTTTCATCCCTTGTGGAACTCCGTATGAAAGACACAAGGTGTTCGATGTCTGTGTTTGATAACGAACCACTTGGGAATGATTGGAAAGGAAACTAAACACGCTAGGAAGAATGGAAGCATCAACCCCAAGCTGAATGAGCTTTCCGATGACCTTGGAGTGGTTGACGAGGTCAGAGGCCTTAGAAAAGTCGACTGCAATGTTGCATAATGATCTCGTCGGTCAAGATTTCAATGTATAACATCAAACATGTAGACTAAATAGTGGTTGATAGAGCTTCCTTTCATGTTTCCACACTGTGCAGGATCAATGTGAGGTTTAAAATCGACAATCAGCCAGTCAGCAAGAAAACTTTCAAACACCCTAGCTAAAGGGGCTGTCACACCTTGACGATTTAGCCAACATATGCCGATTTATGAAAATTTTACCTAATACGCTGGCACACGTCTCATACGTTATGGGTAGGTTTTGTATACGTTAAGAGCACGCTGAAAAACACTGCCAGAAGTCGTTATATGCTGGCTTTAACCGTTGAACTTTGTGGTTTTTCTCAAATTTTCGTATGCTTAAAATTTTACGACGCACTCGGCGTTTGGCTCGCACGTTCCGCTACGCTGGCCATAAGGTTTAGGCACATTATGCGATCGTTGACACACGTTATTTATATCTTACTCATATGTGGAAACACATTGAGGCAACATTTGCGTACCCGAAACTTATTCATAAACTATAGGTAACGTTTTGTAAGCACGCTACACGAACGTTGTTCACAGCTCGCAACGCGCTACTAGAAAGTTTCTCATCCATCGAAACACATCAAAGTAATGTTTAGGGAACCCGTGACTTATTTATAATCTATGAGCAACGTGCTTGGGAATTATTTGTAAAGCATGTCCTATGAACAAATAAGTATGTAGACGTATTTGATGTCTTCAAGACGACCACAGAACTTACTGAACGCGTTTCTAACAAACAGCTGACGTAGAATGACGTATTCGCAGCAATTAGGGGAATTGGTATATAAAAAGGGCCTTCGCAGGAAGACCCCATCTTTTTTTTAGACTTCGTGGTGAGTACATGTCCATGTCATTCTGAGAGATGGAGGATACAGCAACACTGAGATGACAATACCTACCTGTCCTCGAACATCAAATGACCTCATCGAGTTGACACTGCACCAGTTGCGTGCCAATAGAGCCGGGAGAAGAAGACGTGAACGGAGAAGAAGGAACTGGGTGAGACCATGGATCGGGAGGCGACGCCATTACGGCATTTTTGACCAGCTCATGGTGGAACTCTGGAACAAGGACCATGCATCTTTCAACAACTTCCTGCGAATGTCCCCAGCGATGTTCGACGAGCTGCTAGCTAGAGTGGGTCCAAGGATAAGCAAGCATTATTATTAAATCATTTCAATAGTCCAGTGGAAGCGATTTTAACTCGTTGAATGGAAACGATTTCAAATGCCGAGCACCAGCATCCAAAAACAATAGGCGAGTGACAGCAAGTTAACTCGTTCAATGGAAACGGTTTGAATTGCCTTGCACCAGCGTCAAAAAACAATAGCCGAGCGACAGTCGTTTATTAAAATAGTTTAGTGGCAGTCAATGGATAGCAAAGGTCACGGAATCGTAAACGATGCGCTCCCACGTTATGCATACGCTAGACTATCGTTGGGCATAGGTTGTCGACGCCTAAAACACGATAAGCAATCGTTGGTATAACTTGTGTATAAGTTGTCGACGCGTTCTGTGTTCAAAGTCTTTTTTGATAATTTCAATAGTAAAACAAGGAAATATTTCATCTTTGGAATGAGGAAAAAGAATTAGCCCTTATAGAACATCGAACAATGGTGCAAAGTATTCTCCTATTCGTGGACGCAAGGATCCATCATCCCCCACAGCCTCCACATCACTCACATACTATTACTGACATAGACATACAGCTACTACCAATGCTACTACTACTACTACTACTACTACTACTACTACTACTACTACTACTACTACTACTACTACTACTACTACTACTATTATTACTGTCATGCACACCTACTACTAGTAATAGTACTGCTACTATTGATACTACGGGCGTTCACATCGACTCACCATGGAGTCTGGAAAAATGATGGGTTTTTATTGTGAAGCCCATTTGTATAGACCAATTCCCCTAAATGCTGCCAATACGCCAGATGTAAGTTAGAAACACTTTCAGTAAGTTTTATGGTTGTCCGGAAGACGTCAATTAAATTAGTCAACGTGCGACAATGTGCGTTTTACAAATAGGTTCATAGCATGTTACTCAAAGGTTAGAAGCACGTTTTACTTCGGTTCAAAACATGCTACTCAGAGGTTAAACGCACGTTACTCTTACGTTCATAGCACACTAGTCATAGGTTCAAGGCCAGTTATACATAGTTTCAATGCACGTTACTCATAGTTTCCAAGCACGTTAAACATAGGCTAAGCTGACGCTACTCATTTGTTCAAAGCACGTTACTCATCGGTTAGAAATTTGGTTTCAAGTGTGTTGGCCATTACCTTGACGTGCTTCGACTTATGAGTAACCTACAAGTGACGTGTGTTCGCCGTGTTTAAACGATCGCAGAACGTGCTAGGAACAGATGCCAACGCATGCGAAACGTGTTAGCCTTACGTCGAGTAAGTCTTAAAATTTTCAGCATGCTTGAAATTTCACGACGTATCAAACGGACTAGGTAATATGCCAGCATACTTCAATGATTTCCAGCATACTCTAAACGTATACACAACTTACCTATAGCGTATTTGACGTGTGCCTAGCGTTGTAAACACATTTTTCATCGAATGGCATACGCTGGCAAAATCGTCAAGGTGTGACTGCGATGTTGACACTTCAAATTCTCAGGCAATTTTGATTTCAATCGGCATCCGGCAAGTTCTTAACTGGCTACGCCACGAGTTCACCAGCGATACGTATAGCACGCAAACGGTAAGTTAAACTATCGTTTGTCATCGGTTTTGAACGCCAACCACAAGGTAAGCATTCATTGGTAAAGGTTATGTATAACACAGCAAAACGTTCTGTGCCTGTTACTAATATGTTATGTAAACGACCAACATGTTATGAATACGCCAAAAACGTAAAATAAAAAAAAAACATCAAAATTTCAGCGTTCGCCAACGTTTTACATACATTTTTATACGTTGCCATTGCTGGCTAAAACGTCAAGGTGTGACAGGGCCCTAAAACGAACGTAATTGAGATGTGGTGAAGCTGATCAAATTCAGTAACACGTGGAATCTTAGGAATCGCACATACTGAAGCCCACTTCCATTTAGCAGGGAAGTAACCATTCTGCATGCATTTGTTAAATATCTTTGAAACAGGGCCTGGGATTTCCAGTGCAAACTCTTTGAGAAGATGAGTAGGTACATCACTGGGATGCAGTGCCTTGGATGCATTGAGAGGTCTAAGATGAAAGTAAACCTCGTGCTGCTGGATTGTTCATGGAGGCGCAGATGCTGGTAGATATGCTGTAATAGTTGCGGGTTCAAGCGGAGGTAACATAGTACAGATGCAGGAAAAATGTGAAGATTATTGGATAGCTGATGAGGAGATTGATCAGCAAAAGCAAAATTGTACAACTGCTTCTTCATTCCCGTCAATAATCAAATCTGTCTGTGCCACTTTCCAGGCTCTGATGTTTTGTTCAATTTTGTCCTGAAAGTAACCTGACTCGGCTTTTTTGATAAAACACTGAACTATGTTCCTAAGTTGATGGTATCAATCAAAATCACCAATGTCATGTGCAGAGTCCTGTTGTAGTATTAAACGGTGCAGATTGTCGTTTAACCATTGTTTGCCCCGAGGTTTTCGCTTAATCACCATCTCATGAAAGCATCGTTTGTGTTGCATCATAAGGGAACTCTGTAAAATTTCAATCATTCCATCAGGACTATTGGTGGAGTTCAAATCAGCCCAGTTATAATGTGTAATCCATTTTCCAAAGTTTCCACCCTTCCCTTTCCAGAGAGGGACAACAAGGCCCCTCTTCTAGTCAGTTGGGATGATGCCTGTGCTCCAAACAAAGCACAGAACTGCATGCAATGACATAAGTACAGCATTTCCACCAGCCTTGAAGTTCAGCATGGATGCCACAGATCCCAGGAGCTTTACACCCTTTCAACTGGTTCACTGCAGCCATTGTTTCCACAAAGGAAGGTGGACCACGGTTGATTGGAGGGTCAGCAATAGGGTTAGAAACACCCCTGACATCCACCCTAACTGCTGGTGGGTCAGCCTGGTACAGCCGCTCAAAGTAACTGGCCCAGCGGGCCTTCATTTCAGACTCTTCTATCAAGAACTCACCACCCTCTGCTCTAACTGCATTAAACCAAAGACAGACATGGAGGAACGCAATGCACGAATTCCTCTGCAAACCGGGTGAGAATCACTTGACCACAGGTGATGCTCTACCTGTTCACAGATTCCTTGCACATAGGCCTCCTTGTCCACCCTCAGTGAACGTCCAGTTTTACACTTCAGCTCCCTGAACAGCTCAGCTCTGCCATCAAGCCTGGCCCTACAAATCTGGTCAATGGTATCCAGAGTCCCTTGGGTGACAAAGTTCTTCTTCGCCTGACAGTGGATTCCAAGACAACCACTGGCAGCATCAAGGATGATAGGCTTGATGGCACTGCATAATTCTTGATCCCCTGAAACATCCAGACCCCCCCCCCCCAAATCCCCACTCAGCTTGTTCGCAAACTCTTCAGCCACCCTCTCATTCTTGAGTGTGTCAAAACATTCAGCCTCGGCTGGGATGGTACCATTCTTCCAGATTTGAGCTGCAACTTCAGAGTTGCTCCAACTAGGCTATGGTCGGTGTTGAGGAACTGAGCACTCTGGTAGACGCTACAGTTCTGGAGTATCCTCCAGCAACCATCAACAAGCACTGGGTCATTCTCCTTTGCCACACCACCATTGTTAGAATTAGAAGTCCAGTGATGGGGCTGTGGGGCACTGAAGCAGCCACCCCAAGTTCATGACTTCTTGCAAAGTCAAGGAGCTTAGTGCTATTCGTTTCACAGCTCCAGACCCATGGGGACCAGCACGTGCCTCATAACCATCCTTATCAGTGCCAGTCAAAGCATTGAAATCCCCCAAAACGAGAAGAGTATCTCGCTTGGGGCACAGATCAACCACAGACTTCAGCATGACATAGAATATCTCCTTCACAGCGAGATCGCTTGCCTCAGTCAGAGCATATATAGAGACCAAGGAAATGACACCCAAAGAGTGATGAATCCTCAGTCCCATACGCTCGTTAACCAGTGTTCCCTCAATTACCATGGGAGTCAGCTAATTGGACACAGCTACAGCAACTACTTGGGCGTGTTAACCATCAGAGCAACCAGACCAGTAGTCGGTGTAACCACCCGCCATGATCTCACCACTATCCAGTCTCCGAACCTCAGAGTGCTGCAATACTGATGTTCAAATGCTGGAGCTCTGATGATGGCAGAGGCAGGCCATTCTCTTAGATTAAGGACATTCCAGGCACCCACCCAAAGGGACTGTCTCAGCTTAACCCGAGGAGACACCGTGTGGTGGACGACACCTCAGCACCACCCTGTCATACACCACCACAACCTGACCCAGGAAGGTTACCCATGCTTTTTCTCCTATCAAAGAACGGGAGTCCCGATTGCTTTGCCCCAATCCCGTTGTCCGGTGAGCTGCCCTGTGAAGGGCAGCTGCACAGGAGGTACTCCCACAGGGTGGGTTTTCAGATGTATTCGCTTTATTTGCTTTATTTATGTGTTTTGTGCAATGAAGTGTTTTACGGTGGCTGGAGTGCAAATCCTGCCACTAACCTCCTTGAAAAAGATAACCCAACTGTTGGAGGATGTCTGCAGACACAGTTGGGCACCAGATATGGATGGCTGTTGGTTCACAAGGAGCTCCTCTGCTATTTCAACATGAAATATTAATAATACATATAATGTAAACATGAAATTAAAAAAAAATCCTCGGCGGGCTGTTTTTACCTGGGAAAAAGGGGGAGAACCTTAAATTTGGGACTATGCTGGAATCTTATGTGAGGATTTAAGAGGAAAAATAATTATTGTGATTTGGTGGTGGGGGGAATTTTTACTGTTAATGGAACCCTAACCCCAATGTCAGTGGAGAATTGGTAATGTTGATGAAAATTATTGAAAGAACTGATAATAATTTCTGTTATGTCTTCTTCCAGTTGGCCAATGTTTTTTTTTCTGTGTCTTCCCTGCTCTTCCCAGGAAATAATTCTGAGTTACCGGCCAGACCTGAAGAGCAAAGGACCATTTGTTTCTCTGCACTACTTCTTCAAACAGGTTCGTTTGGGAGGGAAATTGTCCAAAGACTTTAAAGATTATGTTCTGTGCACCTCGATCTTGTGTAGAATAAAGACAGACAGAAGGAAAGAATGACAAAATGAAGATGATAGAGAAGGCAAACGTGAAATTTTACAAAATTAACAAAGATAATAGGAGACAGCCATGGAGGTAAGAAAAGGAATTGGAAGAGATGACATTACAACAGAATCACGAACTAAGTTATCCTATGGAAACTTCAAATGAGTCGGCCTGGTTACTGTTCCCATCTGAGCATGAAGCTCATAAACCTGGGATCCCAGTTTCAAGTTCCAAGGACTACTATGTTGATTTGTGTCCAATCATGTTAATCCAATTTGTAATTAATGTATTTCATTGTCTTATTCTTCTGTTGTATACAGTGCCTTCAAAAAGTATTCACATGATTGGGGTTTTCACATTCTGTTGTGTTACAGGTTGAATTTAAAATTAATGAACATGAGATGCATTTTTTTTTGTCACCGATCTCAGCATAATACCCCATAGTGTCAAAGTGGAATTTTTTTTTTGAAACTTTTACAAATTAATCAAAAATGAAAATCTGAAATCCCTTTGCTATGACCTCCAAATTGAGCTCAGGTGCATCCAATTTCCTTTGATCATCCTTGAGAGGTCTCCAGAACTTGATTGGAGTCCACCTGTGGCTAATTCAAACAATTGGACATGATTCAGTAAGAAACACACCTTTCTATATGAGGTCCCACAATTGACAATGCATGTCAGAGCAGGAACTCTAACATGTAGTCTCATGAACTGTCCATAGAACTCAGATAAAATTCTGAGGAGGCATACTGTAGTTTTGGGGAAGGGTATAAAACAATTACTAGAGTGTTGAAAGTTCCCAGGAGCACATTGAGTTACATCATTAGGAAATGAAAAGAATATGGAACTACCCAGACTCTTCATAGAGCTGGCCGTCCGACCAAACTGAGCAACCGGAAAGAAGAACCTTGGTCAGGGAGGTGACCAAGAACCCAATGACCACTCTGACAGAACGACAGAGTTCCTTGGCCTGAGATGGGAGAAACTGCTGGCTGTAAAAGAGTCTCTGCAGCACTTCACACATCTAGACTTTCTGGGAGAGTGGCGAGACGGAAGCCACTCTTGAGAAAAAGGCACATGACGGCATGCCCTGAGTTTGCAAAAGACACTGAGAGCATGAGACAAAAGATTCTGTGGTCTGATGAGAAGAAAATTGAATACTTCGACCTGAGTGCAAACCGCTACATCTGGCGGAAACCGAGCACAGCTCATCATCCATGTAACACCATCCCTACCATCAAGCCTGGTGATTGTAGCATCATGCTATGGGGATGCTTTTCAGCAGCAGGGACTGGAAGACTGGTAAGGATAGAGGAAACAATGAATGGAGCTAAATTCAGGCAAATCCTTGAGGAGAACCTTCTTCTGAGTGCAAAAGACCTTAGACTGCAGTGAAGGTTTACCTTCAAACAGGACAATGACCCAAAACATACAGCCAAAGCAACACTGGAATGGCTTCAGAACAAGAACGTGAAAGTCCTCAAGTGGCCCAGCCAAAGCCAAGACGTGAATCCCATTGAGAATCTGTGGAAAGACTTCAAGATTGCTGTTCATCGATGCTCCCCATCCAACTTGACAAGGATTGAGCAAATCTGCAAGGAAGAATGAGAGAAACTCCCCAAATCCAGATGTGCAAAGCTGATACAGATATACACAAGAAGACTCCAAACTGTAATCACTCCAATAGGTGCTTCTCCAAAGCATTGACTCCTGGGGTTGAATAGTTGTTGATGCACAACATTTCAGCTTCTAATTTTTACTTAGTTTGTAAAAATTTCTAAAAACATGTTTTCACTTTGTCATTATTGGGTATTTTATGTAGATCGGTGGGTGACAAAAAAAAACAACTCATTTTAATCCATTTTAAGTTCAGGCTGTAACACAACAAAATGTGGAAAATGAAAAAGTCATGGGGTGTGAATAATTTCTGAAGGCACTGTATATTATTTTATACAGAGTTGAGCCTCATGGAGGAGCTAAAATACAGAATGGACCAGAACATAACAAAGAAAATAACACAGAAAGAGGTGGGCTTGGGGAGGGTTAATGAGGGAAGAAAAGATCATGAGGGGTGTGGGGGGGGGGGTGCTGAGATGGTGCAAAGCAGCTGTGGTGCTGAGAGATGGTGCTAAGCTCTGAAGGAAAGAATTAGGTTGATCAGCCTGAGGAAGTTGGTTCCGCAGGTGAGAAAAATAGGAACGAATGAGTGCAGGTGAGGAGTTGGTCTGGATTTTGGGAGCATCACCAGAAGGGGGTAACTGGCAAACTGCAGAAACGTGGGGTTGGGGAGGGGGGGTGGTTGGGTGGGCAGAGCACCAAAATGGGCAGAGGGTGCAAGACCAGAAAGGAGGTGGTGTAAGACAGAGACCACGGACCTGCCTGCACTGTAAAAGTGGTAGACCCATTGATTCAGCTTCATTGCCAGAGATTCCATTGATTTTGAAAGCCTTGGTTTCCATGGGGTCAAGCTGAGCAAGGTGTGAGACAGGGGCAACAGCCCAGAGGAGAGAGCAGTACTCCAACAAGTTGCAGATAAGGTATTTTAGGTGGGTAATAATTCAGGCATGCCAAGCAAAGACTGCATGATGGAGGATGGCCAGGAGGTGACTTAACTGGCTTTGGAGGTCAACTTCGGTTTCATGGCTGATGATCAGGCCCAAAAGTTTGAGTGACTGGATTTCTAGAGGATTGTTAAGAAAGTTGATGTGAGGGTTTGCCAGGCTGTCCTTCGAGAGATGGAGAGAAAGAGAGGGAGAGAAAGAGAGATTTTCCAGGATTGAAATACATATTCCAAGTTTTTGACCAGCTTGTGATTCTAACAGTCTGAAGAGCAACAGTGGTGAGAGACAAATATGAGAGGGAAAAGTAGGGTGTGAAACCATTCAATAATTGTCTGGTAAGGGAAGGACGGAATAAACTTGAACAGTAGGATGACTTATTTTATACAAAAAATGTAGTTTGAAGACGTGTCCACAACCTACTGACAGTGAGGTGATGACAACATGACAATACTCGCAAAAGTGGAATCTTAAAAACAAACATGTTGCTCGAGAGGATGATCAGAAGGATATGAGGGGTTTGAGATGTTGCTTATAATCACCTTGATTTTGGTAGTTTTACCAGAAGGGGGTTGTTGGCAGACCTTGAGCGCCCTGTGGAAATGTGGTGGGGACAAATCGCAGAGAGAGCAAAGGGGGGGGAGGGGGCGAGACCGGAGAGGATACGGTAGAAGACAGAAAGACCACCGTTCTGCCTATGGTGAGAGAGTGAGAGGCCCAAAGACTCGGCCTCACCGTGGGAGATACCAATGATCCTAAATGACTTGGTTTCCACAGTGTGAAGCCGAGAAAGGTGGGAGGCAGGAGCACCAGCCCAGAGGGGAGAGCATTACTCCATCAGGCTGCGGACGAAATGTTTGTATGTGGTCAGGAGCTCAGGTGGGCCAATGAAGGACTTTGCACGACGGAGGATTCCCAGTCGGCGACTGGCTTTGCAGGCCAGGTTGGAAATGTGGCTTTCCCAGGAAAGATCATGGCAGATCGTGAGACCAAGAAGCTTGAATGAAAAGACTTCTTCAAGAGAATTGTTGAGAAAGCAGATGGGGTGGGGGGTCTAAACTCTAAACGGTCCTTTTGGAGAGGCATCGTAAGAGTGTGAGATTTGTCAGGGATGAAAGACATGTTCCACGTGTTGGACCAGTTTGTGATTTTATCCAGATCTATAGAGAGCGAAGAAGCTGCTGCTCGCCAGTCTGAGGGATGACAGATGGTACGACAGAGGGTGGCGTCATCAGCAAAGGGATAAAGAGGATTTTCCAGAGAGTCAGAGTGATCATTGATGAAAACCCATGTTTAACAGTGCACCGGCATTTAGCAGTGCACCGACATTTCATAGTGTACCCATGCTTGGCAGTGTACCTACATTTAACTGTACCTGTGCTTAGTTGTTTATCTGCATTTGGCAGTTTACCTGTGTTTCACAGTTTCCTCACATTTAACAGTTTACCCACGTTTATCAGCTTACCCGCGTTTTTACGGTTTATCCACACTGAGCAATTTACCTGCATTTCGCAGTGTACCATATTTATCAGTGTACCCACGTGTGACATTTTATCTGCATTTACCAGTGTACCTGCATTGAGCTGTTCACCCGCGTTTCACAGTTCAACCGCGTTTCACAGTTCACCCGCGTTTCACAGTTCACCCGCATTTCAGAGTTTACATCTGTTTAACAGTGTTCCCGCTCTTTGCAGTTTATCCATGTTTAACATTGTACCCATGCTTTGCAGTGTCCCCACTCTTAGCAGTATACATTGTACCTGCTTAGCAGTTTACCACGCTTAGCGATTTACCCACGCTTAGGAGTATACATTGCTTTGCAGTTTACCCAGGATTCAGCAGCATAACCACGTTCAGCGATGTTGACAATCAGGTGAAATGACTTCTGACAAGCTCCTGTTACATTATAATTATTAACAAAGAACAATGTTGAATTGAATGTCACTTAATTAATTAATGATAATTAATAATTAAGGCACAGCAGAATATATTGATTTGTGGCTGTAGCATGAACTCATTTTATTCCAAAACGCCTTAAATACAAAACGTCTCATTCTTATTCCGAACTGCCACATGAGGTTGTGCTATTCGCAAGTTCCAAGTTGCACTCCAATACTTAAGAAATGTGAAGATCAATGGCATGGAGGGTATGGAGGAATGATCAAACACCTAGGTCATGACAAGAGCTGGCTTCACATGTCGATATTCATTACAGCATTGAATATCAAATTACTCACAATACTAAAATGTTGCACTCCATCGATAGAACAGAATAAATGACAAGGCTGCAACACCAGCACTTCACACAAAATGGCAGAATCGCAGAAGTTAATGGTGAGATTCTCGGCCTTTATCAAAAGCAAGAGGCAAGAGTCATTTGGAATCACGTTACTGTAGAACCTCAGATGGTCTCCTCAGAAAGGAAAGCTTGAGCAAAGCAGAGCTACTCAATGAACAGTTCCAGTCTGCATTCATGGTAGAAGATGTGAACAGAATCTCGGACAAGGGCCCAAGCCCTTACTCACTGATCGAGAATATCACATTGGATACCAATGGAGTCACCAAATTATTGAAGAACCTGAAGGCAGATAAAGCCAGCAGTCCAGACTTGAAACCAGTTGTCATCCTCATAGTGGCTGACGAACTTGCACTGTCACTGTCAACCCTTTTCCAGCTGTCTCTTGCTCGAGGTGAATTGCCAGAAGACGAAAAAAGCATGTATTGTTCCTATATTAAGGAATACTCCTGGCTGTAAACTACCGCACTGTGGCACTGACTTTGATTACATGTAATATTCTGGAGCATGTAGTCAATCGTAGCGGTTTGACGTTCTCTGATGATCAACTCGGTTTCCGAAGTAAACGTTCTTGTGAGACACAGCTAATCATCACAATCCATGAGATTGCTCACAATATAGCTTGAGGAGATCAAGTTGACACCATTCTATTGGATTCCAGCAAGGCTTTCACCAAAGTGCCCTACTCCCACTTATTGTATAAAATGCACTGCACTACCATTGAGTATGGAACAACACATTCATGTAGATTAAGGCCTTTTTAAAGGAAAACTAAGATATTTAATTTGGTGCTTGCTAATACTTACTGTAAGGGTGTATGTTCCTTTTCGGCTGATGTGGTATTGAGAGTCCCCCAAGGTACAGTGCTTGGATCTCTGCTCTTCCTCATCTTCATAAATGACCTCTCAGACAGTATTCGTGCCTCACTCACCAAGTTTTGTTTTTGCAGATGGTTGCCTCCTATTCATGAAAATAGCGAATAAGGAGGACCACAGACAACTCCAAGATGACCTGTCATTGCTTGAGCAGTGTGAGAAAAGGTGGTGGATGGAATTTAATCCATGGAAATGGAAATGCACTTTCATTAGAATCATACAGTTAAGCAGGAACCAAGCAGAAACATTGAACAGAATACTCTCTGCTCAACCAGACTCTTTAGAACACTGAAAACTGTAAATACCTTGGTGTAACTTTCACAGCCAACATGACATGGTTCAAACACTTTGACATAGTCGCCAACAAGGCTAACAGAACTCTCGGCTTTCTCAAAAGGAATTTAGATGACTGCAGTCCTAGGAAAAGGCAGCTGCTTCGAACACCATGGTCAGATCTGAATTGTTATACACATGAGCAGCATGGGATTCACATCTCCAGAAGGATATACAGCAATGAGGATAAGTCCACAGAGAAAGGCCGCTAGATTCTTCACTGGTAACTATCATGATAGGGACACCAGGATGTATGTAGTAAATGCCGAGAGACCTCAGATGGAGAAGCTTGGAGGACAGGAAGGAAGGCCAACTGGCTCAACATGCTGTACAAGATCAAAAATGGCTTGGTGGAGATCAACAAGTCCAGGTATTTACAACAAGGTGACGCAAGAACTCGAGGATCTCAGTGCTTTTTCCAAGAGGCGATTGACCATTTGGAAAAACAATCTTGTTTTTTTGTTCTTCCTTTCCCCCCCTGACCCTCCATGATGGGAACCACCTACTACCATCATGACTTCTTTATCGGAATCATTCAAAACAACTAAATCCGGTCTAATTCCCATGCATATGCATAATTACTATCTAGTCATGAACTATAACACTCCATGAGAGGCCGATTCGTTTTCAGAACTGGAACTGCACTCGGTAGAGCGCGTACCTCTGCCAAGCTGAACAGTTTACGTTTTGTTTCCCACTGATAGGCTGAATCTGTATCCAGACCGTTCGTCCTTGTCACACACCAAAATCTAATCGGCTTGTTCGTTTCACCGACCCAACTCCTCCACCAAGTTTTGTCATAAATCGTCCACAACTTTTTGAGATATCATGCTGTATATCGTTTTTGGCCTCATCTCTCAACAGTGAACAATCACTTAGGAAATTGAAGAAATTTTCATATCCAGATCTGGATTCGGATCATCACTAAAATCTAATCAATTAATTATTGTCACACATAACCTGTCCACCAAATTAAGTCCGACTCCATTCACAACTTTTTGAGATATCGTGCTCACAGACGGATTGATAAACAGACAGACAGGGTTGAAAACCTAATGTCCGTCCACCTTCGGTGGTGGAAGTAATATCAATAATAATAATAATAATAATAATAATAATAATAATAATAATCAGGCAGTGTCACGTGGTCTCATTGGATACTACAATTTGTAATTTACCAACTTATTTGCGATGCCATAAAAATCGCTTTTACCCATTTTATCACTTGACAATGTGAAGATGGAGGATTATGATGATATACTAAAACAGTGCAAGTAGGTCGAAACCAATCTGGCTGACGAAGAACAGTGCATATCCTAAAACTCGGATCATCAACTGCACTACCTGCAGACTTGACTATACACATCATGAAAGACCTACAGCCCTTAGATTAGTGACATTGGAATGACTCCACTGTGAAGTACATTACACATCCAGACGTTTGTTCCTATTTGTACATCTAAACTGGTTAACTGATCATACGTGAGTATAAGTTGAATAATTATACCACGGTACGTCGGTTCCTCGTACGATGGATTGCTCATTCATGTTTCTGTGTAAGGGAGGATCGTTGCTGATTTCTGAAAGAACAAATTGATCACAGAAGCCATTCTAACTTCATTGAAGCACATGTTGCAAATTAGCATTGATTGAAAACTGTAACCAATTTGTTTGCTAAGATTCACCTGTTCATTTGTATTTGCTTACGAGCATGAATTGTAATGATAATAAATCGATCGTATAATGAAACAACCGAATCGCCCCTCTGGTAAAATGAATAATCCCGATAGTCATTTTGTTTGTGCATTTTGGCATCCGCATCGGGTCGATATCCACATTGGGCACATTGCCTACATTGGCTAATTGGAGTGATGATATGTATGCCACATGCTTGTCAGTCACGTCGAGGTCGTAAAGGATGCCCATGCTATGTCGGTTTCATTTTGGGCACCTCATTTGTCAGTATTACCAATGCGTTCACAACCCGTCTGATGAGAAAGTACCTCGTAGAAAGTGTTACCAGGTTTAGGCATTTGGCAGCTGATGACTTTGGTGCTTGCGAGGTTGTAGGCATGCCTCGTGGCACAGGGAGGAGGGGAAGCTGGTGAAATAGCACATAATGAGGATTCGGGTTCATGATGCTGTTTGTACGTCTGATGAGCTTCTTATTCTTTATGTTATGTCTCTTTGGTTCGTTGGCTTTGGGCATGGTCTATGTGGGCTGGTGAGGTACTGGATGCTGTTGCTGTTGTCGGGCCAGATCCACTACGTGGCCAAAAGTATGTGGACACCCCTTCTAATTAGTGGATTCGGCTATTTTAACCACACCCATTGCTGACAGGTGTATAAAATCAAGCACACAGCCATGCAATCTCCATAGACAAACGTAGGCAGTAGAATTGGCCGTACTGAAGAACTCGGTGACTTTGAACGTGTCCTTGTCACACACCAAAATCTAATCAGCTTGTTCTTTCATAGGATGCCACCTTTCCAACAAGTCAGTTCATCAAATTTCTGCCCTGCTAGAACTGCCCCGGTCAACTGTAAGTGCTGTTACTGTGAAGTGGAAACGTTTAGGAGCAACAACAGCTCAGCCGCAAAGTGGTAGGCCACACAAGCTCACAGAACGGGATCGCCGAGCGCTGAAGCGTGGAGCACAAAAAAATCGTCTGTCATCGGTTGCAGCACTCACTACCAACTTCCAAACTGCCTCTGGAAGCAACGTCAGCACAAACTGTCCGCCGAGAGCTTCATGAAATGGGTTTCCATGGCCGAGCAGCCGCATACAGCCTCAGATCACCATGTGCAATGCAAAGTGTCAGCTGGAGTGATGTAAAGCTCACCGCCATTGCACTCTGGATTAGTGGAAACGCATTCTCTGGAGTAATGAATCACGCTTCAGCATCTGGCAGTCTGATGGACAAATCTGGGGTTGGAGGATGCCAGGAGAATGCTACTTGCCCGAATGCATAGTGTCAACTGTAAAGTTTGGTGGAGGAGGAGTAATGGTCTGGGGCTGTTTTTCATGGTTCAGGCTCGGCCCCTTCGTTCCAGTGAAGGGAAATCTTAACACTGCAGCATACAATGACATTCTAGACTAGTCTGTGCTTCAAACATTGTGGCAACAGTTTGGGGAAGGCCCTTTCCTGTTTCAGCATGACAATGCCCCCGTGCACAAAGTGAGGTCCATACAGAAATGGCTTGTCGAGATCGGTATGGAAGAACTTGACTGGCCTTCACAGAGCCCTGACCTCAACCCCATCGAACACCTTTGGGATGAATTGGAACGCCGACTGCGAGCCAGACATAATCGCCCAACATCAGTGCCTGACCTCACCAATGCTCTTGTGGCTGAATGGAAGCAAATCCCCGCAGCAATGTTCCAACATCGAGTCGAAAGCCTTCCCAGAAGAGTGGAGGCTGTGGTAGCAGCACAGGGGGACAAACTCCATATTATTGCCCATGATTTTGGAATGAGATGTTGGACGAGCTGGTATCCACATACTTTTGGCCATGTAGTATATATCCTGTATCGTTTGAAGCTGTAAGCTTTGAAATGACAAAAAAGAGAATGGGGGATTGGGTAGGTGGGGGTGGGGGGATGAGACAGGTGCGGTGTAGACGGTTATTTATGCTGTTGTTCTGGGAGATTGGATCACTAAAAAAAATTGCTGCTCTGTCAAGGCAAGGCTAACCCTTTCCCATCACCCACGTCCTTCGTAAATGCCAAGCGTCATTCCACTTACTCATTTTGCCTCATGTTTTATGAAGAGAATTGCAAAGGTGGAGTTGAGTGAGTGTGAGGGGAAATGAGATGGGGGAGATCTCCAGGGCAATACCATGGGCCATCTCCCAAAAGGGGAAGTGTACAACAGTCATGTGGATTTTCACAAGTTCACGTTGGAACACCGATCCTTTTAAATACACCACAGAGAGGCATTGTTTCATACAATGGATAAGAGTGTGAATAAGAAAATGTAAATAGTCATGGTACGTGAAGAATTATACAGCACAGACAAATAGGATCCAAAGAAGCACAAATACGGAGATGGCGAGAGAAAAAAGTCATACAGCCTCTTCGAAACATGAGCATCAGTGGAAAAAAAGGAATGATGGAAGATTTTAACATAATGGGTGGAAAACGAATATCTGATGTAAATGCAATTGAGGCTGAAAGAGGAGGAGTTCGAGGGTGGAATGACATTGTGTGAAGGAACGGCGACGGGAAATAATTGGCGAAGAAGACATAAAGAAGACTGTGACGGACGGTTGGCCAGCATGGCTGAGCCGCAGTCGAATGGGTGGAGTTAGGAGCTGTCAGGGAGTGCAGGGAGCGGTGATCGAAAGAGTCGAAGAAAAGCGAGACGAGAAAAGTCAATTTTGTTGATTAAGTGAATGCAAATCAAATTATTGTTAACAGCTGTGAGTTATTGCTCTTCCCTTCGTCACGCTTGGTCCCCTCCCAGCTTTATTTTCTCCCCTTCTTTAATGGTAATGTTCTCATTACTTTTTTCTTCTTCTTCAGATGAACCCTTAAGAGTATCACTTTAACTCCGATACTCATCAGAGTATTACTTTTTGTCCAACCGCCCAATTTCTCATTTTATTCTCTCTTGATCCTTATCCTGCTCTCAACTCTTTATTATTTTCATTACTGAAGCTACCTTTGATCCAACAGGATGGTTTAGAGGTGGCACACCTGCCTCTGAGCTGTCTTGTCTGGGATCGATTCTTGACATGACCATGAACTGTGAGATCGGTGCTTTGCAGTCGGTGTTGTAGCGCCGATTGCACCATCCCCCAGATGCACCCGATGTCGAGTCGAGTGTCCCATCTGCTACCATTAGTCAGTGGACGATAAGGATCCCACCGTGTCCTAAAAGGAAAAGTCGGTGAGCTATCACCGGCACCCTAGACAAATTACTAATTCCTGCTCCAACCTCACCCAGAGAGGAGTCATGTGAAGTCCACTTGCCCTTGGAAACGTTATGACCCTTCAATGATCTGCTCAGTCATGGGACAGATAATGATGATGAGGACGAAAGAGGCCAAGTTGTATTTATCATTTATTTTTTTGCTCTCTTTCCTGATCGGTAATGCTTTCCCATCACAAGCTTCCCTTGTTAGTCTCCTACCGGTTTCACCGGAGGGGACTATAGGTTTTCTCTGTCTCTCCGTCCGTCTGTTCATCCCACCTGTGGTTTTTCAGGCTTTTCCCCATACCCTTTAACATATTTAACTGAAACTTGGTACATGGCTTTATTATGATAAGTCACAGAACAAGTTCGCATTTCAGGGCGTTTCATAATTTTTTCACAGTTATGCCATTTTTGGACTTGGAAAATATCACATCGGTAGGGGGCATGTATTGCGAAGCAATTCTCGCTCTTGTTTTCTCTGAGATGTATTTTATCAGAAATCATCTTTCTCATCAACACACCTTTCCATCCCTTGTAAATGTTTCCTTTACCATATGTTTGATGTGCTGTCATTGCCATCATCTTTACCATCTGCTTATGAATATCAATGCTTTAAAAAAAAACAACTTCATCTCTCTCTGTTTGTTCTGTCTCTCCAGGAGGTTGAAAAAGGAAGATTATCCTGGCTCCAGTCAGTATTGAGAGCCACAGCTGAACTTGCTCTCAGGCTGCCAAAGATCTGCACTCAGGTGCTCAACATATCCATCCATCTATCTATCTCTGGTTCCATCATATTTGCTCCATTTCTCCCATCTTTATTAGTCCCCTACTGGTTTCACTGGAGGGGACTATAGGTTTGCTGTCTGTCCCTCTGTCCGTCTGTCCCACCTTTGGTTTTTCAAACTTTTTTTCCCCACATACCCTTTAACATATCCAGCTGAAGCTTGGTACATGGATTTATTTTGATAAGTTGCAGAATAAGCATGAGTTTCAGGGTGTTTAATGAATTTTTCAGTTTTGCCCTTTTTGGACTTGGAAAATATCACATTGGTAGGGGACATGTATTGCAAAACAATTCTTGCTCTTGTTTCATTTATTTTTGCTTCTCTTCTTACCCTCCACCCTGCAGCATCCACACCACTCTCACTCCTCTCACAAATGGAATGTTTAACCGAAGGGGAGGGATGGTGGAAGCTTTTAGTAAATTACCCACCAACCTCTGTCGCCATCCATCTCCCTCATTCTCCTTTTGTTCCGATCAAACTCTTCATCATTGGCTGTTTTTTTTGCCCACATTTTTTTTCGTCTATGTATTTTATCTTTCCTATTGGCCATGAGGAATAGACGTCAGTGTCTTCTTGGATAGACACAAGTATGTAGACATGGATGTACAAAGGCACAACAAGCATCCAATTTAATTACCCTTTACTCCCCACCACCCAAGCACTACCTTTCCCCTTCATTTCCCTGAAATTCAATTTCCTTTCATTCTGTGGTTTTATTGTGCTTGCCAAGCTGAAGCCATCAGCCAGTAATCTCAAATCATTTGTCCTGCACAGTAATTCTATCTCCTGTTCAGTTAGTAATGGTACTTGGTTAAAGTAGAAAGGTTCAAGCACATCTCCACTTCCTTTTTATCACTGAGGAAGTGTACTACCTTTAATGGGTGAGAGAAAGAGTCTGTACTGGCCTCCCCCTGAGCTCTGTCCTAAGAAAGTCCAACTAAAAATAGCCATTCTGGTGCAATTCAAGCAGTAGGGTGCTGCACTATGGAACACCTCATCCCTCAGAGGTATTCCTGTTTCTATGCCTTGATCTAACATCTTCCATGGTACTTTTCACCCGAGGTTCTTTTCCTGGTCTGGAGATGAGAAACTGGGCGACCACCAGAAATATTTGTTGGGCGAGTCTCATGTTCTTCAGGCAGCACCACCACAAAAATGTAACTGTATCTGCGATCGACCATTTGGATTGTACACTCTGTGGAACTTCAGGCTCTTGGTACTTCAACTACACTTTGGCTTCGGACAACTTCACTCCCATTCCTCCATCTAAGGGATTGTTCCACTGAGGTGTTCACTGCAATGCTTTGAAGACCTTTTTGTTCTCCAAATACGTATATTTGTTGTCATCCCACACTCAATACAGAGCACAGTATCATGCCCACAACACCTGAACAGTTCGCCACTCTGTTTCAGGGTGCTGTTGGTTAGGGCAGGAAGTTGGAATTTGGTCATGCAGGCTGCCAGCAACAAACAATGACCTACTCTTTTCGAAAAGTACTCTGGGATCTTTAGCATCCATTGGGAAATGTTCACCGACCGACGAGACGCCTGGCTTAACATCCCTCTGAAGGACGGCACACTCGCTGATGCAATGTCCCGCTTTCAAAATGCCATGTGATGGTTTATCTTTGGGTGAAAGAGTACCGACAAGATAGCTTGGTCATACGCACCCAACTTTCACCCCTTCCTGCTGCTTCATCTGATGCTGTGAATATGAGCATTTACCACTGAGAATCCCAAATTAGGGTCTGCTGCTTACACAATGCAGGCAAACCAATGCTTGTCTTGCCTCTAATAAAACAGCACATCCTGATTATCAGCTTCCCGATAGTAAATCACTTCTTATTACCTTACACCCACTCAAATCGAGCAAGAGGAGAGGAAGGAGTCTTGTCCAGCTTATGGAGCCGGAGCCATCCGGCAAGTTTTTCACCTCGATCTACAATCCACTGCCATCGTTAAGTCCAAGCTTTTCACTCGCCTTCACTCTTCATCCCCCTTTTATTTGCAATAAGTTCTTTGAGTTCACCGATTCCTCTTCTTCCTTCTAGTCTTTCAAGATAACAACTCGTTAACATATTGTGTTGTTCCCCATTCTTACCCATGACGTTTTCTGAACCCTCATTCACCATGCTTCCTTTATCTGCTTGCAGCTTTCTATGCTGGTACGTCTGGTTTTTCTGTTTCCCCTTGTTCACTTGTTTTTTCCATTTTGTTTGTACACCTTCTTGGAGGAGTCGTTAGCCCCCCATCATACTTCTCTACTGCAGGTTCTATTGAGCATCTGTGGAGTGCCTTGTACTGACACATCTTATTGAGCTATCAACAATGTGTGGTGTTCATGAATCAAGATCAATATTTGTAAATACCTGTCAAAGTACTTCTCATTATATGCACATTGCATATATATTTATATATATATATATATATATATATATATATATATATATATATATATATATATATTGTTGTGGATCTCTGCCTGCCGGAGTGCGAATGACCGCGTTTAGCCAATGGCGGCCGTCTCGCCCACCGAACGGACAATCCAGTCGCGGCTTTGCGGATCAACGCCGGAAACCAGCCACGGGTGTGTTTTTAAGCACACCACAGCCGAGTCAATATTCCACCCGCGCCCGACAGGGTCAATCGCCAAATTGTCGATATACCTAATTATTCGTGCAGGCAGACTACCGAGAGACTGTACCTCAATGGGGTCGCAAGACACGAGCCGCTTAATGCAGCTCGCTCCATTTTGGGATAACCAAGCGGGGGTGTTATCGCGAGCCCGTTGGACCCGATCACTTTACCGGCTATTTAAAAACCAACTATATTCCGAGGGCAATATGGCAGTTCAATCAAGGGAAAGGATGCAACGAACGGGTTACATTTAAACAAGCACATTTATTTCACACATAAGCACGTAAGCAATGCAATGTACAAGCAATTGATGGGGATGATGCAATGGCGGAAGGGGAGAAGGAGAGTAGGAGCAAACAAAAGCCTACAGCCGATCTCTATAATTATTATGTACATGCACAGTCACTTAAACGGGTTTTACTTAATGGACTGGCGCCACGAACACACATACACCAACACCCCCCCAAAAAATGAAGTAAACGTGACCGTGTGGTGGAGTCTTGGGCTCCGTTCTCCAGACCCAGCCTTCACTGCTGGCGTCTCTTCTGACTCGACAACCCAGCGAACCAGAGAGCCACCTCTAATCCCCTCAGCGCACACGATCCTGACACCACCTCACCGACTACTACGATCACGCGGACCACTCGGACAACGGCACCAAGAGCGACGACAACCAAGACGACTCTTCTGACTGGGACCACGACCTGCAGACCTCCAGACCTGCAGGCCTCCAGACAGACCTCGACCGCGCGTTCAGCGCGCTCTTTTATAACCACGGCGCCTCGCCCCCCCCTTTCGCCCCCCTCCCTTCCAGCACGCGCGCGAAGCTTCCAGAAACAGCGTGTTTCCCTCGCCGAATCGGGGCCTTTTCCATTCTTTTTCTTTCTCCCCTCGTCTCTTCCGCACGTGTTTTTCGTTGGGGGGGGGGGAGGGGGAGGGGTGAGGCCGTCGTCCGTTCTCTCCTGACGAATCCCAGGCTTCTCGCAACCGTGCTGAGGTGGCAACGTGGTGGTGGTTACGGTGGTCGTTGTAATGGTCGTGTGGCTGGCGTTTTGTGGTGGTCGTGAGGGTGGTGTGGTTGGGCGCTTGTGGTGAAGGCGGTGGTGGAGAAAGTGTTGGTGGTGGCGGTGGTTGTTGTGAAGCGGTTGATGAGAGCGATGTTGGTGGTGGAGGTGGTGGTTGTGAAGCGGTTGGTCCAAAATAACGATAGTAAAAGAAAAATGGCTAACTGAAGATTCACAGCCCGGGTACACGAATAAATCCCATTAGACAACGGTGGGGAAATTTATCTGAACACAGACTTACCGGAATAACTGAACTAAGGACCTATATGCTGTTCTGCGAATTTCCACAGCTGTAACAATATACAGTGCTCCCTCGCTATATCGCGGTTCACTTTTCGCGGCTTCACTACATCGTGTGGTTTTATTTTAATTATTTAAAATTAAAATTTATTATATTAATTATTTTTAAGTAAAATATACTAAAAATAACATGATAAAATAGTAAAAAACAAATTAAAGTAAAAAAATATATATGTACATTATTAAAAGAATATTAAATCAAAATTTAAATAAAACTACGTAGTGGCGTAGAGGGCTTGTACTAAAAACAGAGAGACTACCGTATGGAAAACGGAGTACAACTGCGGCTGCTTCTGCCCAGGTGAGAAAGTACTCGGCACGCTATTGGCTGATGGTTGGGAGGCGGCCAATCAGAGCATAGTTGTTTGTATCCCGGACGCTGTATGGCTCAGTGACAGCAGCATTTGTGGCGCTATTGTCCCGTGTAGAAGCATCCCGCATCTCGTCTCGTCCATTTCGGCTTCACATCTCGCTGCGTGTAGTGTTTCTCTGCGGTGCTGTGCTTTGTGTTTTATGTTAAAGTTTGAACTTTATTTCAATCCCTGCAATGCCACCCAAGCGTCCTGCATTTTCTAAGTCTTCTAAGGCTTCTAATTCTTCTGAACCTGAATCCAAGCGCTCAAGGAAGACTCTAACCATCGTTGAAAAGGTGAAACTTCTCGACATGCTTAAGGAAGGGAGAACGTACGTGGCTGCAGGCCGCCACTTTGGCCTCAATGAATCTACGGTACGTTATATTAAGAAGGATGAGAAGAATATAAGATCGACATCTCTTCATCGTCATCAGTACTGCCCAGCTATCATCATCATTGTCATCTCTTCATAGGTCAGCACCCATAATAGGTTTTTTATATTTTATAGTACAATATAGTATTTTAAAAATTATTTTTGGTCTTAGGCTTTGCAGCCCCATGAAGTCGCATTTCCAATGAAAATTTTTAATTTTTTTTTTTTTAAATAACTGATTAAATGTGTGTGGGGAAGGTTAATAAGAGTGTGTGGATGCTGTATAATGGTTTAAAATACGTTCAAAATGTGTTTAAATATATTTAAATAATTAAATTAATATGTGGTTTCTACTTCGTGGATTTTCACCTATCGCGGGTGGGTCTGGAACGCATTAACCGCGATAGGTGAGGGAGCACTATATATATATATATATATATATATATATATATATATATATATATATATATATATATATATATATATATATATATATATATATATATATATATATATATATATATATATATATATATATATATATATATATATACATACATATATATATATACATACATATGAAGACCACAAGGGGAAAACCGGTGATGTCACTTTTTATAAATTTCAGGGTTATTGCACCTGCCAATAGTTGGCAACATAAGGTTTCCTCTCACAATATTACTTTAACAAATAACCAGGGGTGTCACATAATTTATATGGTATGAAGTTTAGCCGTGCAATGAAAAAACAAGTGTTGTCAAAGCTGAACAAGTAGAAACCCAGAGTTGTCAGTACTTTACTCCTGGTTATCTCCCTTTCATTCATGTTAACTGTTCCACCATAATATTCAGAGTTGAGAAACTAAAAAAATGAAAGGTTGTAAAACTTTCACAGCATAAACTCTGAGCACTACAATAGCCTATTTGGTTATATCATGGATCGATTATTTTTGATCACAGGTTTTGTGTTCTGCAAAGTATTAAAATTAAAGTTTTCACTCAGATAAGATTGGTTTTCTGTGTCATTCATGTTAACTGTTCCATCATAATATTCAGAGTTGAGAAACTAAGTTATAAAAGTTTGTAAAACTATCACAGCAGAAACTCTGAGCACTACAATGGCCTATTTGGTTATATCATGGGCTCCGTAGCTAGTGCATATCATGGTTCAAGCCTGGTCAAACCTTTATTGTGACTTTTATGGGACCCACGCCATGGCTTAATGGTTAGCGTGTCTGAGTACCCATCCTCATTCGATGTAGCCACCGCCCAATCAACCTGCTTAGGTATATGAGGGAGTCACATGAGGTGACTTCGGCTATCACGGGGTGGTTTATCCTTGGTTTCCTCCTGGTTTTCCATCATATTGTTACGTTTGAGGGGGGGGGGGTATGCATTCAAAGGGTAATTAGGATGTTTAATTAGGTATGCCATGCTGTTCGAGTTTACCAGGATCTCGATGTAATAAGTAGCAATTCAGTGGTGATAAGTTGTCTAGTAAATGTTCATTTCTTCAAGGGGGGGGAAATGATAATTGTCACGTAATTAGATAGGGACACGGGATAGGGTAAGTGTGTCTGCGTAAACCCCTTTTGGTATTCTCCGGAGACTGGCCGTGACGTCACAGGACAGTGCAGTGGATGGCTCCGCCCCGTGATCACGATTGGCAGAAGGCGACGGCGGTAGGCCAATCAACGGCTCGATTGGAAGTGACGAGGACAGGAGGATAAAAAGGTTTTGTTCGGGGTCGAAAAGGAAGAGGAAGAAGATCTGGACAAAAAGATCATGTTTTTTTTGGTGTGGAGGCTGTTGCGCGGAGAGCATCCTTGTTGTTGTGCTGATTCGATCGTGTTCTTCATCGTGTCTTGGAGCCTTGCTGAGCCTCGTGCCTCACCTTGGGTGGCTCTGGGGTTCTGCTGACTCGGAGTACAGGGTCGAACGGCGGGCGGACCTGCCTCCCTCTCCTGCTCGCAACTTGGCGCCAGAACTGGTTCCCTGGCGGCTGTGAGTGGACTTGGGCCAGGACCAGGAGGTCGACAGCACCACGGTTTCTCCTGCCCCCCCCCCCCCCTGACAAGAGCAAGGCCAGCTCATCCGACGCTGATCCAGGGACAGTTGCGTCCACATCACGGTCCAGCCTGACCACCAGAAATAGCTACGTTTTGTGTGTGTGTGTGTGTGTGTGTGTGTGTGTGTGTGTGTGTGTGTGTGTGTGTGTGTGTGTGTGTGTGTGTGTGTGTGTGTGTGTGTGTGTGTGTGTGTGTGTGTGTGTGTGTGTGTGTGTGTGTGTGTGTGTGTGTGTGTGTGTGCTTGGCGCATTAGAAGGTTTGAGATCTCTATATTCATTGGAATTGTCTGTGTTTTTCCCCACTCCCGATCCCACACCATCCCGTCGAATCGCCCCGGATCCCTCTTCTTGCCGAGTCTTGTTATTTCTGGTTAATAGTAAAAACGAATAAACATCATCAACTCAGTGAAAAGTGACTCGTGCCACCTTACTCGTCCCGTTTGCGGTAGAGCGATTAGAACCGCCATGTTTGGGTTATAAATAAATAAACCGCCTCCATCGTTTCGGCTCATTCTACGTTGGCAGGACTGTTCAAGTCCCGTGGACGTCACATTGGTGTCAGGGTGTTGGATGTTTGAACCCCTCTAAATTATATACCAGGATTAAAATCTCGCACGAATTGGAATATAAAATTACTACAGGAAAGCGCGCGAGCGCGGGAAAATTTTGGCGGGATTTTTCAAATTCAAATTAATTGGCGGCAAACGGGACTTCTGCACCATGGCGGATGTGCAGATGTTTGAGGAGGAAGGCCACGTGTCTGGCAGCGAGTCGGGGGAAGAGGGGAGAGACGGGGGTAGGGTTGGAACCTCCCCCATTCCGAGCGGGGACCGTGCTTCATTGCCCGTAACGGGGCCGGCAGCGCCGGAAACCCTTGCGATGACGATCCAGACAATGTTGGAACGTTTAATAGGTGACATGACGGTACAAATGGCAAATCAATTCGTGACACAGAGGGCAGAAATGACGGCACAAATGGAAAATCAATTCGTGACACAGAGGGCAGAAATGACAGATCAATTGGGGGTAATGGGGGTACAGTTGGGTGCACGGATTGATTTAATGAGGGATGAATTGGGGGAAAAGATGGAGAAAATGAAAACTGAGATGCAGGAGTGTGTGGATGTTAAATTGGGAGAAATACAAAGCAAATTCGAGGATAGATTGGAGGAAACAAAGGTAGAAATTACATTGGAGGGGGAAAAATATACGAAAAAAATTGGTAGATAAAATTGATGCAACGAACATTCGGGTTGATAAAGTGGATGAAAGCCTGGAACGTCATCGTGCCTGTGTGGATGCTCGTATGCAGCTGCAAGTTGAAGAGTGGGGAGAGCTGAGGAAGCAAGGGATGAATTTGGCGGAGGAGGTAAAAGGATTGGAGGCTCGTTTGGACGAACAAGATAAAATTATGAGCCAAGATGAAGTCTTGGATAAAGGCCTGGTAGAGCCGTCTTTTGTAAGTAGAGTGTCCGGGTTGTTGAGGAGCAGCTACAAACTCGCGACGGAGCCTTGGAGGAGGTTGTGCGGGCCCAGAAGATCCTGCGGGAAGAGGTGAATCGGTCCATTCAACGTTTGGAACAGGAGGCAAAATTGACCCATGAGACCCTCACCACAAAACATCTTTGGCTACAGTGGGCTCCGAAATTGGATACGCAGCCACAAGGGTGTTTGATCCCTGGGCTGGATTCGGACAAGGGAGAAACTGAGAAGCGGGCCACCGGAAAAGTGATCCCCCTGGTAAATTTTGACGGGTCAGGGAGCGTTGAAGCTTCTCTGACGCAATTTGAGTGCATTTCCCGACTAAACGGGTGGAATGAGCGGGAACGTGCAGGGAATTTGGTGGCAACGTTGCGGGGACCAGCCGCAGACGTGTTAAACGTGATCGCGGAGGGGATGTTGACCAGCTCCCACATTTGCGAGGCGTTGAGCCGTCGGTTTGGGTTCGTGGCAAACTGTGATCTGGTGCGGGCCCAACTCCAGCACCGCAGATTAAAGCTGGGTGAGACAGTGCAGGAGCTGGCACAGGACATTTACCAATCAGTCAGGATCGCGTATTGGGACCTTACAGTGGAGGCATGGGACAGACTGGCACTAGAGAAATTTTTAGCTGCTCTTCCGGACCCTGAGGTCCGAGCGCTAGTGGAGCTACAGGATCCACCCACCGTTCACCGAGCGGCTGAGTGCGCAGCCAGGCTGGCCTCGTGGAGGCGGCCGGGTCGGGTGCCCGAGAGGCCATCGGTGACGGTCCGACAGGCGGAGATTCAGGATCAAGGAGGGGGGCTGGGAGAAATTGGCATTACCCAAATGTTTCAGGAAATTTGCCAGAAACTGTCAAGTTTGATTAAGGGTAATCCGGTAGTTAGTGCGCCAAAGCGGCGGGGTCCAGCCCAGCCAATAGAGCAATTCGATTATGGCCGAGGGGGTCCGGAACCGGAAGAGACATTTCACCGATACTCACGGGGGCCTTTTATGGGGAGTTGTTTCCGGTGCGGGCGAAGAGGACACATGCAACGATATTGCCGGTACCCGGCGATGGAGGGACCCTCCAATAGACTTTTAGACTCGGAGAGGGTGAATCCTCCTGCTGAACCGCCAGGTCTATTAGAGATGCCCTTTCATAGGTCAGCTCCGGAGATCACTGTCGGGGGTCGGGGAGACTAGATTGGGCTGAGCATATACGGCCATGCTCGGCTGCTGAGATTGTGGCGAAGTGCCCTCCTTTGGTGGAAAAAAATGAATTGTGGGAAAATTGGCATGGGTTTGTGAGTTCTGCTGGGTTTTAGAGTGACAATCGGGACAGTGGGTAATTGGAAACAAAGCGGGCATGAGTGGCTGTCCAATGGCTGGTGCGTGGATCGGGTGAGAAGTGCTGTGTGAGTTGTTTTAAGTGAAGAAGTGAAATGTATGGTGCACACATTGTTTTTTTATTGGGCATGGTGTGGTAACAGGGAAGGTCATGGTCGGTGAAGTGTTAGAAATGCAGATGTCACATGTAAGGCCGATGGGGTGGGGGAGTCATGTGGGTTTTGTGGGTGGGGATGATGTGCTTGTCCACAGGGATTGCTGAAACTCACGGTGAGCGTGAATTGCGACCCCCTTCAAGGAGATTCACCACCTGGTGGCTAATGGTGACAGTGTCTGGAGGCAGCTGGGAGAGGGTCTGGTTGGGCGACCAAGGCGGGTAGGACCTTGGCGACCCAGGAAGGCCAGAGGAGCCAGTGAGACCCCTTCCAGAGTGTTTTACGGGATTAGAGCTGATGGCTACCAGGGGGAGGGAATCAAAGGGAGCGGGGCGGAGAAATGTCCGGGTTGGACTAAAGCTTACCTGTGGGCATGGTTGCACCTGAGATGCCCCCATCATCTTGTGGTAACCCACCCCACGGCCACGACGGGATTCAGCCTGCATGATTAAAATGAGGACCATGACCTAGAAATGTGATGATGACCATGGTGTGAGTGTTGTGAAGATGTGTGAGTCCCACTCGATCCTGCACAACTTGACAGGTGCAGCAAGGGCATGATGTCCGCATAATTTTGGGGCAAGCAAATTTGAAAATTGGCTCCCCAGGTAACGCTGGGTCTATTAGCATCCACTGGGGGAGGCGGTCAAGTGTAAATATCCTGTGAATAGTGTCGTTAAGGCTTAGAGTAGGAATGTAAAGTATAAGTGTTGTGTTTTTGTGGAACCTTTTGTTTCCCCTCCCCAGATCACTGGAAGAGTGCTGGGCAAGAGCGATGATCCAGAAGATGGAGTGCAACTTCGCTCAGTGCTCTCATGTGATAAAATGAAAAAAAAAAAAACGAATGATTGTTTAGGCGAGGATAAGGCCATAAGGGGGTAGTACATTAAGCAGGATAGGTAAGTTAGCTGCGACTCGCTGCCCATTGCCCCTCCTACTTTATTTCATTAGGTTAATTAGGTGTGAGTCAGTAAGTGTTAAGGCTGGTACGATAGCACCTGTGATATACCTTGCAGGAGCTGCGGTACCAGAGGAGGGGGCAGTGTTACGTTTGAGGGGGGGGTATGCATTCAAAGGGTAATTAGGATGTTTAATTTGGTATGCCATGCTGTTCGAGTTTACCAGGATCTCGATGTAATAAGTAGCAATTCAGTGGTGATAAGTTGTCTAGTAAATGTTCATTTCTTCAAGGGGGGGGAAATGATAATTGTCACGTAATTAGATAGGGACACGGGATAGGGTAAGTGTGTCTGCGTAAACCCCTTTTGGTATTCTCCGGAGACTGGCCGTGACGTCACAGGACAGTGCAGTGGATGGCTCCGCCCCGTGATCACGATTGGCAGAAGGCGACGGCGGTGGGCCAATCAACGGCTCGATTGGAAGTGACGAGGACAGGAGGATAAAAAGGTTTTGTTCGGGGTCGAAAAGGAAGAGGAAGAAGATCTGGACAAAAAGATCGTGTTTTTTTTTTGGTGTGGAGGCTGTTGCGCGGAGAGCATCCTTCTTGTTGTGCTGATTCGATCGTGTTCTTCATCGTGTCTTGGAGCCTTGCTGAGCCTCGTGCCTCACCTTGGGTGGCTCTGGGGTTCTGCTGACTCGGAGTACGGGGTCGAACGGCGGGCGGACCTGCCTCCCTCTCCTGCTCGCAACTTGGCACCAGAACTGGTTCCCTGGCGGCTGTGAGCGGACTTGGGCCAGGACCTGGAGGTCGACAGCACCACGGTTTCTCCTGCCCCCCCCCCCCTGACAAGAGCAAGGCCAGCTCGTCCGACGCTGATCCAGGGACAGTTGCGTCCACATCACGGTCCAGCCTGACCACCAGAAATAGCTACGTTTTTTGTGTGTGTGTGTGTGTGTGTGTGTGTGTGTGTGTGTGTGTGTGTGTGTGTGTGTGTGTGTGTGTGTGTGTGTGTGTGTGTGTGTGTGTGTGTGTGTGTGTGTGTGTGTGTGTGTGTGTGCGCGCGCGCGCGCGTGCTTGGCGCCTTAGAAGGTTTGAGATCTCTATATTCATTGGAATTGTCTGTGTTTTTTCCCCACGCCCGATCCCACACCATCCCGTCGAATCGCCCCGGATCCCTCTTCTTGCCGAGTCTTGTTATTTCTGGTTAATAGTAAAAACGAATAAACATCATCAACTCAGTGAAAAGTGACTCGTGCCACCTTCCTCGTCCCGTTTGCGGTAGAGCGATTAGAACCGCCATGTTTGGGTTATAAATAAATAAACCGCCTCCATCGTTTCGGCTCATTCTACGTTGGCGGGACTGTTCAAGTCCCGTGGACGTCACAATATTAAGTAGCACGGAGTAAGAAATGGAGAATCCGTCGTCTTATAAGCGAAATACCCTTGAGTATGGCGTTGAACACCAATCAAACAAAAAAAACAATGACCGTTTTAATGTTGAAAAAAATAATCTGTGATCACCAAAGTCATGTAATGTATGGTAATAACAAACAAGCATGAATTTGCTACACATCCTGGGTTAAAATTGCATGGCAATTATTAAACAAGGGAATAACCAGTGATGTCAGTTTGCAACATTGATTCGTTCTTTGCTCTTAAATTAAATAACACAGAAGCTTGGCAAATGCGACATGCTTAATTTGATCGGCCAATGATTACTCTTCCTTTTACTGGAAAAGAAATCTATATGACAGTTATTAAACAGTCCACCAAAGTCTTGAAAATTTGTTTTTCAGTTTCTTCAAAATTGACTTATCCTGACATCTCTGGTTTTTCCCCTTGTGGTCTTTATATATATATATATATATATATATATATATATATATATATATATATATATATATATATATATATATATATATATATATATATATATATATATATATATATATATATATATATATATATATATATATATTGTTGGGGACGAAGACCACGAGGGGTGAACTACCTCGGGTTCCCACCAGACTCCGGAATCGCAGGCCGTCACACACGAATAACTTCGTAACGCGGCGGGTCGCTAATCGACCGTGAACGCCAATAACTCGACCACGTGACGAAGGGTCCTCCATCTAATAAATCCTGTTTACCTCAAAGTCACGTTATCTAATTTCAGGGGGACATACCCTCAGTACACACTTGCTCAAAGCGGATCACCTTACCAGATCAGATGCAGCCGAGCGGGATTGCCAAGCACATACCGGCTTGGAAACTGATCGTTGGGGGATAACGTCCTGGCCAAACGAGGGTGTGGGCCATGTTGGACCAATGGAGGAAAACACGAAAATGAACTGGGAACATTTCTATGCAACATATTGTTACGGCTGTGGAAATTCGCAAACCACCATTCAGGTCCCGTAGGTGAGATATCTCTGTAAGTACATGTGTAGTTAGCCCAAACCCGTTGTATAGAGGGAATTTATGTGATCCATCCGGGCTGCGACGCTTTGAGTCAGCCATTTTTTTCTGTTCTATCTTTTATTTCAAACAAACAGCATCTCAACAACCACGCCATCCCCACCACAGCGCCAACCACACTACAACCACGCCACCTCCACCATCTACGCTACCACATCTTCGCCACTCGCCATTCAGTATGCCCTGTGCGGTTGCGATCTCCGGGAACAAACAAAAACCAACAACGATGCTCGGGGGTTTTCCCGCCTGTTTCTCCTGTCAAAATTCTCCGCGCTTGGTGTGGGGGAAGTGCGATCCGAGCCGGGGGTCAAAGGTGAGAAAAGGTGGGGGCCTCTTTTTGGGGGAATAATTCCCTGGCTCTGAGCCAAGACTGACTCCCCCGGCCCCCGCACGGCGTGGGGTGGAGGGAGAGCGAGAGGTCACGCCCCCCTTCGAGAGGCTTCTCCAAGAAGCTCGAAGGGAGGCAGGGCCGAAAACGGGGCGGAGCGAAGGGCGGAGCCCCGCGCTACAAAAGGCGGACAGGACGGACCTTAAGGGGTGGTTGGTCGAGAGTTGGTCGAGTTGTTGGTCGAGAGTTGGTCGAGTTGGTTCGGGTTGAGTTGCTTCTTCGAGGCTTCCTGTCTGCTCGTCTTGTCGGGGGAAGAGTCCTGCACCCGTGGCTTGGCGAGCGGCCTGTCACGAAGGCACGGACGTGAGACGCGGCAGCGCCGGTTGTGAGGTGGACCTGCGCATCCGGACGAGGAGTGCCGGAGAGGGTTCGCCGGCCATGAGAGAGGTCGGGGCCAGGCGCGACCACGCTGACTGTCGTGGGAGAGGGGCTCACCGGCCACGAAAAGGGAAGTCGCGACTTCTTTTTCCTTTTCCTTTGCTTTTTGTGTTAATGTCTGTGGGTGGTGCCGTCCGTCAAGTAGTATTGTTTTAAGTGTTGCCGTGTGTTCGCGTATTCGGTTGTAGCTCTGCATTGTTGTTGTTGTTTTAAATTGATATATGTGCATTTCTGATTCTGTTTGGCTGTATATAATATGTGTGCTCTGTGTCTGTGTGAATAAAGTGCTTGTGTGAACTTGTTCCCCGTTTCGCTGCGTCCTTCCCTTTGTTGAATCTCCATCTTGCTTCACGTAACGGGTTCGTCGTGGGCTTAATACGCCCGATAATTAATCGGAACCGTCGAGGCCGACGATAACACCGCTCTGTTATCCCAATAGCACGGAACGGACCGCTTAAGCGGCCCGTGTCTGAAGTCGACCTGCGGCGAGGTGCGATCGCCCGGTTTACCATCCGCGTGGGTACTTAGGTAGGTCGAGTTTGGCGAACAACCCTATCCCACACGGGTGGCCGATTGGCACGATCATGGTGAGGCCGAAAGGCCCACCCGTGACTAGCTCCCGGCCTTAGTCCGAGAGGGTCACGAAAGAATTGGCCGTCCGATGGGCGACGTGCCGCGATTCGAGTCACGAGCCCGATCACACGCCGGCGGGCGCGAATTCGCAACAATATATATATATATATATATATATATATATATATATATATATATATATATATATATATATATATATATATATATATATATATATATATATATATATACACATCTTTACAATGAAGCGAGGAAAAGTATGTGGCACATTGAATGTGGTTTTATTTTATGTATAGCAGGGGATAGCAAGGAATTTGTGGGGTGTGGCAAAAGATGAGCAATCTTATAAAAGCAGACACAGAGCAGAGTTATCCCGTTGTATCTTCTACATTCTTAATTTATGCTCAGACAGGCGCCATTGCACACACACCACACACACACATGCACACACACACACACACGCACGCACGCACGCACGCACGCACGCACACACACACACACACACATACTGTACACATACACATACACACACACAAACCCGAGGAAGATTACATATAGCCCAGAGAGAAAGCTGGTGAGGGTAAAAGTCCTCTCAATACCTGGTGCAGTCGGAAGACCAACGCAACCCAGAACGCTTAGGGAGAGGTAGGTGGGAGGAACACTGGTTGTGTGAGAGGTGTGGTGTTGTGCAATGTGGGGGTGCTGTGTCATCGGATTGCGAATCAGTAATGATGTTCTTTTGTGCGTCCAAAGATGGGATAGATGAGTGGAGAGATAGAGACAGAGAGACAGAGAGACAGAGAGACAGAGAGGGGGACAGAGAGGGGGACAGAGAGGGGGAGAGAGAGGGGGAGAGAGAGGGGGAGAGATAAGAATAAAAAAAATAATCGATGCATGAAGAGAAATATCCCTAACCTAGCTGTGTAAAGGTCTGTATGTGTCGCATGTACCTCCGTGGGCCGCTCCGCCTGAGCATTCCCACCTCGTGATATGGCGCGTTATATCCTGGTTAATTACTTTGCAGAGACTCGTGGCAACCTGCGCTCCGCACTGGTCCGTCTGGCTGCACGATGGTGGCGGAATGTCAACAGCTTGGCAGGGAGTCTCAGCAGTCGCCCCCGATCAGGCTCTCAAAGAAGAAGAAGTCGCGCGTTCTGGCAATCGCACACCAATAGCGAGATGGGGTGAAACGGAGAGGTGAAGAGGCGAGAAAAGAGCCAGCCAAGAGAGACTCCAACACTTCCGCGATACTCCTTTTATAGGCCCTGGGCGAAAGGTGGGGTGATGACCGGAAACTAATATGCTGTGGCCTGAATCCTGCTCCTCTATTGGGCCACAGCGGCCCGAGCCACTCCCTGCCAGACTCTGGGATCGGAAACCGTCTCAGTTTCCCACCCACTTTGGCATGGGTTGGAGCTCCTGATTCAACATGGGCATGCTCCCTGAGACGGCACCCTGAACGTGCTCCGAGTGCGGTCTGAATGTCGAATAGCAACGGACTTTCCCCACCACCCACGGCCCCCTCATGAGCCAAAATGCACACCCGGGCCCCGAACCAATCTCCCGGATCGCCCTTCTCGCGACCCTCCTCATTTCCCCTGGTCTTGCCATGGTCTGGCGACTGGATGTGGGTTGTATCAATTCCGGATGCTCACCCGGGACGTCCCTGGTGAGATGTGGTCGAGCTATTAACGTGTGTTGCGTGGTCAAGCATCGCACGGTGCCGAGGACAATCCGAGTCGTGCGGTGTTCCTCAAATTAGAGTGGCGAATTGTTGCGATGCAGAGGAACGAGGGAGTGTGGGAATATTTTTCCCGTGTGCAGAAGCATTTGTGGTCAAAGTGGTGAGGTTTCGTGAGTGAGATGCCGGTTGAGAATTGGCACGCAGATTTGAACGAAATAATGGTGCGCGTTGCGTGAGTGGTATCGTGTGTAGTGGAATGGTGTGGTGGATCTCAGCCATGGGATGCGTGGTGTGCTTGTTATCAATTGCCTATTGAATGGTCTGTGTGCTTGCATGCTTGTTATGTACTATGGCTAAAAGGACAGTTAGGAGAGGAATCAGAATATGAATTAGAGATAGTTATGAGACCCACGCAACACACTTCGTCCCGTTAACCCACGAGACATAAGGGGTGGACTAACTGCACGAAGACGAATGAAATTACTGCTTGGGGATTACTGTATGTTGGGTGCTATTTGCCTTAGAGGCATGCAGTTTTGCAGAACCGCAAATATATATATATATATATATATATATATATATATATATATATATATATATATATATATATATATATATATATATATATATATATATATATATATATATATATATATATATATATATATATATATATAGACCCACCCACATCTCTTCCCTGTGAATGGAAGGAATATCCAATCAGCTCTCACCCAATCAACTCAACCCAGGTGGCTAGGATTATATAAATAATTGACACCTCCCACACTCCTCTCGCCGAAGAAGCTGCATAAAGCAACCCAAGAAGGCCTACACAAGGTAAGCGCTTTGCTATTTCGAACCCTTTCCAGAGTTCCTCCACAACTATCATGACGTCCACAATCCCAATGCAACATACCCCCTCAGCTACCGGACCAGTTTCTTCGCTTATTGGCGAATCTTCAGTGATAGCGCAGATAGCAATGCATACCAATGAGGCTCTCAAGCAGGTACAACATGCAAACATCAAAAGCAGTCAATATATCTATAAAGACCCCCCCCCCCCACATCACTCACCTGTGAATGGAGGGAATAGCCAATCAGCTCTCACCTCATCAACTAAACCCAGGTGGCTCGGATTATATAAATAATTGACATCTCTCACACTCCTCCAGCCGAAGAAGCTGGTACGCATTGCTGTCTGCGCTATCACTGATGATTCGCCAATAAGCAATGAAACCGGTCTGGTAGCTGTGGGGGTATGTAGCATTGGGATTCTCACATGTGTTCTATGTGTGAACGTCATGATAGTTGTGGAGGAACTCTGGGAAGGGTCGAAACAGCAAAGTGCTTACCTTCTGTAGGCCTTCTTGGGTTGCTTTATGCAGCTTCTTTGGCTGGAAGAGTGTGGGAGGTGTCAATGATATTAAAAAATATATATATATATATATATATATATATATATATATATATATATATATATATATATATATATATATATATATATATGACAAAAGACTATCATTAGATGCCTTCCGGTGTTTTTGTGGCATCTTCAGCTTGACAGGTTGTCATCATAAATTTAATGGTGGCCGTTCCTTTTTTATTTTTTATTATTGCTTTGGTGTAATTCTCCAATTTCCTGTGCCACTTATCCAATCCCCCATCAAAACCATGATCTGTTCTACTCCCGTTAATTCCCCCAAAGCCCACCTCCTCCCAAATTTCCAGTTTTTCCTTCCTGAGAGTTTGCTATGGTATTCATCTTGACCACCCCGTGCATCCTCCCCTCCCACTCATTCTTCTTCGAGCCCTCATTCCTCCTCTATCCCTCATGCCTCTCCACACCCATTATTTGTCTGTCTCTCTCCATTTTATCCTTCAATCCTGTTGTTGGTGTTTCCCTCCTCTCTCTACTGTTCCTTTTTTACTGTTGCTTTCTGATCCATTCGTTTTTCTATCTCTTCCATGAGCCTTTCTCCAAATTAATCTCCGAAGCCACGTTCTGATTGGGCATTCTCAGCCAGGAAAAATTTTTCTTTGTTATCCATCAACTTCTGGTGCATTACAAAACATCACTATGCAGTGCAATGGAGTGTGACTCCTGCATTCCACATTGCATCCTTGATATGTTGGAGTCATCATCATCATCATCATCATCATCATCATCATCATCATCATCATCATCATCATCATCTCCTTTCTTACTGCATAGATGTTTGTGGTGTCTTTGTCTTGCACCACTTCTCACCCTTTGGTATCTCCTCTGCATCATCCGTTTCCTGTCACAGCAGAACACACAAATTGATCCAATAACCCATGTTGATCTTGTCCAGAGTTTCACCCCTCCCAACCCTCTTGGCTTTTTATTTATTTATTTATTTATTTATTTATTACTTATGATGTTCCATCTAACTCTGCCCTTTCAATCTATTATTTATCTCCAGTTCTTTAAGGCATCGTCTGACTGCTGTTCTAAGTTTATTTTTCACAAACATTGTTTTGCTTCACTGATTTTTGTATCACTTTTTGATAAAGAGAAATCAAATTTCTCTTCATTCCACTATTGTAGGGACTAGCAGAGTTCCCACCCTGGAGATGATCTTGTTCCAAGCGTGTGACACATTCTTCTGAGACATCGCTTTATTTGGGTGATGTATAGGCAACAGACTGCCGCCTCAATCACTCTTGAAAATTAAAATAACTCGGGTTACGTATATTATGAAGCAAAAACATGTGTACTGCTTATGTGCATATGTAATACATTGTCATTATATAGCTCGGATAATTCCAATTTTATCCCACCTCACCCTCCAATAAAAAAGATGCCAGGATGGGTGAAAAGTTTTTTTTGATGGAATCAAACGAAACTTGCACAGGCACAGCTTCAGGGTAATCTCATTAATCCCTGAAAGTTTTAGCTTCTTATGTCAAATCTTCTTGGAGGAATGGATGATACGTACAACATACTTTCCCTCCATGATATCGAGATGCAAGGTATTCAACCTACCATTTAGTTTTCCTTCGAGTGTGTGTGTGTGTGTGTGTGTGTGTGTGTGTGTGTGTGTGTGTGTGTGTGTGTGTGTGTGTGTGTGTGTGTGTGTGTGTGTGTGTGTGTGTGTGTGTGTGTGTAAATAAAATAATACAAGGACATGCTTGTTGTGTGGGTGTTAAATACATTATAAGTGTTCTCTTTATGTGCAGGTGAAATTACAACAGTGATGTTTGACTTGTTTGTAGAAATCTTGTTTAAATCCCTCAGATTTCCCTGTGTTGGTGAATCGTTATTCCATCCAACAAACACCATTGCTATTTTCAGTTGTAATTTTTCAAAATTGATCCAAAACCTTCTTCACTACATGAATGGACCAGGGCCGCAGATGTATCGACAAATCTCCCGCAACAGATGAGCAATGATAGAGATGG
>NC_140972.1:9350383-9365383 GCF_056783735.1 Eptatretus burgeri
TTGGGTGGCAGACAGAGGTAATTCAACTTAACTTGGTGAAGTAGCAAGATGCAGATCATTTCTGTGCCTTGCTGCTTGCTGACCTTATACCTAACCCAAGGCGGGAAGTCCCAAAAAGCTGTCAAGCAAGGATGAGCAACACTTGAAGATAATGGCCTGGTAGCATAAAATTCTCTCTTCCTTAAGGAAAGATTCCCCTTGAGGTACACTGTGATTCCTTAGCGAAGAATTTCCTTGAGGGCTGTTGCATAAACAGTTTGAGGGCCTTCAGTTTGAGGAAATCCTTCGGAGCCGTTGCTATGATCGGCAACCAATCAGATTATATTAGAGATAGGAAGAGGTGTCCAAAAGCAGAATGGAGGCGAAGCGATCTACAAACTGGCCGATTTTATAATTTTTACGTTCGTTTGCATGGTGACGTGTGACGTCACCGCCGAGAGGCGTAATTCCATCATGACATCATCGGTCATTCGCTGACGTTATTACGTCTGTCGTCGACAGACCGTCACCACCGAGAGGCGTAATGCTAATGCCACTCCGAGAAAACAGCGTCTGCAATGTAAAACCTTCTTCTGCACATGCTGATTACCTCAGAAGGTGAATTTGACACAAAAAATGTTATATTCATGACATCTTGCGTGGCGATAATCGTCATCTTCATGACCAATTTCCATGAAGAGCACCATTTGAAAACTCAAAGGTTGGTGTTTAAGGATGGGAGTGGGGGGGGGGAAGGGGGGCTCCCTTGCCCTTGAGTTTAAGGCGAAACTAAACTTAAGGTTAAGGAATATTTTAATATGCATCAAGCGTGATGATGTCGGCAGCTGATGAGCGCCGTGATGTTGCTGCGTTGCTTCCACTTCCGGGTTTGTTCCATTGTCAATGCATTGGAGACACTTTGCCGTGACCTCCTCGAGGACTTATCGTGCAAAGCAGCCATGCCCAAACACGCATCTCACTTGTCGAGCTGTTCAAAGCCATGTGGCCTGAATTCTCTCCAAGTTTATCACCGAGGCTGTAACCAATATGATGGCAGGAGAACGTGGCCCTGACCACGGCATTGTTGTGTCAGACTCAGTCCGACCAGAGCGTATGGTGCAATCAAGTGTGGTTGCGGAAGGAGGACTCCGGTACGATGCCCGAGGCCCAAAAGGAAGAACAGCCGAGCAGGTGGAGCTCACGCAATGCTTGAAGTGAGCTCGCCATCGGAACGAAGAAAATGCTCCGGGTGCTGGAGCGGGACGTACTCGGTCTCGTGTTGATGTGTGGGGGCGCATGTTCTTGGGTTCTGAGCCAGCAGTTCTGCGTCTGCAGATCCATTCCCATGACCCGTTTGCATGGCCTGGGTACATGGACCTCAGTGGTGCTCGCTCTGCACTTTGTACTCGCCCTGGGCGTTCGCAGGTTCTGCTCGACATTTGTGGACACAATACAGGCACTGTCGTCGCTGATGCCGGTGCTCCGTGTGCCCTGCCTGAGTGATCTTTCAGCTTTGGGCACTTCGAGCTTGGACACCTTTTGTTGTAAATTTAGAATGTATTTATTTTTGGCTAATTTGCATTTTTATTGTATTCATTTACTTTAATGCATAATATACATTTTCATGTAATTTTATGTGATTAGTTTTTATTTCCATTTGCTGTATGTATGGATTTGTAAGTTAGTTTTGTTCTTGTAAACTTGACAAATATCAGTCTTCGGATTGCCTTGTCCAGTTTTTGAAGTTCTCAATAAACCGAAATGAATGCAACAATCCTAAAATTAAGGATGTCCTTCAGGGGAATCTTGAGGAAATATTTAAGTAAATTGTCAAATCTTTCCTTGAGAATGCTTTATGCAATCGGGCCATTATCCTTAAAGGGGAGCTCAAATGCTCAGACCACCTCGACACGAATCTATTCCTTGATACCTGAAAAAATAAATATGAAGTCTCTCCGATTTGCGATTGAAAGTCAGTAATTCTGTGATTAAAAGTCGAAATCTTCTTCTTCTTCTTTCTTCTTTCTTCCAACACACTTGGAAGTCGACCGCCAGATTCGTACTGTCTCCGGATTACATCGTGGTACGATTTAACTCAAACGGCGAATAATTTCTGATTTCCCATAAATATGCCGAGTCGATGCATCATTGGTGGTTGTCCTAATACAAACCAAGATGGCTTCATGCTGCACCAATGGCCGAAAGACCCTAAGTTTGCCAGAAATTGGATGAGGTTTGTCCGAAATACACGAGTGTGAATCGGGCCTACAAAAATTCGCTTTTGTGCTCGGAGCATTTTACAGAGCACTGTTATGAAACAACGGAGATGGCTACATCTTGTGGTTATCCCCCATGATTAAGAGAGAATGCTATCCCCACGATTCAGCGGAAGAAACAGCCGTCGCTCGAAACTGTAAGGGCCCTATCACACCTTGACGTTTTAGCCAGCGTATGGCAACGTATCAAAATGTATGTAAAACGCTGGCGTACGCTGAACTATTGATGTTTTTTTCAGTTTTGGGTGTATTCATAACGAGTTGGACTATGCATAACGTATTAGTAACGTATACAGAACGTTTTGATAACTTATAGATAACTTATACCAACGAATGCTTAGCGTGTTGTCGACGTTCACAACTTATGCCCAACGATAGTCTAACTTATGCATAGCGCGCGGCAGCGTATCGCTGACGATCACATGGCGTAACCTATTAATAGGCTGCCGATCGACGATTCAAATCATAACCGCACTAGACATCCAAGTGTCAACATCACCGTCACGCCGAAGAAAACTTCGAAGAATGCTGCAAAAATGTCTCCTGGCCGTGGCCGTGGACGCGGACGTGAGGAGGATCCATCATCACCCACACCCTCCCCATCACGCTCACCGACTACTACTGCTACTACTACCTACTACTACTACTACTGCTACTAGTGTGAGTCGTACGCCGAGCACGTCGAAAAATTTTGAGCATGCTTAAAATTTGTCGACGAGCTCGGCGTACTACGACGTATGCCAGCGTGCTTCAGCGTGCTCTTAACGTACACAAAACTTACCCATAACATATTCGACGTGTGCCAGCGTATTCGCCAAATTTTTCATACGCTGGCTAAAACGTCAAGGTGTGACAGGGCCTTTACACCATCGACACCCAGCTACCAGCACATGTACATGGGTGATTTGAGCGGTGAATCAAGCACCTGTTGCCATTGCCCGGCAGTTACCATGAGAGCACCTGAAAATAATTATCTTTTATTAACACAATTTTCTGCAAGTCAAATGAACCACCATCTATTTCTAGTGGAGAGAAAGTATGTATGTATCATCTACTCCTCCAAGAGGATTTGACCAAGGACGCTAAAACTTTCAGGGTCCCCCCTGCCCCCTACCCCCTCAACCCCTCACCTCCTGCACAATCCTCCATCAACCACCATCCTACACCCAGTTCCACCACCCCCCACCCCCACACCCATTCCCCTAACAATAACCCACCACCACCCCACACTCCCCCTGCAGCATCCAACCACAATCCCCCATCAAACATCACCCCCCAATAACCTCTGCCATCCCACACTCCCCCTCCAACCCTTCACCCCTCCACCATTCTCCATCAACCATCACCCCCACAATACCCACCACCATCCCCCACCCCCTCCACACTGCTCCCCCTTCCACACTGTCTGCTCCCCCCTTCCACACTGTCTGTTCCCCCCTTCCACATTCCTCATTCAACTAACATCCCACAATACCCATAACCACTTCCACACCACCCCTCCCCCCTAGCACCACTCTCCCCTCCAGTGGGACAGGACATCGGCATGACACAGCACAGACACGGCATGACAAAGCACAGTGGCATGGGCACCAGCACGATACAACCATAGACACAAATGGCATTCCAGGAAAGTATGAAATGGGATGATCCTATAATATCCAAGACACCTGGTCAACCTGCGATGGTGAGACAAAGCATTTGTCCACGGTGTCCGAGTATGCCTGGGTGGTGTCCGTGCTGTGTCCTTGCTGCATCGTGCTGTGTACGTGCTGTACCATCTCGTGCTGTGTACATGCTATGTCATGCCGTGTACGTGCTGTGTCCGTCCCGTGTTTCTGCTGGAGTGATATAACTTTTCTATCATTTAAAACAAAATCCCCGATAAACCGGCAATTGAATGGAAAAACAAACCTACCAATCTGTGATGAAGATGCAACCTGCATTTTAATCTTCACTAACACCGCCATTGTCACCATCTTCGTCTGAATCGCTCGCATAAGGCTCAAAACGATACTGCTCCATAATTTCCTTGAAAGCATTTCCATCACTAATTTAGTCTCCATTCATTTCTTCAAAATCCCACTGATCAGTTTCAACATTCTGCGAACTTTCAGAGTTGCTAATGATGGTGGAATCGGTTTTGAAATCTGAGCTCCAAATACATTTTCTCGATGTAAGCCGCTGGGTTTGGATCTCGATGGGTTCTGAGTGCGATGTCACAATCAAAGATCAACACTTTAGGGCTTTTTCGGCACTTTGTGATTGGCAAAAAAATTTCAAAAATTCTTTCTCTTCAAATTAGGCTGTGATTAATGATTTTTAATGGTTATCAGAAAATAAAATTGTGTTTGGGTTCCCCTTAAGGAATAGAAAGAAGACGAGAGCTTGCAGAAGGCTCAGGTGTCATCCATCGAACAGGACGAAGATGTGTCTTGATTTGACCATTGAGAAGAGGTCAGCAACCTTTGACCATCCCAGCAACCTTTTACCATTGTTCTGTAGTCCATTCTTTGTGTTCTTGTGCATATTTAAGCTTTTTTGTCATGTTCCTCATTCCGAACGAAGGCTTTCTTCCTGTAACATCCTTTCAGTCATTATTTCAAAAGTGACCTGTGACTGATCGATGTACAGCAGACTGTAGAACCAACTCGCATGCCTTTATGCACACTTACTCTGCCATCCATTTGTACAACAAAAAAAATTCTGAATTTGTTTAAAAAAAATTTTTTTTTACAATTGTGGCAGCCAGCATCCCCCCATTTCTTTTTATTATTTTATTATTAACCACAATCCTAATGAGAAGATGAGTGTTTGTTCATCAAAGTGTTGTTTATCAAATATGTTAATTCTGCATTAATGTTGCTCTGTCAAACTTGGTTTATTAATTGTAGTTGGGGTCTGCTGTATGAACAGCTTGATTTCACGATGGACGGATGGTTATGGAGTCTGTGTGGTTCAACAAACGAATTGGCTTTTATGTTCGGCATTTTGTTTTATTCATTCATTTACTCATTGAGTTTTTACCCAATGGATGAAGGAAAATGTCACTCATTCATAATTCGTGCATCCCCTCATCGTTTACCACGCATCACTATACTGGTTTGAAGGCCTACTTTAAGAAAAGACGCTCGTTCTTTTGACATGCACAAGGCAGACAGTTTTACAAAATCGGACATGTGCAAAATTTCCCCCCTCCCCTCGAGAACCTGAGGCATGTTTGTAAAGATTAATATACCCAAACATGACCTCCCCATATGTAATAACTGGTAAGTAGACTGTGCATAAAGTGATGTCCACACATTTCACTGAGGCAGCATGACACGTGACCAAAGGATGAGAGTGAGGTGTACTCTTACCTTCTGTTGAGACATAATATCGATAACAAAGGGTTTACATTTTATGGCTTCAAAATTGTGCACACACATAATGTGCATGTTTTTCAGTTCATTCTCCTCTTAGTCACTGCCTTCGAATTTTGCATTTTGTTATGACAAAGGTCGATCATGGTTTTCATATTTCGGGACCATTTGGAAGGTGTTTGTGAAAAATTGATAATGGTTTGGGGCTGTTACAGTGGTTGAACCACAAAGGGACTACCCGTTACAGAAGGGGGTATGAATGCCTCGTGTACCTGGGTATCTGAAGTGACACTTCCTTCAGCAGGAAAGCTATGAGGATTGAGTTACCTTTTCCAACATGACTCCAACCCCAACCACAAGTCTAAATTAATTGGAGTGTTTTAGTGGGAACAAGGTCAAGGTGCTCAATGGGTCCTCTCGACCTCCTGACCTCAACCTGGTAGTTGCGGTACCGGACGGAAGGTAACCGAAGAACATGAAGTGGTTTACAGAATGGTGAGGAGAATTTAGGCCAACAATCCAAAGGACAAATTCATAATACTGATAAGAAAGAGAAGAGGCCTTGAAAGGAAGGGAAATGGGAGTGTTGTTTACTTTTAAACTGACTTGCTCATTTGTAGTATTGAATATGTAGATGTGCTATATGATGGTGGATAAGTGGATGTGAATCGACATGATAATTTGTTTTGGAAGTTGTAAACATTGCTTATCATCCATGGGTTGTACATGATTGCTCTTCCCACCTTGTGCAAAGCACAGCCAGTGATCCTCTTCAAATCTCCTCCTACCCAGCATCCCTTGGGAGCATGAATAGGTTTATTTTCTCCCTTTTTTACCTGCTGGTTGTTTATAATAGTAAGTCTGGCACTATCACCCATCGTTAAGCTGATAATGCATTGTTTACAATTATTGATTATTTATCAGCAGCGTGGCATTACGGAGGCAAATGCGATGCTCTCTGGTTTAAATAACCCCCCCCTCCTTCAACTATCCCTTTCACGCTGAGACCTGTAATTTGGTACATGAATAATGTCCCTCTTCCATCGTGCGTTATCACTTGACTCGCTCCCTTATTCATGCCTTGCCACCGGTTGATTTCATTTAACATGTTGAAGGACAGCATGTTCGATGATTTTGGCATGCTTTTCTTTTACCATTTTAATGGTGGATTTATCTAAATAAGCACAATCATCCGACCCTGCAGATTTTTCTTTCTCCTTATTTATGGTCTCAAGTACCACCTACCCCCCCCCCACTCCCTCAAAACCTCTCAATATCTCAAGTACCTCCTTCAAGGTTAGTGCTCCAATGTCCTGAGGTGCACCGCTCCACACGTTCCTTCATCCCTATCCTTCCCCTATACCAAGAACCCTTTAACGGCTTACTCTGTGACCGGTCTTTCCATTCCCTCTTTTTCAGACTCTTCCTCCCTCCGGCTGTTGGCAGGAAAGTCGAAAAGCTTCGTGCTTTCTTCCATTATTTCTATCGAGTCACCACCTCACGTAAGCATACAGCTTTTGGTCTTTCATTAAATAACTGCTGGCACGTCCCTCGCTCCACAGTTCTCACTTTGATGCTGCTACACTCGTATTCAAAATATTTTCTTTATTTTCTGCAACAAAATTTCCTTTTGCTTCATCTTATGGGTCTTCTCATTGCAGCTCCCTCTGGCATGATTACATTCACCAGAAAGGTTCTGAGCACAGCTCCAACCTGGGAGAGGTAAGATATTTTGGAACTCCTTGTGTGTAATAGGCCTTCAGAGCCGTGATGGCGAGCAGAGATAGAGTAGCAGGAAAAGTGAGGGAAATGTGAAGATGGATTGTAATGACTTTAGCTAATATGTGCAGTTAATGCATCAGTCAGACAGGCTCCTCACCGCCACCCCGTTACAACATATGGCATATAAAGGAAAGGTTTATTAATTACTGCTGATGTCTTTTCCTCTTCCACCTCCATTACTTCATTCAAACTTCTTTTTTTTCCTTCCTCTCCACATTTTTCGACCTCATATTACCCCTAATTCAACATGGCCTAGCCATTTATAATGTTGTAATAGTTATTCCAAGTAATTACTGAGGCAAAAGGGTTAGCCCTGTTAATTGATGAAGTATACAGCCGATATGATGTTCAGAAATGTAAATGTACATCTTTAGACAAACGGCTTTTGTGTATTCGTTCACAAGAAGTGAAGGTGGAGCAATGCAATATGGTGGTGCATTTTTAAGGTTGTGTTGGATTAAGGTTAATAGGACAGACGAGCTTCCATACATCTGTTGAGCCTTTGACATTACTTGCAAGCATTTATAGGCATTTGCTTCCTGAGTCATTTTACCAATAAAGCACATATTTATCACAACCTTTATCACATTCAGCAATAACAAACAGTTTTTTCACATCGCAACGTTTAATTATTATGATGATGGAATCCAGGTTCAAATCCCAAATTTGACAACCCACAAACAGGGTTCACACATTCCTTGAAATTCCTGGAAAAATGCGAAAACATTTTCCATCACTGCAAAGTTCTGGAAAACTTGTCCAAGTCCTTGATACTCCTGGAAAATCGATAAAATTACGCAAATATATATATATAATCTGTCAGGCCTCCGGTCAGAATTATTAATTTCACTGGTCCCTCGGAGACCATTACCAATTTTAACCTCCCTCAGGGATTTACCCATTGAAGCCGTGCCAAAATGGTTTCTCACGTGAAAATCTGCTATGGTGGGTCACCACACGAAATATGGTTTTATGGAATAACAGTTTATTATAAGAAGGTAAAGGATGACGAAACGGAGAATCCTGGGACAAAAGATAGGTCAGGTCAGGTCAGGTATCGGAGCATGTGCCAGAGCAGGGCGCCGCTGCGTCCACTTTCCACCGGTTCTCCAGGGGCCCCCTTCTGGCCATCCCCCAGGCAGATGCCTGGCCCATCCCCATCTTGAGTTGCTGATCAACCTGATGCCACGACAAGGCACGTGGTCAGCCCTTTGGTCTCCTCCACTCATGAGGCTCCCTCGCTGAGAGAATCCGGTGAGCAGGATCAGCGTCAGGAAAACGAGCCACATGTCCATATAGCCACAGCTGACGCTCATGGACTTTGTAGGTAACAAATCTCATTTGAGTCTCTCTCAGCAACCGCTCGTTGGACACAAAGTCTGACCAGCGATTGCCAAGGATTTTCCAAAGAGACCTCATACCAAAGGAATTAAGTTGCCATCTCAGATCCCTGGTCAGAGTCCAAGTCTCACATCCATAGAGCAAGACTGGAAGCACCAAGGACCTGAAGACTCAGAATTTCGTCCTCCACGGGTACCAGGAGCACTACACCCCATGATCCATTAAATCCATGACTTCCCAGGACCAACCCAGACGTCCATTGACCTCTGTCTCACAGCCAGCAGAGACATGAATATCACTGCCAAGGTAAGTGAATCTCCCTGTGACCTCAACATCCTCACCACAAACGGGTACAGACAAGACAGCAGCATCTAAGATGTCGTTGAAAGCCTGGATCTTAGTTTTGACCCAGGAAACCCGTAATCCCAGCGGCTCTGACTTCTCATTCAGCACCTTGAGGGCCCCCAAAAGGATATCTAAGAGTCTCCACAAAGATGACTGCATCCTCTGCATAATCAAGGTCATAGATCTTGACATTCCCAAACGAAGCACCGCAGCTTGATCTCTCTGACACCCTCCCCAGAATCCAGTCCATACAAGTGCTGAAAAGTGTGGAGGCAAGTACACACCCCTGACGAACTCCAGCGCCAACTGAAAATATGTCAGAGATGATATCACCACATCTCACAGTACTCTCAGTCCCAGAGTATAGCTTAGACATCAGATTGATCAGTTTTGGTGGAACCTCACGAAGACCAAGAATCCTCCAGAGGGCATCCCGATTCACTGAATCGAACGCTTTGCAGAGATGCACATTGGCTGCAAGCGGCTGCCGAAACTCTCGTATGCATTCAGTGAGGAACCGAAGAGCATGTATACAGTCAATGATTGACCTCCTTGGTGTAAAGCTTGACTACTTCAGACGCTGGCGCTCTAGCAGATGGTGGGGATCCCTATCAAAAATTATCCGAGCAAAGACCTTGCCTGGCACTGAGAGCAACGTCACCCCCAAAGTAATTGTTGTTGTTCTGGCGATCACCCTTCCTTTTCCAGAGAGGGGAAACAAGGCCCTTCTTCCAGTCAGTTGAGATGATGCCTGTGTTCCAGGCAGAGCACAAAACTGCATGCAATGACACGAGTACAGCATTTCCACCAGCCTTGAGAAGTTCAGCATGGATGCCACAGATCCCAGGAGCTTTACCACATTTCAACTGGTTCACCGCAGCCTGTGTTTCCACAAATCAAGCTGGATCACAGTTGATTGGAGGGTCAGTAACAGGGATAGTAACACCACGGACATCCAACTCGACAGCTGGTGGATCAGCCTGGTACAGCCTCTCAAAGTAACCGGCCCAGCAGGCCTTCACTTCGGACTCCTCTGTCAAGAGGCCACCACCCGACACTCTAACTGCAGTGCACTGAGGGGCAGGCTTGGAGGAACGCAATGCACAAATTTCTCTGAAAGCAGGTTGAGAATCACTTTACTACAGGTGATGCTCTACCCCTTCACAGATTCTTCGCACATAGGCCTCCTTTTCCACCCTGAGCTCACGTACAGTTTTACGTCTCAGCTCCCTGAACAGCTCAGTTCTGCCATTCAGCCTGGCTCTGCGACTCTGGTCAATGGTTTCCAGTGTCCCTTGAGAGACAAAATTCTTCCTCGTCCTACGGTGAGTACCAAGATATCCACCAGCAACATCAAGGTCGGTGGTCTTGAAGGCACTCCACAACTCTTCAGGATTCCCCAAAGCACCAAGACCCCCCCCCCCCAAATCTCCACTCAGCTTGTTCGCAAAATCCTCAGCTACCCTCTCATCCTTGAGCCTGTCAACATCCAGCCTAGACTGGTATGGTACCATTCTCCCCGATTTAAGCTGTAACTTCAGAGTTGTTACAACAAATCTGTGGTTGGTATTGAGGAACTGAGCATGCTGGAAGACCCTGCAGTTCTGCATCATCCTCCAGTGACCATCAATGAGCACATGGTCAATCTCCTTTGCCACACCACCAGCGTTGGAATACCAAGTCCAGCAATGAGTCGGTGGGCGCTGAAACCATGAACCTGCTTCCCTTAGTCCATGACTTCTTGCAAAGTCAAGGAACTTAGTGCTATTCTGGTTCACAGTTCCAGACCCATGGGGATCAACACATGTCTTATAACCATCCATATCAGTTCCAGTCGATCCATTGAAATCTCGCAATGGGCACTGATCCACCAGACTCGAGCATGGCATCGATTGCGTCCTTTACAGTGAGCTCACTCGCCTCAGTCGGAGCAGATAAAGAGACCAGGGAAATGACATCTAAGGAGTGACGAATCCTGAGTCTCATAATACACTCGTTAACGGGTGTTACCTCAATTATCATTGGTGTCAGGTTATTGGACACAGCTACAGCAACTCCTTGGGCATGGTAACCATCAGAGTGACCAGACCAATATTTTGTGTAACCACCTGCCATGATCTCACCACTATCTGGTCACTGAACCTCAGAGTGCTGCAAGACCAATATCCAAATGCTTGAGCTCAGATGATAACAGAGACAGGTGATCATCCTCTTTTTGGGATAGGATATTCCAGGAACCCACCTGAAGGGACCGCCTCAGGTTAACCCAAGGAGACCGCCGTCTGGTGGACGACATCTCAGCACCACCCTGACACACACTACCACAATCTGACCCAGGAAGGTTACCCCATGGTTTAAATCCTGTCACTGAAGAGAGGGGGGGGGGTCCCGAAGGTTTTGCCCCAATCCTGTCATCTGGTGAGCTGCCCTGCAGAGAGTAGGGAGTGGGTTTTCAGATTTCTTTGTGGTACGTTTTGTGGAATGAATGGTTTCACAGTGGCCAGAGTGCAAATCCTGCCACCAACCTCTTAAAAATAAATATAAAAATACAAGTAACCCAACTGCTTGAGGATATCTGCAGACACAGTTGGGCACTAGATATGGATGGTCGTTGGCTCACAAGGAGCTCCTTCACCCTTTTACGGGTTTTTCTTCAATCCTGCTGTGGTGTCCATATCATACACCTCCCTCACGAGGAGACGGTTTAGTCGCCGACAACTCAACCATGAAACAGGTTATTACAGGTTTACATGGTACCTGTAGCAAGTCACGAATCTAATCTGGCCTGACTTGACACAAAACATAGACAGACACAGAAATGGGAATAAAAATAAATAAATATGGCACACTCGCGATCCAATGGACCGAAGGCACACTTGATGCAGGAAATGCACTCCAATCAACTTGACCACAAGCATGCAATAAAGTGTGCCAGGTGAAGTCTTTTAAAGGATACCACAAACGGGGATCAAAAATGCTCCACCATGAACGGGTCTCCAGCCCACAGCTGCGGCACAGAGGAGAGAGGCGAAGCATTCAGCATTCCGAAGTGCTAGCGGATAAAGTGAAGCAGCAAGAACTTGAAGGGTAGCCCTGGAGATCAGCGTGCCACACGTGTCGAGTGACATGAGGAGAAAATGTAACGAGTTTTATGACATGACATCTGGTCGTGCATACTTTTGTAAGTGCTTATGGAAACTCCTGATTAAGTAGGAAGGAGCTACTTGGTCTGTGCACTGCCAATTTTCAAGGGAAAGGGAAATAGGCTGTTGACATGACTCAATCTGGAGACTGTATAACGGTAAATTTTGTAAAATCTTTTGAGAGTCCAACAGCTGTGACAGAAGCTGGTGATTTATGCTGCAGAAGGTACAATTTGGAATGGTTCTGTGGTATAACATGCTAAGCTCGTATATTTTGTCTGTATGTTTTCATGTATTACTGAAATATTCAATGGAGTATAGAATAATAGAAAACAAACAAGATTACATTCTTCTGCTTGTTGTTTATTCCAATGTCACTTGTTACATAAATCCTTTGTGTTAAAAGTCCTGGAAAACAACTCTTTTGTCCTGGAAAACTTCTGGAAATTTGGTCTCCCATGTCTGTGCGAACCATGACAAGGCCTTAATTTGCAGCTTCATGGAGTACTACTCTCCCCTTTGGGCTTGTGCCCATGCCTTTCCCTTCTTGATGCCATGAAAAGCAAGGTCCTTAAAATAATTGGGATCTCCCATGACGAAGCTGAATCTTAAGGTGTGTTACTCTCACTTTGTAGACAGATTGATGGCCTTTTTACATTCTACTGCCTTACCCTCTGCCCTCTCTTCGGCAGAGGGTGAGGCGGTAGAGTTTTGGTCTTGCACCCTGTGCCTTCTCTTGGCTCTGTCCATCCTAAGTTTCTGCAGAGCGCACACAGTCTGCCAGTAACCCTCTTCTTGTTCATTTCAAAAAATTTAGGCTCACAGCTCACTTCGACTCAGACCATCTGAGTCGTCACGAGGCGGCGCTCCGGACGCCGGGGCTAGGTGGTGCCACACTGATAGGTTTTTGAAGTTTAATCGAGTTGGCTATTTGGTAAGTTATACTGTTTTCTTCAGAATGCTCCTTCAGAAGGATTTTAAAGCAAATCTTCAGCTCTTGCTGCCCTCCTTATCATACTAAATCTACAAATATCGTTTTTTTTTTTTCTTTGCTGCCTTCATCTTTCCTGGTTTATTTTTAAAAGTACCTCACCAATCATACAATCATCTATTTTGCTTTCATGTCTATTTCTGGGTTTTGTTTGTGATGTTCATTTCAGTTTAAGGTTTTATTTTCTCCCATTTGCATTCATTCTTCATTATCGATGAAGAAGAAAGTGTAGAACCCTGTGTTTGTCCTCGTGCTATTGTATTTTGTTTTTCTCTCTGAAGGTTCACATATTGTGCCTCATTGTGACAGTTAGAGAAACTCCCACTGCAGAGTAGAGTTCAACATGATTCTTAAAATATTTCCTCATGTCATGACAAGCTCACCCAATGAACCGCTAATTTGTACTTATATGGACAAACCACAATCCCTTTCATTCTTACCTTGGAAGTCTGAAATAGAAAGACTAATGGCACAGTGACTTGTGGAAGTGACTGGAGAGGGAATTGTATTGAATCCTGTGAGAGCCAGAAGCATGACTGAAGATGTTATTGCTGGTTTAACGATTCTCTCTGAATGATGTAACTGAGTATCTGCACAGCCTTTAGAAGACAGATTTTAGTCAATCTTTTTCTAAGCATTTCAGATCCGAACCCTTGATCCTGTGAAAATGCAGGGTTTTGGCAATCTGCTAATCACAACTTAATACTGTCTCTGACGAATATATGCAATAACACTGAGCGCCATTGAATATATCATTAAAAACTTTGGCTGGTTAAATTATGCCGTGAGCAGTCATGTGAACCGTTCATGAATATTACTTTTGTCGGCTGGAGGACTATGTGGGCTTAGGGAGCAGTGAGAGGAGCTCAACACGACCCTCAACATGTTGACCATTTTCCATATATATAATATATATATATATACATACATATACATATATATATATATATATATATATATATATATATACATACATACATATATATACATATATACACATACATAGTTGTGGCCAAAAATATTGGCACCCTTGCACTTTTTTCAAAGAACTCACAATTTTCTTGAGAAATAAGTTGAAATTGACGAAAGTATTTGGTCTCTACAATTCTCTATTTCAGTGTTAATATGACAGAACCTTTGGTTTTTGATTCAGAACTTAATATATCCTTTTAAATCAGAAAATAAAAAGAAATGGCATTGACAAAATTATTGACACCCTCGACTTAATATTTGGTAGCACAGCCTTTGGACAAAATAACTGCAGTCAAGCACTTCCTCTTGCCATGAATGAACTTCCTACACCTCTCAACTGGCAGTTTGTTCCACTCTTCTTGGACAAACTGCTCCAGTTCTCCCAGATTTGAAGGGCATCTTCTCCCAACTGCTGTTTTCAGATCTCTGCACAGGTGTTCAATGGGATTTAGATCTGGACTCGTTGCTGGCCACTTTAGAACAGTCCAGCATTTTGTCTGAAACCATTCCTGTGTGGTTTCTGAAGTGTGTTTGGGGTCATTGTCCTGCTGCAAGACTCATGACCTTCGACAGAGACCCAGCTTTCTGAGACTGGGTTGAACATTGGGCTCCAAAATGCTTTGGTAATCTGATTTCATTATGCCACACATTCAATGCAACAAGTGCCAGAGGCAGCACAGCAACCCCAAAACGTCACTGAATCTCTTCCATGCTTGACTGAAGGGAAGGCGTTCTTTTCTTTGAAGGCTTCATTTTGTTTTCTTTAAACAGAGATGATTACGTACATATATATATATATATATATATATATG
>NC_140972.1:9370383-9375383 GCF_056783735.1 Eptatretus burgeri
ACCAAACATCTGTTTATATATGTATGTATGTATATATATATATGTATATATATGTATGTATATATATATGTATATATATGTGTATATATATATATATATATATATATATATATATATATATATATATATATATATATATATATATATATATATATATATATATATATATATATATATATATATATATATATATATATATATATATATATATATATATATATATATATATATATAGACCACAAGGGGAAAACCAGAGATGTCAGGATAAGTCAATTTTGAAGAAACTGAAAAACAAAGTTTCAAGACTGGTGGACTGTTTAATAACTGTCATATAGATATCTTTTCCAGTAAAAGGAAGAGTGATCATTGGCCGATCAAATTAAGCATGTAGCATTTGCCAAGCTTCTGTGTTATTTAATTTAAGAGCAAAGAACGAATCAATGTTGCAAACTGACATCACTGGTTATTCCCTTGTTTAATAATTGCCATGCAATTTTAACCCAGGATGTGTAGCAAATTCATGCTTGTTGGTTATTACCATACATTACATGACTTTGGTGATCACAGATTTTTTTTCAACATTAAACGGTCATGGTTTTTTTGTTTGATTGGTTTCAACGCCATACTCAAGGGTATTTCGCTTATATGACGACGGATTCTCCATTTCTTACTCCGTACAACTTAATATGATGGAAAACCGGGAGGAAACCAAGGATAAACCACCCCCGCGATAGCCGAAGTCACCTCATGTGACTCCCTCATATACCTAAGCAGGTTTATTGGGCGGTGGGTGCATCGAATGAGGATGGGTACTCAGACGCGCTAACCATTAAGCCACGGCATGGGTCCAATAAAAGTCACAATAAAGGTTTGACCAGGCTTGAACCACGATATGCACCAACTACGGAGCCCATGATATAACCAAATAAACCATTGTAGTGCTCAGAGTTTATGCTGTGAAAGTTTTACAACCTTTCATTTTTTAGTTTCTCAACTCTGAATATTATGGTGGAATAATTAACATGAATGAAAGGGAGATAACCAGGAGTAAAGTACTGACAACTCTGGGTTTCTACTTGTTCAGCTTTGACAACACTTGTTTTTTCATTGCACGGCTAAACTTTATACCATATAAATTATGTGACACCCCTGGTTATTTGTTAAAGTAATATTGTGAGAGGAAACCTTATGTTGCCAACTATTGGCAGGTGCAATAACCCTGAAATTTATAAAAAGTGACATCTCTGTTTTTTCCCTTGTGGTATATATATATATATATATATATATATATATATATATATATATATATATATATATATATATATATATATATATATGTATATATATATATGTGTATATATATATATATGTGTATATATATGTGTATATATATGTATATACAGTGGGGAGAACAAGTATTTGATACACTGCCGATTTTGCAGGTTTTCCCACTTACAAAGCACGTAGAGGTCTGTAACTTTTATCATAGGTACACTTCAACTGTGATAGATGGAATCTAAAACAAAAATCCTGAAAATCACATTGTATTATTTTTTAAATAATTACTTTGCATTTTATTGCATGAAATAAGTATTTGATCATCGACCAACCAGCAAGAATTCTGGCTCTCACAGACCTGTTGTTTTGTCTTTAAAAAGCCCTCCCATTCTCCTCTCATTACCTGTATTAACTGCACCTGTTTGAACTTGTTATCTGCATAAAAGCCAGCTGTCCACACTCAATCAATCAGACTCTAACCTCTCCACAATGGACAAGACCAGAGAGCTGTCTAAGGACATCAGGGACAAAATTGTAGACTTGCACAAGGCTGGGATGGGCTACAGGACAATAGGCAAGCAGCTTGGTGAGAAGGCAACAACTGTTGGTGCAATTATTAGAAAATGGAATAAGTTCAAGATAACAGTCAATCTCCCATGGTCTGGGGCTCCATGCAAGATCTCACCTCGTGGAGCATCAATGATCATGAGAAAGGTGAGGGATCAGCCCAGAACTACACGGCAGGACCTGGTCAATGACCTGAAGAGAGCTGGGACCACAGTATCAAAGAAAACCAGAAGTAACACACTACGCCATCATGGATTAAAATCCTGCAGCGCACGCAAGGTCCCTCTGCTCAAGCCAGCGCATGCCCCGGCCCGTCTGAAGTTTGCCAATGACTATCTGGATGATCCAGAGGAGGAATGGGAGAAGGTCATGTGGTCTGATGAGACCAAAATAGAGCTTTTTGGTTTAAACTCCACTCGCCGTGTTTGGAGGAAGAAGAAGGATGAGTACAACCCCAAGAACACCATCCCAACTGTGAAGCATGGAGGTGGAAACATCATTCTTTGGGGATGTTTTCTGCAAAGGGGACAGGACGACTGCACCGTATTGAGGGGAGGATGGATGGGGCCATGTATCGCGAGACCTTGGCCAACAACCTCCTTCCCTCAACAAGAGCATTGAAGATGGGGCGTGGCTGGGTCTTCCAGCATGACAACGACCCGAAACACACAGCCAGGGCAACTAAGGAGTGGCTCCGTAAGAAGCATCTCAAGGTCCTGGAGTGGCCTAGCCAGTCTCCAGACCTGAACCCAACAGAAAATCTTTGGAGGGCGCTGAAAGTCTGTGTTGCCCAGCGACAGCCCGGAAACCTGAAGGATCTGGAGAAGATCTGTATGGAGGAGTGGGCCAAAATCCCTGCTGCAGTCTGTGCAAACCTGGTTAAGAACTACAGGAAACGTCTGATCTCTGTAATTGCAAACAAAGGTTTCTGTACCAAATATTAAGTTCTGTATTTCTGATGTATCAAATACTTATTTCATGCAATAAAATGCAAATTAATTATTTAAAAATCATACAATGTGATTTTCAGTTTTTTTGTTTTAGATTCCATCTTTCACAGTTGAAGTGTACCTATGGTAAAAATTACAGACCTCTACGTGCTTTGTCAGTGGGAAAACCTGCAAAATCAGCAGTGTATCAAATACTTGTTCTCCCCAATGTATATATATATATATATATATATGTATATCTTCTTCTTCCTCTTTCGGCTTGCTCCCGCTAGGGGTCGCCACAGCGGACCAACTGTCTCCATTTTGCTCTATCCTCCACATCTTCCATTGACACTCCAACCACCCGCATGTCCGCCCTCACCGCATCCATGAACCTCTTCTTTGGCCTTCCTCTTCTCCTCCTGCCTGGCGGCTCCATCTTCAACATCCTTCTCCCGATATACTCCGTTTCCCTCCTGTGCACATGTCCAAACCATCTCAATCTCGCCTCTCTCACTTTGTCTCCAAACCGTCCTACCTGCGCTGTCCCTCTAATACACTCATTTCTTATCCTATCCATCCTCGTCACTCCCAACGAGAATCGCAGCATCTTTAACTCTGCCACCTCCAGCTCTGCTTCCTGTCTTTTGTTAGCGCCACCGCCTCCAAACCATACAACATAGCTGGTCTCACTACCGTCTTATATACTTTCCCCTTCACTCTTGCAGCTACCCTTCTGTCACAAATCACTCCTGCAACTCTTCTCCACCCACTCCATCCTGCCTGCACTCTCTTTTTCACTTCTCTCCCACACTCTCCGTTACTTTGGACAGTTGATCCCAAGTATTTAAACCAATCCACCTTCCCCACCTCAACTCCTTGCAACTGCACCATACCACCACCCTCCCTCTCATTTACGCACATATACTCCGTCTTACTCCTACTGACTAACATTCCCCTTCTCTCCAGTGCGTACCTCCACCTCTCAAGGCTCGATTCAGCCTGCTCCCTACTCTCCCTACAGATCATGATGTCATCCGCGAACATCATGGTCCATGGAGACTCCAGTCTGATCTCGTCCGTCAACCTGTCCATCACCATTGCAAACAGGAAAGGGCTCAGAGTCGATCCTTGGTGCAATCCCACTTTAACCTTAAACCGGTCCGTCATTCCTACCGCACACCTCACCGCTGTCACACTGTCCTCATACATATCCTGCACGATCCTCACATACTTCTCCACCACTCCCGACTTCCTCATACAATGCCACAACTCATCTCTTGGCACCCTATCATAAGCTTTCTCTAAATCCACAAACACACAATGTAACTCTTTCTGGCCTTCCCTGTACTTCTCCATCAACATTCTCAAAGCAAACATCGCATCAGTGGTGCTCTTTCCTGGCATAAACCCATATTGCTGCTCACAGATCGTCACCTCTCCTCTCAACCGAGCTTCCACTACTCTTTCCCACAACTTCATGGTGTGGCTTAACAACTTTATCCCTCTGTAATTTCCACAGCTCTGCACATCACCCTTATTCTTGAAAATCGGAATCAGTACACTTAATCTCCACTCCTCCGGCATCCTCTCACTTTCCAAGACTTTATTAAACAATCTGGTTAACAACCCCACTGCCATCTCTCCCTAAGCACTTCCATGCCTCCACTGGTATACCATCTGGGCCAACCGCCTTTCCACTTTTCATCTTCTTCATAGCAGTCCTCACTTCATCCTTACTGATCCACCCCACTTCCAGATTCACTATCTCCACCTCTTCCAACCTTCTCTCTCTCTCATTTTCTTCATTCATCAGCTCCTCAAAGTACTCCATCCACCTTCTCAACACACTCTCCTCGCTCGTCAGCACATTCCCATTTGCGTCCTTTATCACCCGAACCTGCAGCACATCCTTCCCAGCTCGGTCCCTCTGTCTTGCCAATCGGTATAAATCCTTTTCCCCTTCTTTTGTATCCAGCTTCTCATACAGCTCGTCATATGCCTTTTCCTTGGCCTTTGCCACCTCTCTTTTTGCTTCTCGACGCCACTCCTTGTACTCCTGCCGACTTTCTTCATCTCTCTGACTATCCCACTTCTTTTTAGCCAACCCCTTCTTCCTTATACTTTCCTGTACTTCCTCATTCCACCACCAAGTCTCCTTATCTTCCTTCCTCTGTCCAGATGTCACACCAAGTACCTTCCGCGCTATCTCCCTCACAACTTCTG
>NC_140972.1:9382883-9390383 GCF_056783735.1 Eptatretus burgeri
AATAATTGCATGGAGAAATGGAGATTTTTGCTTCAGTCGACATTACAGGTCAGGGTCAGGTCAGGTATGGGAGCATGTGCCAGAACAGCACGTCACTGCGTCCACTTTCCGCCGGTACTCCAGGGGCCTCCGTCTGGCCATCCCCCAGGCAGATGCCAGGCCCATCCCCATCTCCTTGAGATGATGGTCAACCTGTTGCAACCACGAGGCACGTGGTCGACCCACTGGCCTCCTCCACTCATGAGACTCCCTCGCTGAGAGAATCTGGTGAGCAGGATCAGAGTCAGGAAAACGAGCCACATGTCCATACAGCCGCAACTGACGCTCACGGACTATGCAGGTAACAAATCTCATCCGAGTCTCTCTCAGCAACCGCTCGTTGGACACAAAATCCGACCAGCGATAGCCAAGGATTCTCCGAAGAGACCTGGCACCAAAGGAATTAAGTCTCCGTCTCAGATCCTTGGTCAGAGTCCAAGTCTCGCACCCATAGAGCAAGACTGGAAGTACCAAGGACCTGAAGACTCGGACTTTCGTCCTCCCGCACAGGTACTGGCAGCGCCACACCGCATGATCCAGTGAATCCATGACTCCCCAGGCTCGACCCAGACGTCTATTGACCTCTGACTCGCAGCCAGCAGAGACATGAATATCACTGCCAAGGTAAGTGAATCTCTCCATGACCTCAACATCCTCACCACAAACAGACACAGACAGGACAGCAGCATCCAAGATGTCACCGAAAGCCTGGATCTTAGTTTTGACCCAAGAAACCCGTAATCCCAACGGCTCCGACTCCTCATTCAGCACCTCGAGGGCCCCCAAGAGGATGTCTAAAGTCTCCGCAAAGATGACTGCATCATCTGCAAAGTCAAGGTCCGAGATCTTGACATTCCCAAATGACGCACCGCAACTTGATCTCTCCGACATCCTCCCTAGAATCCAGTCCATACAAGTGCTGAAAAGTGTGGGGGCAAGTACACATCCCTGACGAACTCCAGTAACAACTGGAAATAAGTCAGAGATGGTACCACCACACTTCACAGCACTCTCAGTACCAGAGTAGAGTTCAGACATCAGATCGATCAGTTTTGGTGGCACCCCACGAAGACCAAGAATCCTCCAGAGGACATCCCGATTCACTGAATCGAACGCTTTACAGAGATCAACATAGGCTGCAAGCAGCCCCTGCCGAAACTCTCGTCTGCGTTCGGTGAGGACACGAAGTGCAAGGATACGGTCAATCGTTGACCTCTTTGGTGTAAAGCCTGACTGCTCTGGACGCTGGTGCTCAAGCAGATGGTGGCGAACCCTATCGAGAATTATCCGAGCAAAGACCTTGCCCGGCACTGAGAGCAGCGTCACCCCTCGGTAGTTGTTGCAGTCTTGGCGATCACCCTTCCCTTTCCAGAGAGGGACAACAAGGCCCCTCTTCCAGTCAGTTGGGATGATGCCTGTGTTCCAGGCAGAGCACAAAACTGCATGCAACGACACGAGTGCAGCATTCCCACCAGCCTTGAGAAGTTCGGCATGGATGCCACAGATCCCTGGAGCTTTGCCCCGTTTCAACTGGTTCACCGCAGCCCGTGTTTCCACAAGCGTAGGTGGACCACAGTTGATTCGAGGGTCAGCAACAGGGATTGTAACACCCTTGACGTCCAACTCGACAGTTGGGGGATCAGCCTGGTACAACCGCTCAAAGTAACCGGCCCAGCGGGCCTTCACTTCAGACTCCTCTGTCAAGAGCCTACCACTCTCTGCTCGAACTGTAGTGCTCCGAGGGATGGGCTTGGATGAACGTAATGCGCGAATTCCCCTGTAAGCGGGACGAGAATCACCTGTCCACAGGTGATGCTCTACCCCCTCACAGATTCCTCGCACATAGGCCTCCTTGTCCACCCTCAGTGCACGTACAGTTTTACGTCTCAGCTCCCTGAACAGCTCAGCTCTGCCATTCAGCCTGGCCCTGCGACTCTGGTCAATGGTATCCAGTGTCCCTTGAGAGACAAAATTCTTCTTTGCCCTACGGTGAGCTCCAAGGCATCCACCGGCAACATCAAGGATGGTGGTCTTGAAGGCGCTCCACAACTCTTCAGGACCCCCCAAAGTACCCAGACCCCCCAAGTGTCCACTCAGCCTGTTCGCAAACTCCTCAGCTACTCTCTCATCCCTGAGCTTGGCAACATCCAGCCTCGGCTGGGATGGTGCCATTCTCCAGGATTTAAGGTGCAGCTTTAGAGTTGCTACAACAAGCCTGTGATCAGTATTGAGGAACTGAGCACTCCGGTAGACCCTGCAGTTCTGGATCATCCTCCAATGACCGTCAATGAGGACATGGTAAATCTCCTTTGCCACACCGCCAGCGTTGGAATACCAAGTCCAGCGATGAGCTTGTGGGCGCTGAAACCATGAACCAGCCACCCTAAGTCCATGACTTCTTGCAAAGTCAAGGAACTTAGTGCCATTCTGGTTCATAGTTCCTGACCCATGGGGACCAACACACACCTCATAACTGTCCCTATCAGTTCCAGTCGATGCATTGAAATCCCCCAAGACTAGAAGTGTATCTCGTCTGGGGCACTGATCAACCACAGACTCGAGTGTGGCGTGGAATGCATCCTTCACGGTGAGATCACTCGCCTCAGTCGGAGCATAAACAGAGACCAGGGAAATGACACCTAAGGAGTGACGAATCCTTAATCTCATAATACGCTCGTTGACCGGTGTTACCTCAATTATCATTGGGGTCAGCTTATTGGACACAGCTACAGCAACTCCTTGGGTATGGTAACCATCAGAGCGACCAGACCAATAGTAGGTGTAACCACCCACCATTATCTCGCCGCAATCCGGTCTCCGAACCTCAGAGAGAGCTGCAATCCCGATGTCCAAACGCTTGAGCTCAGATGATAACAGAGACAGGTGATCATCCTCTCTTAGGGATAGGACATTCCAGGCACCCACCCGAAGGGACCGCCTCAGGTTAACCCAAGGAGACCGCCGTCTGGTGGACGACACCTCAGCACCACTCCGACACACTCTCCCGCAATCTGACCCAGGGATGTTACCCCGTGGTTTCCCTCCTATCAAAGATTGGGGGTCCCGAAGGCTTTGCCCCAATCCCGTCATCCGGTGAGCTGCCCTGCGAAGGGAAGCTGCACAGGAGGTACTCCCACGGAGTGGGTTTTCAGATTTTTTTGCGTTTTTGCGTTTTGCGGAATGAAGGGTTTTACGGTGGCCGGAGTGCAAATCCTGCCACCAACCTCCTAATAAGAAGTGACCCAACTGCAGGAGGACGTCCGCAGACACAGTTGGGCACTGGATATGGATGGCCGTTGGCTCACAAGGAGCTCCTCCGCCCTTTGACAGGTTTTGTTTTTAATCCTGCTGGGTGTCCATATCCAAACACCCTACTCACCAGAAAACCTGGTGGGGGAGACGGTTTAGTCGCCGACAACCCGACCATGGAACAGGTTAGTACAGGTTTACATGGTACCTGTAGCAGGTCACAGATCGAACCTGACCTGACCTGACCTGACAAAAACTGTCGACATTACGAGTTTGTTTTAACTCGGATCGCAATTCTGTTTTCACTTTTGGTAACGGTTAAGTATGCTTAGCACTCGGTTGTCGAAATTCTGGTAAAAATCTGATGTTTTATGAGATTTATGGCAGGTGTCGTGTCTGAGGCTTCACTGAAGATTATGCTAATGAGGGGGATTGTAACACACGGCATTACGCGCTCATTTTAAAGTCAATTTCAATCCTGTCTTCAGTTTTGTTAACGGTAAAGTATGCTTAACACTGGGTTGTCAAAATTCTGGTAAAAATCGGATGTTTTATGAGAGGTTTGGTGCAGAATCATCGTAGAAACTTCTGGTTTGCGTCGCTACCTTCTCGAGAGACAGCTTTGATTAGACAAGGTCAGAGGTCAAGTTTACGATTTCGTAAGTCCCACTCTATGACTGCTTGTTTTATGGTTGTCTGTGTTCATTGTTCTTTGACGTGGAAAAGCCAAACTACCTTGATCTTAAAATATGTATATTTTTATTTTAAATAACTCTCTTTCCATTCTGAATGGAGCATATTTCTGTGCTCTTTTAGGCTGTAATTGACCAAGTAGTCGGTGCAAATTGTCAGGTGTTACACATTGCTGACAACAGTACCAAGGCCAGCACAGATGTCCTCAACTAGTCACTCATAAATATCATTGCACATCACTTCTTTGAGTAGTGGTTTATTACGGTCCTCTCTACAAATACATCTGCCTTGGCGTCTTCGGCCCATTGAGCTTGTCTCTTTTAATGTGTGTGTGTGTGTGTGTGTGTGTGTGTGTGTGTGTGTGTGTGTGTGTGTGTGTGTGTGTGTGTGTGTGTGTGTGTGTGTGTGTGTGTGTGTCTCAGCCTTACAGATATCCTCCCTGACCTTTACATCTCCTGTCAAGGTCGCATTGAGGATGATGGACTTGGGTTACTGCAAGTACTGTTTCATTTCTCATTATTGCTCTTTTGCCTGATGCTTTCATGGCTGACCTCCTCTTTTGAATTTTACAAACAATAAATGATACATGTAGTTCTTTGAGCTCGGTTGGATGTTCGTATTGGAGGAAAATCAAAGATGGGTCGACATTGTCACACAGTTTGCATTAAATATAGGAAAGAATATCAGAGCAAGCTAATAATAAGAGTTTAATGAAAGGTTAGGGAAAGTAAATGTCTCTGGGGTATTATGATTTTTATTGCTTGTGTTCGAGTGGGAAATTAGGAAATGGTGGAGTGCACGGAGTTTGATGAAAGATTCACACATAATGCTAATGCCTTGAATTTGCTTCCTTTGAGTCTACCTTTTTTTTCTTTTCATTTAATGATTCATTTTGGTTCTTTTTTCATTTAATGATTCATTTTCGTTCTTTTTTTCATTTAATGATTCATTTTGGTTCTTTTTTTCATTTAATGATTCATTTTGTAATTATCATTACTTTCTTGTTCAAAACCACCTATTTATACACAACATGGCCAAAAGTATGAGGACACCCCTTCTAATTGGTAGATTCGGCTATTTCAGCCACACCCATTGCTGACAGGCGTATAAAATGAAGCACACAGCCATGCAATCTCCATAGATAAACATTGGCAGTAGAATTGGCCGTACTGAAGAGCTCAAGTGACTTTCAACGTGGCACCGTCATAGGATGCCACCTTTACAACAAGTCAGTTCATCAAATTTCTGTCCTGCTATAGCTACCCCAGTCAACTGTAAGCACTGTTACTGTGAAGTGGAAATGTTTAGGAGCAACAACAGCTCAGCCGCAAAGTGGTAGGCCACACAAGCTCACAAAACAGGACCACCGAATGCTGAAGCACGTAGCGTGGAAAAATCTCTGTCATTGATTGCAACACTCACTACCGAGTTCTAAACTTACTCTGGAAGCAACGTCAGCACAAGCACTGTTCGTCGAGAGCTTCATGTAATGGGTTTCCATGGTGGAACAGCCACACACAAGCCTAAGATCACCATGCACAATGCCAAGCGTTGGCTGGAGTGGTGTAAAGCTCACCGCCATTTGACTGGAGCAGTGGAAACACGTTCTCTGGAGTGATGAATCAATCTTCACCGTCTGGCAGTCCGATGGACAAATCTGTGTTTGGTGGATGCCAGGAAAATGCTACATGCCCGAATGCATAGTGCCAACTGTAAAGTTTGGTGGAGGAGGAATAATGGTCTGGGGCTGTTTTTCATGGTTCGGGCTAGGCCCCTTCATTCTAGTGAAGGGAAATCTTTACGTTGCAGCATACAATGACATTCCAGACGATTCTGTGTTTCTAACTTTGTGACAACAGTTTGGGGAAGGCCCTTTCCCGTTTCAGCATGACAATGCTACCATGCACAAAGCGAGGTCCATACAGAAATGGTTTGTCCAGATTGGTGTGGAAGAACTTGACTAGCCTGCACAGAGCTCTGGCCTCAACCCAGTCGAACACCTTTGGGATGAATTGGAATGCTGACTGCGAGTCACACCCAATCGCCCAACGTCAGTACCCGGTCTCTTTCATGCTCTTGCAGCTGAATGGAAGTAAATCCCCGCAACAATGTTCCAACATCTAGTGGAAAGCCTTCCCAAAAGAGTGGAGGCTGTTATAGCAGCAAAGGGGGACCAACTCCATATCAATGCCCATATTTTTGCAATGAGATGTTGGATGAGCAGGTGTCCACATACTTTTGGTCATGTCGTGTATTTTGTGATAAAAGGTACATTACGCCACATCGCACGCACCCCATGCCTCACCACGCTCAACACTCGACATTGCGCTGTGCCGCACGGTACACTGCACTGCCCATACACCACACCCTTTCCACACCGCATGGCACACCCCAAGTAGACATCACTTTTATTTATTTTTCTTAAAACTACATTTCCTTTAAAACTCCAGAGACATTGTTTGAGTCTTAACTCTGGTGCATTGACATTTAAGACCAGTTAGTATCTTCTTTGACGCTTTTCTCTACAGGTGGACTTTGCGAACCGCCACGTTGGTGGTGGAGTACTGGGAGGGGGACTGCTGCAAGAAGAAATTCGATTCACTGTTTGTCCTGAGTTACTTATCGCCAGATTGGTTACTCCGAGTCTTCGGCCTCACGAAACATTATTAGTGACAGGTGAGACATTTCCCGAATATACGAAACTGTTGAAAAAAAAATAACTTGGGATTAAGGAGTTTTACAAACAAAGAAACCAGAGACGGCAATGAGGTGAAGGCTGCTCTCGTGAGTTTAATGTTGACCATCGGGCTGTTGCGTGTTGTCGAGGAGAGATGCACACATGACAATGACCTGATATTACAAGAATTTCAAGAAAACCTTGTTCCTTAAAGCCAGCAGGTGGAACTGTGAGAAAGCTACCTTTGATGGATCTGAGTTCCAGAGAGGTGGAAATAAACTTGGCCAGGTGGAGAATAACACAATGAAACCTGTGTTTACGACCACCTGAACAGAGCAGCCACATACTCATAACGACCGCTTTTGGTTGTTTCCTTCCATTTTATTTGAACACCAACCATTTAGTCAATGGCCACCTGTGTAACGCATCCAGAACCATTAATGTAGGCAGCCATGGCTAATTAAGCAATAGGTATTCTATCATAACAACAATTGTTTTTTGGTTGTTCACACGTTTATACAAATCTCAGGTGCTCTGAGGTGCAAGTTTTTTACAGGTTAAAATAACAGCTTGCAAAAACAATTGGCCATGTCTTTTCAATGTTAAACACTACTTGCTGATCTCTAATCACATAATGAACTGACAGTGACACCTGGGGTCTTGATAACCCGAGAGGGCACATTGGCCTCTGGTCACTTTAAAAGCAATGAAGTTTGTCTCATCCAGGAAAATTAATATAATGTAGTGCGTTTTTATCTCCTAATAATCATTTAAACAATTTGCATTATATAACATTTCATTGGTTATTCGATGTTCTCTCCATGTTGGTAAATTGGAAGACA
>NC_140972.1:9392883-9470383 GCF_056783735.1 Eptatretus burgeri
CGAATGGCCACGTAACTCGAATCGCGGCACGTCGCCCACCGGACGTACAATTCTGTCGTGACCCTCTCGGACCAACGCCGGGAGCTAGTCACGGGTGGGCCTTTCGGCCTCACCACGATCGTACCAATAGGCCCCCCGCGTGGGATAGGGTTGTTCGCCAAACTCGACCTACCTAAGTACCCACGCGGAGGGTAGACCGGGCGATCGCACCTCGCCGCAGGTCGACTCCGGACACGGGCCACTTAAGCGACCCGTTCCGTACTATCGGGATAACCGAGCGGTGTTATCGTCGGCCTCGACGGTCCGATTAATTATCGGGCGTATTAAGCCCACAACCAACCCTTTACGTGAAGCAAGATGGAGATTCAATTAAAGAAAAGACGAAGCGAAACGGGAAAACAGTTCAACATGATGCACATTTATTCCGCTGCACACGGAGAGCACACATATACAATTTAACAGAATTATGCACCTACAGCAAATGCTACAAAAGAAACACAACAATGCAGATCTACTACCGACTACGCGAGCACACGGCAACACTTACACAGTTTTACTTTACAGACGGCGCCAACAACACATTTAATCAAAAGCAAAAGAAAAGGGCCACCCTCAAAGACAAGGGGGCAGGCGGGGCCTGTGGGTCAATATTTGCGCAGGACCTGAAAGAGCGGTCAGGTCCGCGAGACCGGGTGGATCCTACCCGTGTCTTTGTGATGAGCCGCCAATGTGGTGGCGCGGCGGCACCCCGAATCCGCGCTCCTTCGCGGGTTTCGTTGGCACTGCTTGGAGTGGGGTGGGAACGGGGCCCCCCTTTTCGCACTATCTCAGCGCGGGGGGAAAAAAGAGGGGAATTGTTGATGCTCTGGGGAAAGAGAATAGCTGGCTTGCTTGGGTCCCGCGACGAGCGATTCCATTGCGAGCTCGTCGCCGACTGCCGTCTTCCTTGCCTCGGACCCGAGCTATTCGGTCTCTTTCCTCCCGACTCACTCCCCGCTCCTCCAAGGCCGACTCTGCGCTCAAACCCACTCGACCGTGCTCCAGGCTTCCTCTCTCTGCAGCTCCCCGACAGACTCCGAACCCCGACAGACTGCGAGCTCCACTCAGCTCTCCGACCTCCGACAGACTGACTCTTCCAAACTGACTGCCAAATTCGCCCCGCGCTTGGCACTTTATAGGCCGGCAGGAGAACCCATATGCAAATTTCTGGATCAGAACGAGCTCGGGGGTGGAGCCACGCTCGCCCATTGGACGGAGAAAAAGGGGCGTGAGTCTCCCCTGATCCTAGAATTTGCATATCGCGATTCCACACCGACGCGCCTGGAGGCGGGGCCAAATCGCCCCGCGCTTGCTGATTGGATGGATCAGAAGTGGGCGTGTATCATTCCTGATCCGAATTCTCCTCGGAAAGGCCGCACTTTGCACTCGCGGTTCGGCGCGCACCTTGTACGAGTCCAGGACAGCCTGAGGCTCGGTGCTCACAAGTGGTGCGGGAATGGCGGTAGAAGGAGGAGAGGTGAAGGTGGTGGAGGGTTTATTGTGGTGGTTTATGGCCATGGCGACGTTTGGAATGGCGGTGATGCGATGTTTGCGGGAGCGAGTTGTGAAGGTAAAGGTCGTGGAGACCATTTGCATTCGTGCGTTGTTGTTGTTGTGAAGCGGCGTTGCGGTTGGTGGTTGTTGTGTGATGGCGGTTGAGACGTGGTTGGTTCAAAATAAAGATAGAACAGAAAAACGGCTATCTCAAAGGGTCGCAGCCCGAATGAATCACATTTATTCCCTCTAAACAACGGGTTTGAGGCTAACTACACATGTACTTACAGAGATATCTCACCTACGGGACCTGAATGGTGGTTTACAAATTTCCTCAACCGCAACAATATATACATACAGTGGGGAGAACAAGTATTTGATACACTGCCGATTTTGCAGGTTTTCCCACTTACAAAGCACGTAGAGGTCTGTAATTTTTATCATAGGTACACTTCAACTGTGAAAGACGTAATCTAAAACAAAAATCCTGAAAATCACATTGTATTTTTAAATAATTAATTTGCATTTTATTGCATGAAATAAGTATTTGATCACCTACCAACCAGTAAGAATTCCGGTTCTCACAGACCTGTTAGTTTTGTCTTTAAGAAGCCCTCCCATTCTCCACTCATTACCAATATTAACTGCACCTGTTTGAACTCGTTATCTGCATAAAAGACCGCTGTCCACACTCAATCAATCAGACTCGAACCTCTCCACAATGGGAAAGACCAGAGAGCTGTCGAAGGACATCAGGGACAAACTTGTAGACTTGCACAAGGCTTGGATGGGCTACAGGACAATAGGCAAGCAGCTTGGTGAGAAGGCAACAACTGTTGGCGCAATTATTAGAAAATGGAAGAAGTTCAAGATAACAGTCAATCTCCCTCGGTCTGGGGCTCCATGCAAGATCTCACCTCGTGGAGCCTCAATGATCATGAGAAAGGTGAGGGATCAGCCCAGAACGACACGACAGGATCTGGTCAATGACCTGAAGAGAGCTGGGACCACAGTATCAAAGAAAACCATAAGTAACACACTACGTCGTCATGGATTAAAATCCTGCAGCGCACGCAAGATCCCTCTGCTCAAGCCAGCGCATGTCCAGGCACGTCTGAAGTTTGCCAATGACCATCTGGATGATCCAGAGGAGGAATGGGAGAAGGTCATGTGGTCTGATGAGACCAACATAGAGCTTTTTGGTTTAAACTCCACTCGCCGTGTTTGGAGGAAGAAGAAGGATGAGTACAACCCCAAGAACACCATCCCAACCATGAAGCATGGAGGTGGAAACATCATTTTTGGGGATGCTTTTCTGCAAAGGGGATAGGACGACTGCACCGTATTGAGGGGAGGATGGATTGGGCCATGTATCCGCGAGATCTTGGCCAACAACCTCCTTCCCTCAACAACAGCATTTAAGATGGGGCGTGGCTGGGTCTTCCAGAATGACAACGACCCAAAACACACAGCGAGGGCAACTAAGGAGTGACTCCGTAAGAAGCATCTCAAGGTCCTGGAGTGGCCGAGCCAGTCTCCAGACATGAACCCAATAGAAAATCTTTGGAGGGAGCTGAAAGTCTGTGTTGCCCAGTGACAGCCCCGAAACCTGAAGGATCTGGAGAAGATCTGTATGGAGGAGTGGGCCAAAATCCCTGCTGCAGTCTGTGCAAACCTGGTTAAGAACTATAGGAAACGTCTGATCTCTGTAATTGCAAACAAAGGTTTCTGTACCAAATATTAAGTTCTGTTTTTCTGATGTATCAAATACTTATTTCATGCAATAAAATGCAAATTAATTATTTAAAAATCATACAATGTGATTTTCAGGATTTTTGTTTAACATTCCGCCTTTCATAGTTGAAGTGTACCTATGATAAAAATTACAGACCTCTACGTGCTTTGTAAGTGGGAAAACCTGCAAAATCGGCAGTGTATCAAATACTTGTTCTCCCCACTGTACACACACGCACGCACGCACGCACGCACGCACGCACGCACGCACGCACGCACACACACACACACACACACACACACACACACACACACACACACACACACACACACACACACACACACACACACACACACACACACACACACACACACACACACACACACACACACACACACACACACACACACACACACACACACACACACACACACACACACACTATATATATATTGTTACGAATTTGGAATTCAATTGCACACGACATACAGGTTCCCTTAGTCAGCTATGTCGATAAGTGCATGTTCCCCAGATAGCTCACCTTCCATTTTTTAAATGTTTTAAAATCGATTCGATGCGCTGCGGATCGATTTAATTGTTAGGGAGCGAACAATGGAGACGTCCCTCCCCCCTCTTCTGGGAAGAGGAAGAAGAACGCTGCGTTGACGTCAACAACTCCCTCCCACCCGTGGTTGAGCGGGGGGTGGATCACGAGGGCATGAGTCACGCCGGCTGCGGGGGAGGGGGTGCAAAGGATAAAGAGGACATCTTTTCTTTGTTCGAAAAGAGTTCGTGGGAGTCCCGTGGCAGAGTTCGTGAAGAGTCCCGAGGGAGTCCCATGGTAGTGCTGAGTTCGTGGGCTGAGTTCGTGGGAGTCCCGTGTGCAGAGTTCATGTGCTGAGTCCTGTGGGAGGAGTAAGCTTTTTGCTTCGGCTGGCTCAGTGAGCTTCGGCTGCTGCTTTGTTTTGGAAGGAACTTGAGCCAGTTGTTCGGCTCGAGCTGCAAGTGGAGGCTTCTTCCTCCTCTTCCTCTTCTTCCTCTTCTTCTTGGTTCGGGGAGCTTTTTGTTCTCCGTTTTGTTTCCCGGCTTGGTGCGACGCATCGGCCTCTTCTTGGAGTTGGATCCTCGGGGAAGCGACGATCGACAGGAAGCATCGGTGCCTCGTCTCACCGGCACGTGTTGAGAAGCGTGGGAGGATTCGCGGGAGCTCGGGAAGGAACGCGGCTCACGGCGATTTGGATCCAGCTCGCTCTCGCTGGAGCCCGGGACCAGACAAGTTGAAGACCACATGAGGTGGAGAGGTTCGAGTTAGGCTCTGAGTTTCAGCTCACCTGTCCTCCGAGCTGGAGCTCGTGATTAAAGGCCTCGGCCACCGTTTCGTGTGTGTGTGTGCGTGCGGGCGTGCATGCGTGCGCATGCGCGTACGTGTGTCCGTTGGCCCGTCCAATAAGTAGGAACTGCTGTTAAGTGTAAATAACTGTACATAATAAGTAGACGGTTGTAGTTCTTTTGTCGTGCTTTTGTTGCTTGTATAATTGCATACGTCTTTTGCCTTATTTAATTGCATACGTGTTTCATTATCATAAATGTCCTTGTATTGTGTGAATGTAAACCTGCTCGTTGCGTCCATTCCCTCATTGACTGAACATTTCGTGTGTTGGGAGTTCGCCATTGGTTTGCCGTAATCGGGGGACATTTGGACCGACGGTTCTCGGCGATTACGCTGCTCGGAATCACGCACGGACAACCTCACCTCGGCAGTTTGTTCCGTACGAGATCCGTCGAGGGTGGAATACCCCGGTAGTTGGATCATGTGGGTATTTAGGTAAATTGAAGATTGGCAATCGACCCTACCCCACGTGATCTGCCGATTGGCGTATTTCGGTTCTTGTTCAAGGACCCGTCGCTCGGAGTTATCCGGGCGGCGATCTATATTCCGGGCGATCGGTCGGGCCGACTCGACTTGCGGCTCCGTTCAGAGCGGTCGGTTGGCGGCTGACCCCCTGCCCAGTAAGAATACATATATATATATATATATACCCCGGTTAAAATAGGTGTACCATACCCCTGTGTCGTAAGAGGCGACTAGGGTTGCGTCAGGAAGGGCATCCGGCGTAAAACATGTGCCAAATCATTATGCGGATCATAACGGATGATCCGCTGTGGCGACCCCTAACGGGAGCAGCCGAAAGAAGAAGAAGATATATATATATATATATATATATATATATATATATATATATATATATATATATATATATATATATATATATATATATATATATATATATAGAGAGACCAAAGAGCTTATTATTTATCCACATCCATATCCCTGTGTACCATATGCCTGTGTCGTAAGAGGCGACCAGGGTTGCGTCAGGAAGGGCATCCGGCGTAAAACATGTGCCAAATCACTATGCGGATCATACGGATGATCCGCTGTGGCGAACCCGAAAGGGAGCAGCCGAAAGAAGAAGAAGATATATATATATATATATATATATATATATATATATATATATATATATATATATATATATATATATATATATATATATATATATATATATATATATATATATATATATCTCACACACACACACACACACACACACACACACACACACACACACACACACACACACACACACACACACACACACACACACACACACACACACACACACACACACACACATCCGAAGAAGATTAGATAGCCCAGAGAGAAAGAAAGCAGGTGAGGTTAAACGACCTCTTCATACCTCGTGCGGTTGGCAGACCAACGCAACCCAGAACACTTCGGGAGAGGTCGGTGGGAGGAACACTGATGGTGTCTAAGATGTGGGATTGGGAGGTGTGGTGTAGTGCAATGTGGGAGGTGTGGTGTCCAGCCAGAGGAAAATGGGATTGCGAGTCAGTGATATTAATTCTTTGTGTGTTCACAGAAGATGGGATAGATTGGTGGATAGAGAGAGGGGAATAGATGCGTGAGGAGAAAGATCCCTCACCTCACCGTGCAAAGGTCTGTATGTGTAGCGTGTTCCTCCATGGGACATTGCGACTGAGCATTCCCACCTCGTAATATGGCGCATTATCTCCTGCTTAATTTTTTGCCAGAGCTCGTGGCAACGTGTGCTCGGCACTGGTCCATCTGGCTGTGTGGGGGTGGTGGGACGTCGACAGCACGATAGGGAGCCTCGAAGGATGGCAGTCGCCCCGGATCAGGCTCTCAAAGAAGAAGAAGCACATTCCTTCAATCGCACATCAATAATGGTCTGAAGAAGATTGAGACAGAGAGACTCGAACAGCTCCGTGCTACCCCTTTTATAACCCACCGGCTCGGTTGCCTTCCAGCTTCGGCATGGTTCAGAGGTCCTGACTTAACATAGGGTATGCTCCCCGAGCCGGCACCCCTGCCCTGAACGTGCACTGAGTGCAGTCTGAATGTCGGGTGGCTACGGACTTTCCCCGCCATCCACGGGCTCCCTCATAATGCACACCCGGGACCCAAACCAAACTCCCGGATCGCCCTTTTCGTGACCCCCTCCCCCCAATTGCCCCCAGTCTTGCCATGGTCTGGTGACTAGATGAGTGCTATATTAATTCCAGATGCTCACCCGAGACGTCCCTGGTGATGCGGGGCAGAGCTATGAGCGTCTGTTGCATGGTCGAGCATAGCACGGCGCCGAGGACAATCCGACGCTGCGCGGTGCTCCTCAAAATAGTGATTAATTGTAGCGATGCAGAGGTACGAGGGGGTGTGGTAATTTTTTTCCCGTGTGCAGGAGACGTTTGTGGTCAACGTGATGAGATTTGGTGAGGGAGGTGCAAGTAAGGTAAGGTGAGGTGCAGCTTGGGAATTGGCATGCAGATTTGATTGAAATAATGGCACACGATTCGCGTGTGCGGGTTGTGTTGTGTGCAGCGGGGATGTGGATGATTTGAGCCACAGGAGGCATCATGGTGTGCTTTTAATCCATTGCCTATTGAATGGCGCGTGTGCTTGCATGCTTATGTACTATGGCGAAAAGGACAGGATTAGAGTCAGAATCAGAGACATTTATTAGACCAAACTACGAGACATACGCAACGCACTTCGTCCCGTTAACCCACGAGACATGAGGGGAGGACTAACTACATGAACACGAATGAAATTACTGCCTGGGGATCACTGTATGTTGGGTGCCATTGCCTCGGAGGCATGCGGTTTTGCAAAACCTCAACAATATATTCATACCAGCAAATACCATCTGTTGCTTCACTGAGGGGGATACGAAAGGGGAGAGGGAGAAAAAGAGGGAGAGGGGTGGGGGAGAGACGAGAGAGGAGGGAGGGGGACCAAGGAGGAGTGGGGGAAGGGAAGACAGTGTGAGGTGAGAGGAAGGGAAGTCAGATGTGCGGTGGAGCGTAAATTCCCGCCCAGACGCATCTGGAGCCAAGCTGGCCAGAGACAAACGCCGCTCGGACACGTCCAGAGACAAACTCCCATCTGGGCAAGACCACCATTCGGATATGGCCAGAGAGAGGGAGAGAAAGAGAGAAAGAGAAAGGTGCTGCACTGTATTGGGAGGGGGTAGAGCAAGGATGGGAAGAGAGAGATATATATATATATATATATATATATATATATATATATATATATATATATATATATATATATATATATTCTTTATGAAACACACACACACCTAACTGATATTGGCAGCAACCCAGAAACCTTGAGTAGTTTTCACTGAAAAACAACATTGAATTTATATAGACGTTTCAGGGATATTTTCACAAACCTTAACTTTATAAACAGCTGTGTGTTATGGGTGGAAAAAAAAATTGGCTTAGTAATTTAGAAAACATATTAATACGCCAAATGGCTTGGAAATCGGGTGTCATTTCACAACTCACTCAAGTTGATGGAGCATGAACCACTCCCTCAGGGTGACTGAGCACGAACCACTCGCTGAGGGTGACGGAACACGAACCACTCGCTGAGGGTGACGGAGCACGTACCACTCGCTGAGGGTGACGGAGCACGTACCACTCGCTGAGGGTGACGGAGCACGAACCACTCGCTGAGGGTGAAGGAGCACGAACCACTCGCTGAGGGTGACGGAGCACGAACCACTCGCTGAGGGTGAAGGAGCACGAACCACTCGCTGAGGGTGACGGAGCACGAACCACTCGCTGAGGATGACGGAGCACGAACCACTCGCTGAGGGTGACGGAGCACGAACCACTCGCTGAGGGTGACGGAGCACGAACCACTCGCTGAGGGTGACGGAGCACGAACCACTCGCTGAGGGTGACGGAGCACGAACCACTCGCTGAGGGTGACGGAGCACGAACCACTCGCTGAGGGTGACGGAGCACGAACCACTCGCTGAGGGTGACGGAGCACGAACCACTCGCTGAGGGTGACGGAGCACGAACCACTCGCTGAGGGTGACGGAGCACGAACCACTCGCTGAGGGTGACGGAGCACGAACCACTCGCTGAGGGTGACGGAGCACGAACCACTCGCTGAGGGTGACGGAGCACGAACCACTCGCTGAGGGTGACGGAGCAGGAACCACTCGCTGAGGGTGACGGAGCAGGAACCACTCGCTGAGGGTGACGGAGCACGAACCACTCGCTGAGGGTGACGGAGCACGAACCACTCGCTGAGGGTGACGGAGCACGAACCACTCGCTGAGGGTGACGGAGCACGAACCACTCGCTGAGGGTGACGGAGCACGAACCACTCGCTGAGGGTGACGGAGCACGAACCACTCGCTGAGGGTGACGGAGCACGAACCACTCGCTGAGGGTGACGGAGCACGAACCACTCGCTGAGGGTGACGGAGCACGAACCACTCGCTGAGGGTGACGGAGCACGAACCACTCGCTGAGGGTGACGGAGCACGAACCACTCGCTGAGGGTGACGGAGCACGAACCACTCGCTGAGGGTGACGGAGCACGAACCACTCGCTGAGGGTGACGGAGCACGAACCACTCGCTGAGGGTGACGGAGCACGAACCACTCGCTGAGGGTGACGGAGCACGAACCACTCGCTGAGGGTGACGGAGCACGAACCACTCGCTGAGGGTGACGGAGCATGAACCACTCGCTGAGGGTGACGGAGCACGAACCACTCGCTGAGGGTGACGGAGCACGAACCACTCGCTGAGGGTGACGGAGCACGAACCACTCGCTGAGGGTGACGGAGCACGAACCACTCGCTGAGGGTGACGGAGCACGAACCACTCGCTGAGGGTGACGGAGCACGAACCACTTGCTGAAGGTGACGGAGCACGAACCACTCGCTGAGGGTGACGGAGCACGAACCACTCGCTGAGGGTGACGGAGCACGAACCACTCGCTGAGGGTGACGGAGCACGAACCACTCGCTGAGGGTGACGGAGCACGAACCACTCGCTGAGGGTGACTGAGCACGAACCACTCGCTGAGGGTGACTGAGCACGAACCACTCGCTGAGGGTGACGGAGCACGAACCACTCGCTGAGGGTGACGGAGCACGAACCACTTGCTGAAGGTGACGGAGCACGAACCACTCGCTGAGGGTGACGGAGCACGAACCACTCACTCTGAATGACGTAGCATGCAAAAGTGTCTGCAGTGAGTTCGCTCAGAAGAACATGGCGCGGTACCGCTGTCAACTGTAAGGCGTTCGGCAAGTGGCTTAAGCACTCATGCAAGCACTCCAATTAAACGGTTTATAAGGAACGGTTGGCCAAGCTGGCTGTCGCTGCATATCATATCGGATCCCTTTAACTTTAAGCCGGTCTTCACCGTGCACCCAGCATTTAATGAAATGAAATGAATTCATTAAAATAATGACTTTATCCACAAAAGAGTATCCTGACCACTTACAAAGCTTTTGTCCGTAGCCTGATGGAGTACTGCTCTCCCCTCTGGGCTGGTGCTCCTGCCTCCCACCTTTCTCGGCTTCACGCTGTCGAAACCAGGGCATTTAAGATCATCGGCATTTCCCGCAATGAAGCTGAGTCTTTGGGCCTCTCACTCAATCACCGCAGGTTGGTCGGTGGTCTTTCTGTCTTCTACCGACTCCTCTCCAGCCTTGCCCCCCCTGCTCTCTCTGCGATTTGTCCCCACCACATTTCCACAGGGCGCTCAAGGTCTGCCAACAACCCCCTTCTGGTAAAACTACCAAAATCACGAATCACTGCTCATCTTCACTCTTTCATTCCTCTTTTTTCCCGCCTTTGGAATAAACTTCCTCACTCTATTCTTTCCCATTCTTCCCTCCAGGCTTTCAAAACAGCTGTTCACCACCACCTCTTATCTTCCCCCATCCAAATCCTCGATCTTTTCTACCCCCGATAATCCACCCAAGCCCTCTTCCTTCATTTCTCCTGCTTTCCTTCCTGAAAGTCCCTGAAATGTCCATCTTCTCTTCGCCATGTTCCCCGTCCCATCCCCATCCCTCTCCCTTCCACAGTTCACCTAATGTGTCTGTTCCCCACTGTTTTGTCCCTTCCACTTCCGCCCCTCTTGTCTCATGCCTCCTTGCTGTGAGTTGTGTGTTAGCTCTCATACGAGCCTCGACCAAGGTATACAAAAAAAAAAGAAAAAAAAAAAGAGTTGCAGCTTCATGCAGAAGAACCCTTGAGACATCATGAAGTTCAATCGCCCGTGAAATAAACATTGCAGATAATTATCTGCCATATTGTCTGCTCTTTGCACGCGTCACACAGTACATCGGTTCATGGTCCGCGCAAACATTGTATATTTATTTTAAAATATCCGTTTTTCACCAGATTAGCTTTCTTTTCCTGTGGAGCACCTCGCAAAACCTCCGAAAATATAGACACAGATCTGGCAGATGCTATGGCAGATGGATAGGCAGTCCCTCTGGGGGACAGGGCGTGAGGTCCAGCAGTGAATACATTAAATCATATAGCTCAATGAAGTTACTTAATTTGTCACGTTTTTTAATTTTTTTGTTCACGCAATATAATTCTCCAAACAGGATTAAAATATAAGTTTACTGCTTTGGAAATTTCACATTTTCTTGAGTATGTATGGAGAAGGAGGGAACATAGCCTTGCTTGCCTAAAGTAAATCGGTATATCGGCTTGGTTATAAAACTCGTTATTTCTTTAAATTATCAGATTTCACAACAGATTCCGACACTTATTCAGTCCGGACGATATCCAATCCTCAAAACCAAAATAATATTTTGATGTTATACTTTAATTAGTCCGTGAGAATAGATCGTGAAAAATCGTATCATATAATGCATGAAATCGTTCCAAGCTCCTAATTTGAAAACGATAGCACTTACAAAAGTGATGTATACAGCGATTCATAGCTAGGATAAATAGGTATTCGATTTGTTGTGAGGCGTTAGATTTAGAGTGAGGCGTTAATTGTTTGAGCCCGGCAATAATCGTTGCCGGTAGACTCATGAAAGGTTTGAATTTAAAGTCAACGGTTGCATTTTCACAGGAAATATGTGTAAGACGATCGATTCTTGAAAGACTTGAACCTGTGTGTACCTTCTGCTCCTTGGACATGTATATCCTGTTACCCTTTTTCTTGTAGAAAAGCCTTGTTTCATCAGTGTTGAACACCTGTTCAAGGGCATAGCCTTTTTCTGTTATAAACTCCAGGAAGTCTGGCTTGAATGAATGATGTGTATGGTGGACTCAGCCTTATGATACTCATAGCCAATCAATGCGACGCTCATCCCTGCCACAACTTGTTTAACATTGTGATTTTCTCTGCTAATGTCATCATCTCACGGGATTTCTTCACTCCACTCCCACTTGGAGAGGCTTGACGTTTCGGTGCCAAACTGTATTTTAGGGTGCAGAATGCGGCTAAATAACGTTGAGTTTAAGAACTCTCCTGGACACAAGCTCACTCGACTGGCGCTACCTAAACTGAAAGCAGCACGGATGGTTGAAGATAGTGGGAGACAGCTCTGCACATGACGTGGTCACAGTGCCACATTCAAACCCATGGATCATCAAGTTTTACGTGCGTTCAGGAAATAAGCGTCACATTTGTTTCCCACACTTATAAACGAATCCACAATATGAAGACCCGAGTTGGACAAAGGTTTACTGCATATAACAAGAGCGATTGAATCTTTGATTCTCCTGACTGTCTTTCCCAACAAACTTAAACCTTTACAGAAATTTGAAATCTGTGTATCAAGATTAGTTTTTGCTGGTGTTTCATGACGCATCATATTGCATAATTTGTTGTGTTTTGTTTTTGACTTGTATGCATTCCTAAACTGCTGGACAGAATGAGTCGAGACTTGGGGTTTGCCCAGGAAGGTATTGGGCATTAAATTAAATTGGTGGTCATGGGGGTTCAGGAGGAGGGGGATGGGGTGGGGGCTGCAAATTCTCTGTGTAAATGTGCACCGTATAGTGCCACCCAGTGGTGGTGCGAGTGTGTGTTACAAATCAGCTTGGAGATGATTTCCAATTTGCACTGTACATGTGGCATAGTGCAATTGCTCTCCCTCCTCCAGTCTGACGTAAGGTCGATGATGCTCCCTGAGGGAGTGGGTGTTTCTCATGGTTATACATCATAAAATAGTTAAAATGTGTAAACAAATCAGATTCAACTTGTCAAGTGTACGTTGACAAGAGTATGTCTACCTCATACACTATTATTTGTCAGCAAAAATTTTTGATCTGACGAAAGCCTTGCACTTGAAATGTCAACGGCACATTGTTTATCACACAAAGCATTAAATGTTATTAATTTTCAGTAGTTAAAACCTGTTGCCTATCTAGTCTGCTGAAGCAGACAAACGGGAACCCTCACAGAGACGTCATCCGTTTTAACTGTGATCCACTTTGACCATCTGAATAGAAGTGGTTTAAGAAGCAGCCGATGTTGGTCGCATGGTGTGCAAGTCTTCTCGATGTGAAATGAGCCTTTTCTTGTGCAAGTCTTCTTGCAAGTGTGCAAGTCTTCTCGATGTGAAATGAGCCTTTTCTTACAAATGACTTTGAAATGAGTGTACATATACTCATCATCTCTTTGGTACATCTGTTCAAATGGGTGAAACAAAAATGTGATGGGATAAATATCAAGTCGATTTCTTGTTCTCTCCTTTCCTTTTCATGAAAGGGACTGTATAATGGCTGCTTTTCTCAGCTCTTGGCAGCTCCTGACTTCATCTGACACAAACCAGAAGCTCAGGCTCACTCCTGCCATCTCATCTGTTTATTTCTTTTTCTGCTCTTCCCGCATATTTCTGAACCGTGACTTTGCCCGCCCAACCGCCCCGCTCCGCAGCTATTCCATATTTAAAAGGCATTTGGTTTGTGTCAACTTGCTGTCCCTCTTCATTTCACTCTTCTCCTCAGCGTCACGTTATTTATTCTTTTCTGAACCCATTATTCATTATGTTGCTGTCTCTGTTGGTCTCGGCCGCAAGTCTGCATTTCAAGCGGATTTTAGCCACTTGGTAAAGCGTTAAGGCTGAAACCCTTGTCTAAAATTGATGTTTGAAATGCAGCTTTGAACGTATCCACTTCAGGCATTGTTCTTGTTATTATTTAAATTATTTTAATATTATTGTTTTGTCTAGGCAGTAAAATGGGAATACATTAGAATAGTTACTTCATAATGTGTGTCACTCAGCATATGCATAGTGGCATGAGATTATTAGCCACGCTGCGGTGGGGAAACTCGCACCTACCACACAGTGTGGTGACGTCATGGATGGATGACGCCACCAACCACGCAACACCATTGTGATGATGATGCCAACGGTGTTGCTGCAGACAAATGGGGGGGGGGGAGCGGAGTTGTCGCATTGGGTGCTACTTGTAAATGTCTGTGGGTGTGGAGGAACCTCGGTATTATTTGAACCAGCAAGAGCCTTACCATCAGCTTTTCTTGGTTGCTTTTGCAGCTTTCATTGGCAAGAAAAGCAGAGGGGTGATTCATTAAAAGTCCTAGCTGTTGTTGGGGATAATTTATTAGGTGACAGCTGATAGGCTGTTCCCTCCAACTCTGGGTGAGAGACGTGATTGTGCCTTTTATATAGTTATTTATTTATTTATTTATTTATTGGTGCACAAAACATTAACCTGTCTGTGGTACACGAAACAGTTCTGGGAATCGCGAGGAATAATTTACATTTTTAAAAGGCTCATCTGGCTAGGCAGTATGTGTGTATGATATATACATATATATATATATATATATATATATATATATATATATATATATATATATATATATATATATATACATATATATATATATACATATATTTATATACATATATATATACATATATATATACATATACATATATATATATACATATATATATATATATATATATATATATATATATATATATATATATATATATATATATATATATACATATATATATATACATATATATATATATATATATATATATATATATATATATATATATATATATATATATACATATATATATATATATATATATATATATATATATATATATATATATATATATATATATATATACATATATATATATATATATATATATATATATATATATATATATATATATATATATATATATATATATATATATATACATATATATATATATATACATATATATACATATATATATATATATACATATATATATATATATATATATATACATATATATATATACATATATATATATATACATATATATATACATATATATATATACATATATATATATACATATATATATACATATATATATATATATACATATATATATATATACATATATATATATATATACATATATATATATATACATATATATATATATATATATATATATATATATATATATATATATATATATATATACATATATATACATATATATATATACATATATATACATATATATACATATATATATATATATATATACATATATATACATATATATATATATATATATATATATATATACATATATATATATATACATATATATATATACATATACATATATACGTATACATATATATATATATACATATATATATATATATATATATATATATATATATATATATATATATATATATATATATATACATATATATATATATATATATATATATATATATATATACATATATATATATATATATATATATATATATATATATATATATATATATATATATATATATATATATACATATATATATATATATATATATACATATATATATATATACATATATATATACATATATATATATACATATATATATATACATATATATATATACATATATATATATATATATATATATATATATATATATATATATATATACATATATATATATATATATATATATATATATATATATATATATATATATATATATACATATATATACATATATATATATACATATATATACATATATATACATATATATATATATATATATATATATGTATATATATATATATATATATATATATATGTATATATATATATATGTATATATCTGCTGATTATGATTACCTAAATTGCGTATCTGAGTCTGCAGTTCACCACAACGTGCCGGCATCCTTTTCAGCGCATCTAGTGCTGGACTGGAGATTTTTCCATGTTTTTTTACTCTCCCACCTCCTTTATTCGGCACCCCATCTTCCCCTCCCCTTTCCTCCTGTGTCACATTACATCTGCAGTATTTACTTTGAAAGTCAAAACAGCGAGGGTGTGGAGGAGATGATGGGTTTGACAGATGATGAGGATATATAGAGAGGGGAAAGGAAAGAGAGAATTAGAAATGTAAAGATAAAAGGGTGATGTTTTTTTTTTTTTTACGATGAAGGCGAAAGAGAAAGAAATTATGATGTTAAGAGGAATGATAGATACTGAATGATTTGATAATGGAGAGTGAGGGAAATGTTGAGCAAAATGCGTTGATGATGGCGATAGAGAATGTGGGGGGTAAGAGATTAAAGTCAATTCATGTGATGAAAGGCAGAGCCCCCCTGGGCCAATCACAGTCAATGTTACTATGGTTTCTCATCCTCTGTCTCCCTCTTCCTCTGTCTCTCTCCTCTCTGACTGATGCTCAACTAAACTTGTGAAAAATCATGCCATCATTGCACACTGTCCCATTTGGGTAGTGGTCCGTATTAATGCACAACAAGGATCTCGCCCTCTCCTCATCCTTCACCCACTACCTCCTCTGTACCACATGTCCCTTACCCTTTGATTGCTGCTCTCTCAGGTGGTGCTCTTCAGTACTTACTGGCCTGTGGTGATCTTTTTCTCTCTCATTATCACCATCTTTGTCCACAGATAACTCATTTTATTGAGTCTTAACCCATACCTCGCTCAACTTGAATGTTGTTGTCCCTTTTTTCTTATTTGTCACATTTTTTCCTGTCCCAGCTAAATGTATGTTCAAATGCACATTTAAAAAATCTAATTGAAATGTCTTTAGATTGACATTAATTTTGAGAATGCATTTTGGTCATTATTGTTTGAAGCACGATTTATGTTTGTGGTCAACGCTTGTTTCCTTGACATTTTCTTCCCTTTGAAACCATTTTTCCCATAGGAGTGGAAAGGTTCAGCAAATATAGTGGATATGGAGAAGCCTTCTGCTGGGATGGAGATTGGATGGATAGCACACCACGGTAACGTATGAACACTACACATACGGGGTACGCAGCTCTATGGATCAATGGCCATGCGGCTCTGTACTGATCATCTAATATGCAGCTCTGTACAGATCATTGGGTATGCGGTTCTGTACCGATCATCTCGTATGTAGCTCTGTTCAGATGATGGGCTACACAGCTCTGTACAGATCATGGGCTACATGGCTCTGTATGCATAATGGCATCTGTGATCACACTTTCACTCATGTTTCATTGTTGATGCAGCATTTGTCAATCAATGTATGGAATGTTCTCTTTCCCAATGGTATTTGTATGCCTCTCTTGCGTGTTGTGGGAGAGGGTTAAAACTATTACTTGATGTGAGCGATTCCACATCCTTATCCTCATCGCACATTAAATGCCAAAGCATCACCAATGCAAATTGGAATACTATTCAAATGTGGATGGGTTGTTGAATTCCTATAAAGTATGGGAGGTTCAGCAAATATAATTAATCTGGAGATGCTTTGTCCTGGGAAGTTGATATGTAAGCTGATGAAGTGCAAATCACAGGGACACCTCATTGTAGGTGGAGTACTGTATTAAGTGCTGCTGATTGTCTCACTTAAAAGGGCTGCAGAGAGGCAGCGATGATCAGTTAAAGAAGAGGGATTCCCAAAAGAGAGGAGCAGAAAGCAATTTATTAATGAGATCTGGACATGGAAGTGACTGCACGGGTGGAACATGAGGTTTTCTGATGATATGACTTCACAATGAGAGGAGATAGGACAAAAAAAACGTACACGCACACACACACACACACACACACACACACACACACACACACACACACACACACACACACACACACACACACACACACACACACACACACACACACTGAACGACAGGAGGCATGCATGTAAAACTGCTGTGGATTAGTAGAGTCATAGATGAGCAGCATTTGCTTCATCCCAAAGATAAGATGAATATTCAATTTGACTGTAAAATTGCCTTGTTAATATTGAAATTTGATGATCGTTTGGAAATCGATGAACTCGGATCACCCAATCATGACTCATGGCGACCTGCACAAGCAGCGCAAGAAGTGCCAACACAGATGGCAAGACCGAGCTATTATGGATGAGCTGAGCGTTATTCCTGTTGCGATGCATGAGGAAGACCTCATAATGTTTTAAACTGAAGCACATGCTCAAGAAAGAGCCTGTTTTAAAGAAATCTTGTCGGATCTTGTTTTTCCTGCGAAATATTATTGTTGCCGTGACCATTGAAACTTTGTGGGATTTGTGCAGACCCAGTGGATATACTAAAGGCCTTGGGGGAGGTGTGGAGGGGGGGCGCGGGGGGGGGGGGTATCCAAATACAATACGGGAATGTTGAGGCACTCGCGAGTGGAGAGAGGAGTGGGAATTGGACGGACATGCCAATTGCTTTCTTTCCCTGCTGTACACGAGCGCTGAGTCAAAGTGAATTTTCTAATTGGAATGAGAGACTCGTCACTTTGTTTGCTTTTGTTGGCTTCGTGCTCCATTTCATGGCTTCCTGTGTTTTACTTTACTCTTTTTGTGCGTTACATCTTTATTGATAGCTGGGTGGTGGGCCAATGGCCTTGGTTTTTGGTTTTCCTTTTATGGTGGTTTCCCCACTGATGTTTTCATCAAGTTCAAGTGCACAACAACCATTCAACATTGATTTAGATCTTAAACCCATATCACTATCGCATGCGTCCTCTTTTTTAAGAGGTACTTCGTCGTCTTGACCCGAGGCGATCTTGCATTCCTTCCCTTGTGCTTTGCTTAGAGATTCTTGGGGCCGCCGCCTAACGCAAGTGGTTGCCATGGACGCTACCTGCTTTAGCAAATTGAAGTCGCAGGTCACAGGATCAAGTCTACGCAGGGAGCTCAATAAGGTCTCACACTTTCTCTTCTCTATCGGCAATCTCATCATTTTTAATGCATTTTCCATTCCGTTTTATGGTTTGGTGTTTGTGTTCAGTTGCTCGAGAGCCTTTTACTATTCATATATGTAGGATGTTTGTGGTGCAGGTTGTGTACATACTGTATCTGTTGCTAAAATATCAAGACCCCGACCCCTTCCATACAAATCTTAGCACCACCGCTGTGGTGGTACCCAAGTATAGGTTCCTTTCCGAGGAACGGTGCGTTCGTTCCCGAGGGATGGCACGTTCGTTCCCGAGGGATGGCACGGGAACGAACGTTCGTTTCCGAGGGACGGCGCGTTCGTTTGCGAGGGACGGCGCGTTCGTTCCCGAGGGATGGCGCGTTCGTTCCTGAGGGACGGCGCGTTCGTTCCCGAGGGACGGCGCGTTCGTTCCCGAGGGACGGCGCGTTCGTTCCCGAGGGACGGCGCGTTCGTTCCCGAGGGACGGCGCGTTCGTTCCCGAGGGACGGCGCGTTCGTTCCCGAGGGACGGCGCGTTCGTTCCCGAGGGACGGCGCGTTCGTTCCCGAGGGACGGCGCGTTCGTTCCCGAGGGACGGCGCGTTCGTTCCCGAGGGACGGCGCGTTCGTTCCCGAGGGACGGCGCGTTCGTTCTCGAGGGACGGCGCGTTCGTTCCCAGGGACGGCGCGTTCGTTGCCGAGGGACGGCGCGTTCGTTCCCACGGGACGGCGCGTTCGTTCTCAGGGACGGCGCGTTCGTTTCCGAGGGACGGCGCGTTCGTTCTCAGGGACGGCGCGTTCGTTTCCGAGGGACGGCGCGTTCTTTTCCGAGGGACGGCGCGTTCGTTGCCGAGGGACGGCGCGTTCGTTGCCGAGGGACGGCGCGTTCGTTGCCGAGGGACGGCGCGTTCGTTGCCGTGGAATGGCGCGTTCGTTGCCGAGGGACGGCGTGTTCGTTTCCGCGGGACGGCGCGTTTGTTTGCGAGGGACGGCGCGTTCATTCCCACGGCTGGCGCGTTCATTGTCGAGGGACGGCGCGTTCGTTGCCGAGGGACGGCGCGTTCGTTGCCGAGGGACGGCGCGTTCGTTCCCGAGGGACGGCGCGTTCGTTGCCGAGGGACGGCGCGTTCGTTGCCGAGGGACGGCGCGTTCGTTCTCAGGGACGGCGCGTTCGTTCTCAGGGACGGCGCGTTCGTTCTCAGGGACGGCGCGTTCGTTCTCAGGGACGGCGCGTTCGTTCTCAGGGACGGCGCGTTCGTTCTCAGGGACGGCGCGTTCGTTCTCAGGGACGGCGCGTTCGTTCTCAGGGACGGCGCGTTCGTTCCCGAGGGACGGCACGTTCGTTCCCGAGGGACGGCGCGTTCGTTTCCGAGGGACGGCGCGTTCGTTTCCGAGGGACGGCGCGTTCGTTTCCGAGGGACGGCGCGTTCGTTTCCGAGGGACGGCGCGTTCGTTTCCGAGGAACGGCGCGTTCGTTGCCGAGGGACGGCGCGTTCGTTGCCGAGGGACGGCGCGTTCGTTGCCGAGGAAGGCGCGTTCGTTGCCGAGGGACGGCGCGTTCGTTGCCGAGGGACGGCGCGTTCGTTGCCGAGGAATGGCGCGTTCGTTGCCGAGGGACGGCGTGTTCGTTTCCGCGGGACGGCGCGTTTGTTTGCGAGGGACGGCGCGTTCGTTGCCGAGGAACGGCGCGTTCGTTGCCGAGGGACGGCGCGTTCGTTCCCGAGGGACGGCGCGTTCGTTGCCGAGGGACGGCGCGTTCGTTGCCGAGGGACGGCGCGTTCGTTCCCGAGGGACGGCGCGTTCGTTGCCGAGGGACGGCGCGTTCGTTGCCGAGGGACGGCGCGTTCGTTGCCGAGGGACGGCGCGTTCGTTCTCAGGGACGGCGCGTTCGTTCTCAGGGACGGCGCGTTCGTTCTCAGGGACGGCGCGTTCGTTCCCGAGGGACGGCGCCGTTCGTTCCCGAGGGACGGCGCCGTTCGTTCCCGAGGGACGGCGCGTTCGTTCCCGAGGGACGGCGCGTTCGTTTCCGAGGGACGGCGCGTTCTTTTCCGAGGGACGGCGCGTTCGTTTCCGAGGGACGGCGCGTTCGTTTCCGAGGGACGGCGCGTTCGTTTCCGAGGGACGGCGCGTTCGTTGCCGAGGGACGGCGCGTTCGTTGCCGAGGGACGGCGCGTTCGTTGCCGGGGAACGGCGCGTTCGTTGCCGAGGGACGGCGCGTTCGTTTCCGCGGGACGGCGTGTTCGTTTGCGAGGGACGGCGCGTTCGTTCCCACGGGACGGCGCGTTCATTGTCGAGGGACGGCGCGTTCGTTGCCGAGGGACGGCGCGTTCGTTCCCACGGGACAGCGCGTTCGTTGCCGAGGGACGGCGCGTTCGTTGCCGAGGGACGGCGCGTTCGTTGCCGAGGGACGGCGCGTTCATTTTCTAGGGACGGCGCGTTCGTTCTCAGGGACGGCGCGTTCGTTGCCGAGGGACGGCGCGTTCGTTTCCGAGGGACGGCGCGTTCGTTCTCAGGGACGGCGCGTTCGTTCTCAGGGACGGCGCGTTCGTTCTCAGGGACGGCGCGTTCGTTCTCAGGGACGGCGCGTTCGTTCTCAGGGACGGCGCGTTCGTTCTCAGGGACGGCGCGTTCGTTCTCAGGGACGGCGCGTTCGTTCTCAGGGACGGCGCGTTCGTTCTCAGGGATGGCGCGTTCGTTGCCGAGGGACGGCGCGTTCGTTGCCGAGGGACGGCGCGTTCGTTTCCGAGGGACGGCGCGTTCGTTTCCGAGGGACGGCGCGTTCGTTTCCGAGGGACGGCGCGTTCGTTTCCGAGGGACGGCGCGTTCGTTGCCGAGGGACGGCGCGTTCGTTGCCGAGGGACGGCGCGTTCGTTGCCGAGGGACGGCGCGTTCGTTGCCGAGGGACGGCGCGTTCGTTGCCGAGGGACGGCGCGTTTGTTTGCGAGGGACGGCGCGTTCGTTCCCACGGGACGGCGCGTTCGTTCTCAGGGACGGCGCGTTCGTTGCCGAGGGACAGCAGGACGGCACCTTTGATGATTTGACAGAGCATGCTCACCCGCTCTCAGTTCGGGGTTAAATGTTCTTCCATCTGACGTATTCTGGGATGCAGGGATATTGGATTTCCCACTTATTCATCCATTATTCATCACACCACATTTATTAATTATCTGAATTACAGTCGATTTTTTTTTTGTCGACTGTGTGTTATTTATTTTACACAGAATAAGGCATTTGTGAATGCACAATAACTTACTAAATAATTTATGGAAGTGCATACGTTTTATGAAAACGAACCTCATTGGTGACAAGGGGAATGTCTTCGTGAGAGGTCCATCCGGAGTCAGTTTGTGCCTCCATGAGGAAGTTTGTTTTAATATGACTAATGAAAATGATAATGTTTTAAGGAAAGACATATTTCAATCCTCCTCTTTTATAACTTCTTTTTACAGAATTTCCAATACACTGACATTATGCCAGATATGTGATCTCGATCATTCATCTTTAAGGGCACTTTGCATTAATATTCAATTATTTTTCTGTTTGTGTCATTCAATTCCTATGTGTATTAATAAAACTATTTTCAGTGAATTTAGTTCCTCGAGGACTTAGCCATAGATCCCTCATTTACACCACTGTTGACATGGGAGACTCCACTGAAGAATCTATTGACACTCTTCGGGAGTTGGTCAGCCAAGAGCAGGTTCCTCGGGTGTTGGCCTCTTCCGGAAATGAGGGTCCACCTCCTCGGTGGTGAGGTGTAGAGAACATTGTACTTTACGGTAATTCCACATATCGACGGTCCCCTGTGCCAGTGCGCATGCGCAGCCTGACCCGGAGCCAGGGATGTTGTGGGTGTTTCAACCTGTTCAATACTTGTTTGATTATTGTCGTTCCACGCTAATAAAGTGGTCGAACAAATTGAACTCTGTTCTTATTTATAATCAAACAGCTTGATGCAGTCGAGTAAAGATCGTCGGTGCTGAGGAGGACGCGACTGGGTGAAAACGGACCACGAGAACGTCGACAGTGAGTTTGGGTTTCTCGGGTACTGTACCCAATCTTCGCCCCCAGGACACTGTACACACGTGTGCATCACCGAAAATAGAACGTTTACTCCAGAATAACTGTTCCTATGGCGCCGGTGAAAGCAGAGTGCCCGATCGAGGGTTGTGACTATATGGCTACACACGCAGAGGCGGCAGTGGTGGCCGCCATGTTGAGTATACACGCCACTGTGCACGTCGCCGCCCCCAGGGCGGCGAGCTCGAATGCCAAGATGGAGAAACTCAAGCGTCCCTCCATAGCACTGGCCGGAACGGGCGAGGCCTGGTCGTACTTCATAACCCGCTGGGGCGAATACAAAACAGGTACTAAGCTTGTCGGACCTGACATAGTCGCGCAGCTACTGGAGTGCTGTGAGGAGGAGCTGAGAAAGGACCTCACTCGCGCGGCGGGTCGGAGCCTCGTGGGCAGCGATGAAGAAGACGTTCTCGCCGCCATGAAGGCGCTCGCCGTCCGGACGGAGAACACGATGGTAGCTCGAGTGGCCCTGTCTAACATGCGGCAGGGACACGAGGAGCCCGTCCGGTCGTTCCACGCCCGCATCAAGGGGCAGGCGGACACGTGCAAGTATGAAATGAAGTGCACCAAGGCGGGGTGCGATCAGGTCAACGACTTCACCGAAGAGATATTGCGCAACGTGGTTGCCCGTGGCATCGCGGACCAAGCAATACAACTTGACCTACTCGGTGAGAAGAACCAGGACATGCCATTAAAGGACATGATAGAGTATATCGAGGCCAAAGAGTCTGGAAAACGCTCGGCATCGCGCCTGCTTGACACTCAGAGCACGGACGCGATCAGTAATTCGTATCGGCGGGGAAAGCGACAGGACGTCCGCGCCAGAGTAGGAGCCAGGCCGGAAAAACGGAAGGCCAAGCCCGAAGGAGTATGCATCTACTGCGGCGAGGTGGGCCACGGCAAAACGCCTCAATGGCGCGCCAGACGCGCCGAGTGCCCCGGATACGGTAAAAAGTGCCGGAAGTGTGACCGCCAGAATCACCTCGACAAGGCGTGCCTGGGCGGCCGATCGGCAAGACCCCCATCTAAGGAGACCGACGGGATGTACGACGAGCAGACGGCAGCCTTCGTCGAGCTATGCACGGTCACCATGGCCAGCACAGAGGACGAAATGCGCACGCTTCCCCTCGCTCACCACCTGTACGATGATATGTGCGATAAGTGGATGAAACGCATATCCGACCCGCAGCCATACGTCAACCTCACTCTCACCAACAAGCGCGAGGATTACAAAGCACTGGGTTTTAACCTCCTGAAACACACCCGCGCGGTAACCCTACCCGCTATGGCAGACACGGGGTGCCAGAGCTGCCTGATCGGCATTAAAGTCGTCCAACAAATGGGCCTGAGTACCGAGGACCTCATACCTGTATCCATGACCATGAAGGCCGCAAACAACAGAGGAATTCGTATCCTCTGAGCCGTGGTAGTCAGATTCGCCGGTAACAGTGATGACGCTCGGAGATTGGAGACGCGCCAAATCGCGTATGTGACGGACTCTTCAGACCGCATCTTCCTCTCCCGCGCGGCCTGCATGGACCTGGGAATGATCTCGGACAGATTCCCGACACTCGGAGAGGTGAATCTGACAACCTCGGAATTGTGCGACTGCCCGCGACGCGCGGAGCCGCCGACCAAGCCGACCGCACTCCCCATGCCAGCGACCGAGGCCAACAGAGAGGCACTACAGTCACATTTACTCAGGATGTATGCTCAGAGCACATTCAACACGTGCCCACACCAGCCACTACCGAGAATGACCGGCCCGCCACTACGTCTTATGCTCAGTGAGAACGCGACACCGGTTGCCCATCACACTCCCATCTCCGTGGCCATACATTGGCAAGATGAGGTAAAAGCAGGCCTCGACCAGGACGTTCGGCTCGGCGTGTTGGAGGAAGTACCCGTCGGCACGCCGGTGACATGGTGTCACCGCATGGTAATTTGCGCGAAAAAGAATGGCAAGCCGCGACGCACCGTCGACTTTCAGGCCTTGAACAAGCATGCGTTCCGCGAGACCCACCACACCCAATCCCCGTTCCACCAGGCGAGACGCGTACCTAACAGGAAGCGCAAGACAGTATTCGACGCATGGAACGGTTACCATAGCGTCCGCCTACACGAGGACGACCGCCACAAGACGACCTTCATCACTCCATGGGGGCGCTACCGGTACCTATCTGCCCCACAAGGGTATATGGCATCGGGGGACGGTTACTCACGACGATACGATGAGATCGTCGCGGACATTGGTAACAAGACCAAGTGCGTAGATGACACGCTCCTATGGTCAGACACGATTGAGGGGAGCTACTTCCAGGCGGTCCAATGGCTGGATATATGCGGCCGGAATGGAATCATCCTCAACCTGGAGAAGTTTGTCTTCAGCGCACCCACGGTGGACTTCGCGGACTTCACCATCACCATGACCGACGTGCGACCGTGCAGCCGCTACCTGGAAGCAATCCACGATTTCCCACAACCGCGTAACATCACCGACGTCAGATCGTGGTTCGGGCTTGTCAACCAGGTGGCATACGCCTTTAGTATGGCCGAACGAATGCAGCCATTCCGAAAGCTCCTGAAAAGTGGAGAACGCTTCCAGTGGTCCATGGAGTTAGAGGACATATTCCGCGAGTCGAAAGACGTGATCGTACAAGAAATCGAACACGGTGTCCGCATATTTGACAAAACTAAGCCAACATGCATCGCCACGGACTGGTCGAAGGAGGGAATCGGATTCTGGTTGCTTCAAAAGCACTGCCGATGCGTGCCAGTTAGACCATTCTGCTGCACTGATGGATGGAAAATAACCCTGGTCGGCAGCAGATTTACACACGCGGCAGAATCCAGATACGCGCCCATAGAGGGCGAGGCTCTCGCAGTCGCGGACGCCTTGGACAAAGCGCGCTACTTCGTACTGGGCTGCGAGAACCTGATCGTTGCGGTAGACCACAAACCACTGCTGAAACTCCTTTCTGACAGAGCACTTGACGACATACCCAACCCCCGCCTCAGGAACCTCAAGGAGAAGACCCTGCGTTATCGCTTCCGCATCATACATATCCCGGGCATGAAGAACAAGGCGGCAGATGCCATGTCGCGCAGGCCAGTTGGCACCACGCGACCTCCACTCATGAACCTTCCAGATGACAATGCCACCATAGCGACCCACCTCCAACCAAGCACGCACACCGACGTCCTGTCCCTCCTACGCCAAACTGAGCCGGAGTATGACGACGACGTCGAGGACAACCTGGCATGGTGTGCCGCGGGCCTCGAATCATTGCGATCAGTAACATGGGATCGCGTCAGGGAAGCCACCAGCAGCGATGGCGATATGCACATATTGGAGGGAATGACAATGAACGGCATCCCCGACTCAAAAATCGAGATGCCAGAGACAATTCGCGACTATCACCAGTACCGCGAGAACATTACATCGACAGATGGAGTGATCCTATACAAGGACCGAGTAGTCATACCACCCTCACTCCGCGGCGATGTGCTGAGCGCCCTACACGCTGCCCACCAGGGCGTATCAATGATGACCGCCCGCGCAGAATCCTCTGTATTCTGGCCAGGCATGTCGGCCGACATCAGCGCCACTCGGAAAAACTGCGAACACTGCCACCGGATGGCACCATCACAGCCTGGAGCGCCACCAACTCCACCTATTCCGGTCGTTTACCCCTTTCAGGCAGTGTGCTCGGACTTCTTTGTACACAGGGGTGCACACTACCTTGTGACAGTGGACAGATACTCGAACTGGCCGATCATCTCAAAGTCGACGGGTGGCGCCGCCGGACTCATAAACCACTTACGTCGCGCCTTCGTGACGTACGGGACACCAGAAGAGCTCGCGTCGGATGGGGGACCGGAGTTCACCTCCACCGAGACCAGGTCATTCCTGCACAGATGGGCGTACACCACCGCTTGTCATCGGTGGCCTTCCCTCACAGCAACTGTCGCGCGGAGATTGGAGTTAAGACAATGAAACGACTTATCACGGACAACACCAGCCCGCAGGGAGAACTTGACACTGACGCTGTGCAGAGAGCGATACTACAATATCGTAACACGCCTGACCCTGACACGAAGATCTCCCCGGCAATGTGTGTCTTCGGCCGCCCGATACGCGATTTCATCCCAATTATCCCCGGGAAGTACAGACCGCACGACACTTGGCATGAGACCCTGAAAGCGAGGGAGGAGGCCCTCCGCAAACGTCATATCCGCACAGCCGACACCTGGGCAGAACACACCAAACGCCTTCCGCCACTTGCTGTAGGGGACCAAGTCCGCGTACAGAACCAGACAGGATTCCACCCAAAAAATGGGACAAGACAGGCAGTATCGTGGAGGTACGCCAACACGACCAATACGTGATCAAGATCGATGGCTCGGGCAGAGTCACACTTCGGAACAGGAAATTCCTGCGCAAGTTTAGCCCAGTTCGCAATGACCAGCTGCCACCCCGGTCTATCTATGATGATCTAGCAACCCGCATCACTGTACCTGCACCCGTTGTAACACCGCAACTGCCTGACCTCGACAGCGAACCCGTGACATCTGCGACGCCAACGGGGCCCACGCCGGCACTGACGTCAGTATGCACACCCCGGCGCAAGACGACACCCGTTTTAGACACGCCAGCAGCACCAGGACGAGGCACACCGAGGCGCGCGTTCCTTCAGACGCCACCATCGGCCCCTGAAACCCCGAGAGCCCCATCCCCACTGGGGCCCGATGTGACACCACCAGCACCAGCGATAGGTCAACGCCGATCCACCAGAGCGACCAGCGTGCCTGCCTGGCACAAGGACTACTCCATGGAATAGTCACACGATGGGCGATATAAACTTTTGTTCATTCATTAAACTTAATATTTTCTCAGCCTTTATCTATTAACATAATAAAGACTCGGAGGGAGATAGAGAACATTGTACTTTACGGTAATTCCACATATCGACGGTCCCCTGTGCCAGTGCGCATGCGCAGCCTGACCCGGAGCCAGGGATGTTGTGGGTGTTTCAACCTGTTCAATACTTGTTTGATTATTGTCGTTCCACGCTAATAAAGTGGTCGAACAAATTGAACTCTGTTCTTATTTAAGGTGCAACTTCAACCACCTAATGGTGGGGTGGGGGGAGGATTACAAGTTCAGGTGGTTTCCTTCTTCCTTAAACCAAGGCAACCTTTTTCCTGTCGGGGACTCACGCTACAGCAACCACAGCATGAGACACCATTTGGATACATCTGGCAAGGAGATGAATGGGCACGAACATAGAGAGAGACAGAGACAGAGACAGAGACACAGAGAGACAGATCTCGAGATAGATATCGAGAGAGATATCGAACAATAAGTAAGAGGGTTGGGTTGGTTAATGGGGGTAAAAAAAGATCATCGGTTAGGATGGGGGATGGCAAGTCAGGATTTGGTGGCTGAGACAGCCCATAAACTTCATCCATGGGCTTTGCTCCATTACCTGGAGGAGCAAAGCATGGGTGTCTGTCCCCCAAAGTCCGAGACACACCACTAGGGGGTGGGAAGTTGGATGGTCCTTGCAGGCCCTTAGGGTCTATGTGGGAAGAGAGAGATCCCTACTCTGATGCCCAATTTTCTGGGTCAGGGGTGGGGATGGTCTATGGTGCATAAATAGTACTAAGTAACCCAACTACCATCACTGTTCTTTCACTGTTAACCAACTTCTGGTGCAGTTTCCAGTTTTTGGTTTTGCTAGAATAAAATAGAGGGAGACTTGGACAGATAATGGGTGTGGGGAGGATGCATGGGGTGGATAAGATGGATACAGAAGCAACAAACTCTCAGGAAAGAAAAACTGGAAATTTGGAAGTAGGTGGTCTTCGGGGTGGGGAGGGGTGTGTTTACAGGGGTAGAAAAGATCATGGTTTTGGATGGGTGAAGTAACGATCTGAAATAGTGGTGAACAGCTGGCTTGAAGACCTGGAGGGAAGAATGAGATTGAAGAGAATGTGGAAGTTGGTTTCACAGGTGGGAAAAGAGAGAAACAACTGAGTGGAGGTGAGCAGTGATCCTGGATTTTGGGAGAATTTCATGGACAATGTGAGTCAGGTAATAAATACCCATCAGACGGAAGGGGAGCGTGGGAGTTGTAGGGGGAAGAAGGGGTTGTGGGGGTTGTGGGGGTTGTGGCTTAGAGCTTACCATGGTGTGCAGTATTCACAAAGTCATCTTTTTAAGGGTTAGCCTGTTCATTATGTAATGATGCATTCGATTACCACAGTGCCCTTGACTGTACATTGCTTATTGTTTCATTGTACCTGAAACATGCTGGTTTCCCAAAAATATTTTGGTGGTTTCCCCATTTTTCTGATCGTGCGAGCCTGGTTGTTCAGGTGTTTACTTCATAATGTGAATTTCTCAATCCATCTCCACATTTATTGTGTTTTCTGCAGCTTTTCTTTGTGGTATTTTCTTGATGAAGCTACTTTCAGTGTTTAAATAAAACCTTCTCTTCTTCATGAAATACTAATCAATTCCAGTTAATATTCTAATCCAAACGAGCTTATTTGGGTTATTATACACAGGCTGTTTCACCCGGGTGAAACCATTCTCACCAAAGAATCATTCACTTCCTTTCAGTAAATTTAAATTGTAGGCAAAAACAGCTCCACATTTCAAGACGATGTTCGAACACGATTTGACGTACACATCCGTGCGCATGCACAAACACACACTTCTTTCCTATTATGTTCGATCAGGTAACCTTATGTTTTTGCTTCCAGGCTCTCTGCGGCTTCACAGTTGAGCTGTGGGAGATGGGAAGAGCTCCAGGCATTGCCACTGGAAACTGGGGTTGTGGAGCATTTGGAGGCGATCCCTTTCTTAAAGGTGATGAAGTGTGGATTCTTAGCATTGCTGATTCTTGTTTATCCATACTACAAAAGATCAATACATTTTATATTTGGCTCAAATATTGGACACACCAACAGCAGGGTTGAGGGACAAAATAGAGGGAGATTTGGAGCGATAAGGGATGTGGGGAATAATGAAGACAAAGGGAGGACACAAGGATACAAGATGGATATAGCCACAAACTCACAATCACAGAATTGGAAGGAAAAGCTGGAAACCTGGAAGGAGGTGGGCTGGGTGTAAAAAAAAAATAAAAATAATAATAATAATAATAATAATAATAATAAATAAAAATAATTATGGTTGTGTATGGGGGTGAGATAGCGGTGAACAGCTGTATTGAAGCCCTGGAAGGAAGATTGACATTAAGGAGACTGAGGAAGTTGGTTCTTCAGGTAGGGAAATAAAAGAGGAAAGAATGAGTGGAGGTGAGTCTGGATTTTGGGAGTTTCACCAGAAGGGGGAAGTTGGATTGTTTGCACACTGCAAAAACCTAGAAATGGCAGAGGTTGCAAGATCATAAATGAGGCAGTCTAAGATAGAGAGACCACCTTACCTGTCTGCGATGTGAAAGAGATAGGGCCACGATCTCTGTTTCATCTCGGGAGATTCCAATAATCTTGAAGGCCTTGGTTTCCACAGCATCAAGCTGAGCAAAGTGTGAGGCAGGGGAGCCAGCCCAGAGGGGAGAGCAGTGCTCCATCAAACTGTGGTTGAAAACATTATGGGTGGATAGGAGTTTAGGTGTGCAAAGGAAGGGCTTTGTATGACAGAGGATGTCCAGTTGGCAACGAGTTTTGGAGGCCATATTTGAAATGTGATTTGCCCAACTTTGAAATGTAGTTTGCCCAAGAAAGATCATGGCTGATTATGAGACCCAGGAGTTTGAATGACTGAACTTCTTCAAGAGCATTGTTAAGTAAGTTGATGGAAGGGTTGGCCAGACAGTCGTTTTCAGAGAGACAGTGAGAATGTGGATTTCAGTAGTTTTTCACTCCTCCGGTACATTATTGAAAAATAGGAAACCTGCTCGCATGTGAGGATTGTGAGTGATGGCTATTTGTTTTTTGGTTTGGGGGGGGGGGGGTGGTGTTTCAGGGGTGGAGGTGGTTGGGGAGCGGATGCGGGAAGTTGTTCATGCGAGGATATGGGGACATCACCAATCCAACACCAACTTTGGCTGATCCAGCATGTTTCTCAGGCTGTATTTTTAACTCACCTGGAACTGAGTTCCGTGGAGCTTATGCGATGGTGCGTTGTCTGTCTACAAATACTTGCAACTTCTTCTCTGAAACTACACATCCGATTTTGATGAAACTTTACCACAACATGAATATCAAAGTTTGTTCATAGCATTAAAAAAAAACTTGGGCCCGAAGGGATTCTACAGGGCTTGCCCCCCAAAATAGGTGTTTGCTTTCTTCTCAAAAACAGCACACATAATTCTGATGAAACTTGACCACAACCTTCATCACCTGTAATGTGCCAAAGATTGTTCACACCATTAAAAACAGCCAGGGTTTAAGGGGGTTTACGGTTGTGGTGGGAAGGGGTGGTTGCCCCCCAAAAGAGATATTTGTTTTCTTCTCAGAAACTACACACACAATTCCGATAAAATGACCACCGTCTTCATCACCCATGATGTACTAAAGTTTGTTCATGGCATTAAAAAAAAACATCCATAGGTATTGACTTTCTTCCCCGTTACATAGTTTGTGGGTCATCCATTTGTGGGTTCCCTGGTTATCTTATCCAGCCGTTTCCAGGTGAGCGCCCTGGGGTATTTCCCATTTGTTTGATTGTTCTGATACAGCTCTATTGAGTGGAGATTTAACAGGAAGTAAGCAGGCATGGCTTGAACTTGATAATGGATACGCTGGGCTTGAGACAGACATAAATGAATAAGATGACATAAGGAAACTATAGCTAATGGATCTGCAGTGATATAGCTTTTATCAACCAACAGACAAATCACCAACGAGGTCTCAATGTATATTCCTGCTTGTTATCACCACTGTTGGGATTAGACAGTATTGAGATATTTTATGAACAAAAACTGAAGGTGATAATTTGGGTTTTACACTTGTCACATCCATCAAATTTGTTCTTGTTTTATGTCCTTAGTTTATACAGCTTTCAAGTTTTCAGACAACTCGAATAAATTCCACCTTTACAAAATATAAAATTCATTGAAAAGGCCAAGGTTTATTTGAAGTGTCAGAACATTGAATTTGAAAAAGAACTGAACAAGCTTCCGGAGCATGTGCATGTGACAGCGTGTTCTGAACTCAAGTATGGTTTAATGGCACCGAGTGACCTGACTGTTTGTACAGGAACATCATGAGTAATGAAACCTGTGTGCACCGACTCTAATCGCTCCAGCTTGCAGAGATGGCACTCAGACTGTTCCAAAAAGCTCAACGCAATGCTATCGTTCCAGAAGGAGGGGTCTGGTTCTAAGGTTTGGGGTATTAGGGTTGGGGGAGTGGAGATTTATAATAAATTTTAATATCACAAATTCACATTTTAATTGGGGTGAAGTCCTCTTGCTCACATTGTGATGACTATTTGAAAAACGATTGAGATTAATCAATTGTCCGAGTGGATGGAGAGGATTGCTGTGTGGTGATAAGAGTAGGGGAGTTTAAAGTAAATGATAATTCCAGGCGGTGTTTTCAGATTTTGAGCAGGATCGACTTCTAATGTATGTTCTTAAGTATGAAGCAGATGGTTTGTCGATGGTGAAATCGGTCGTAGAGTACGACATTAATTATATTTTTGCATCATAATGTGGAATCTTCAAACTCCTTGATTGCGATTAATTCAAGAAATAGTTTACAAAATGCCCTGCAAGTGTACTTTCCATGACTATTTACGGGACTATTTGGGAAAAATAAGAAAAGTATCCCAAAGTTGTGATTTGCAAACAACATCGCAGCCTTGGTGAGACACACTTGTGTGCTTTCACCCACATATGTCAGGAAGTTCGTGATGTCATCGGCATACGGGGTACTACTACAAACAGACCAAATGTACATTATGGCAGTTGAACATTATCAATGGTTGATGGACATGAACACAATCTCAGAAAGTATTTTAAGATCAGCCGATTTATGCCGCAAACTCTCAAAAGAGTGAAAAGGCTTAGAGGTATCATCGTTTTGATTGGGATTACTCTTTGTGCCAACGATGAAAGCTTTTAAAACCATAAAATTGCATAACCACAAAATTGCTTTGGTGTATTGTATTTTCATTGTGAATATTTCCTTGCATGAGCATTAAAAATGGTTTCACCTGTCCATGCTTTACCCTCAAAATGCCGAGCGTCGAGCAAGGGAGCAGCACGTACCATTTTAAAATAAGTCTTTGGTATGACTCAACTGAGGTTTGAATCGAACCACCGTCCTCCCAGACTCAGAGTGAATGCCTTCTAACCACAATGTCACTGACTCTGAGTCTGGTGAAATATACACTTGACCTCTGGCATTGATCTGTGTAGATGTACTCTTCATTAGGTCCTCTCTTCGAGCATGACCTAATAATATGGGTGTCGATGTCCTTCGATTCCTCGGTCCATTCACAATGAAGTTGGAGCGGGAGATCTGGTCATTAGTGATCCTGATAGAGGTCGATGAGACATACACGATGGTATGACTTTCAAGGTCAAGGTCACGAGGCCTTTGAAGTTGCGAAAATGACGATTTTCAAATTCTATCTCCTCCACCATTTCTCAAGCGATCTTGAATTTGATTGTAGCATATGAATCTATGGGACAATATCTAAATTTGGTCGGGCCGGATTTTCGATATTCGCTTTCGTTTTCGTGTCACGTGACTTCAAAGTTGGCAAAAATGCGAAAATGACGATTTTCAAAATCTGTCTCCTACATTTCTCAAGCAATCTTCAATTTGATTGTGGCATATCAATGTATGGGACAATATCTAAATTTGGTCGGGACGGATTTTCGAATTTCGCTTTCGTTTTCGCGTCACGTGACTTCAAAGTTTGCAAAAACTGCCCTACCTTCAGGAGGCTATATATTCTCTACTGGGCATGGTAAAAGTTAGTGAATGGTGTCATTGCATAGCAGCTGACCTTGTATATTTATACATTTTCCGCAGAAGGTGCAAAAGTTTCAAAACCCGAAATGTAAACGTCGGCATTTATTTTCAAAATATAATTTCGTGCGTGCGCGCGCCAAAATGCCGAGTCATCTTTAACCAAACTGTGCAGTTCGAGCTGCGCAGTAGAACTGCGCAGTCGAGCTGTGCAGTAGAACTGCGCAGTAGTCTTCGGTCATAACTGAACATTGAGAACTTGTGGTATTATAGAGATGACCGTCACCCCCACACGGGGGTAATTTGTTTTTGTTTTTTGGGGGGGGGAGGGAGGGGGTTGACCGGATGGTTGGGAGGGATGCACACAAGCCTCAAAGCTGTTTAGCCTGGGTCTGAATCCCGACCCAGCTATAAACTGTCAGCCTAGTGTTTCACAGGTAAGGTGATTCATCAATATGTGTGCAGTCCCTCGGATGGACATTAAACGGGTGTCCTGTCTGCCAGCATTAGTTGGTGGACGTTAAAGATGCCACGTTATCCTTCCTGAAGATTTGGCGAGCTATTTCCAACACCATGAACAAATTACAAATTCCTGCCCGAACCAGTAGAGAGCATGGCATCAGCGGCACAGCCGCACCCTCGACCAATGGTGCGACCCCGCAGCCTTGTGCTGCGTACAAACGAATGAACAATTTTTCTTCTTTGTTTTTTTTGTGGTTGAGAGGAGTGGTGGGGGGGGGGAGGAGGATGTTTGGTGGAGTAGTTGGGTGAATCACAGTTTTAATTTCTGGCAACATCCTTTGAAAGGATTAAAACAGCTGCTGCAACTTCTCTCTTTCTATTAATCTATTAATTGGTGAGGTTGTTGTTTTTGCACCATCAGTTCTTTCAATATCCTATTCCACTCCAGCTTCATTTGTTAAACATGTCATTGTGCAACTTACTTCTTGCTTGCTTACTTATCTAAATTCGTACTGACAGTCTACCCTCAATTATTTAACTCCTGTTTTTCTTGTCTTTGGACTTCCAGCTTCTGCTCCACCACTTAACGTGTAAGACGATCATCATTAATGTCGACTTCTCAGCTTTTCTCATCTTCCAAACTTTTCCTGCTCCCAATATCAGTTCATTTTCCACTATAATCTATCCCGGTGTTTCACAGGAAGGTGTTTTGAGGATTAGACAGACACGCATGTTTTAATAATTGTACAGTGTTGGCTGTCTGTGTCTCTCATTCTGTCTTGTGCATCTATGCGTGTCCCCACATGCAGATCAACTTTAATACAGTGCCGAGACCGGAGGATAAGTGGAGAAATGTTCCAGGAATTATTATTTTTGTGTACTCTTTCCTATTTTAATTATCAGTTTACCTCCCAGCTCACTCAACTGCATAAAACTTCATTAATGAGCGAACACCATTCAGCCTTCTTACTCATTTGAGTATTTGTCAAGGAATTGGGTGTATTTCCATGATTAAAAAAAAATCTATATTCCTTTTCGAAAATCAACTTGTAATCTCATCGCTCAACATTCGATGTTTTTGCATCAAATGACCCCTTTTTCTCTCTTTTCGTTCCTATCATTGTTCAGCTCTCCTGCAGCTCATGGCAGCTGGTGCTACTCGACGTCCCGTGGCTTATTTCACCTTTGGAGATCGAAGGATGATGAAGAAAATCTTCCACATCCACTATGCTTTGAGAGAGAGACAACTTTCGATCGGTACGTCGTTTAGAACAACCGCGTTTAGGCCCCGTGGTCACGGACAAGCTCCATTGTAGTCGCTTTGTCATTCCATCTGAGCTGTTTCCTTTCACTTCCTTTTTTGTTTTTTATTTCACTTGTTCTTTTGTTGCGCTTCGATGGTGTCAACTTTGCCGACGAGTTTTCCCTGTCCATTTCAGGCGATTTGTTCCAACTTTTGCTGCGTTTTCAAGACCAGGTCGTGAAGCCGGATTGCACGATGACCCTCGCACAGCTTCCCGAGTGGTTGCTGAAACAGATTGGAGTCTGCGCTGGAGATTAAGCTATTAGATCGTTTGGTCTGCTCATCTGTGATTGTTTTTCATTCACCCCATCATGCCATTAGGTGCAGTACAATGTCACATCATTGTACTAAAGGATGCAAAACTCCACGCGTTATTCCATCATATTTGTATGCAACCTCTAGTTACACAATACTGTGTTGCATACTACTTTTTACCTCTCTGTAATATAATACTTTATCATGTTTTATGTCTTGTAAAATGATTTTGATCAAATAAAGCTGCTTTGTTTGACCCCCAAAATATGTGATCTTGCATTGCAATAATTTTCATGAATGTAAACAAATTGCAGCTGGGCAGCCCCTATCCAGGCAATCCCTTAACTGGGCAGCCACACTTAACTGGGCAGCCCCTTAACTTGGCAGCCCCCTAACCTAGCAGCCCACTACTCATTTATTGCCAATTTGGAATAAGCAATTTGTCATCAAAAGAATATTAATTATGGTTTGTAAGCATCCAGGATAATTAAATCCACTGTTTTCTTCTTGTATTCTGTTTTAATAATTATGCATTCTTCAATTAATATTCATGGATAGGCTTGTGATTATGAGTGATTAATAAAGAAGCAAATGGATGCACCCAAGCCTACAATCATGAGTGAAGAATTCTTGTTGCAAAAATTCCTATTAATTTAAGTGTTTATGATTTGCGATAAATTATGCGATGCTTCTTGTCATGAGGTGTTCGTATGTGAAGAGAATGGGCAGTCGTGAATGTCCTGATATTCACAGCACAGGTAAACGCTGAGGGATATCATCACGGTAAGACAGCAAGATCGAGCGCAGCTCAGCTGTTCTTCAAGGATGCGATTCCGGTGCTGAAGGTGTCCATCAAGGCAGTCATTAATTTACCTGACAGATAAAGACTGAGGAAAACCATGCACCAACGAGCAACACTGGACGCAAAAGGAAAACCTGCACATCGCAAGCAGTTACAAAGAAACGTCACAAATGGCTGTGTGTACTGTATCTCTGTAAAGCAAAGTTATGGCTGAAATTTTCCACCTCTTCATATTGGCATCATTCATAATAGTATTAAATCGGTTAATATCAGCAAACTTGGCAAACAGTTACAAAGGCAAACATGACAAATACAGAACCTGATCTTCAGTTTTTCCTCATCCCATATACATATTCACATTATGCTGAAATATCATTATCACATTATGCGAACTGCTCAACCATCCTGTATCCAAGATCTTCAGCTACTTACCCCTGCAATCGTGACCCTTTTTCACCTCTTTTTGATGATATTTCTTCCGTGAATCTTTTGTCTTGATAATGAATCTCTTTGTTCAGTCCGTTGCAGGTCCTGCAGGGTATTGAATGGTTAAGCGGTGAAGTTGATGACCAAATGTGACAATGAGCACAATCCACAATCCCATGGTGAACAGACTTTCCTATCTACAATCCAGTGGACATGAAGAATCCTGGATTTTTTTCCACGGTTGGCTTACTTGTTTCCTCCACGATGGTATGACCGTACAATCGCAGTCCGAGTTCTTAAGTTGTTTTGTAAAACATAAGAAAAGTGAAGCATTTGGTGTGAATAAATGTGTATGTTATTTGGTGAGGGGTGTGCTTCTTGTTGAAGGTGTAGTTTTGAATGGAAGTTTCATGGTTGTTGTGTTGTTGAAGGTGTTTTGAACTGAACAGTGTGCTCATTGCCCTGCCATTTGTAATCATCTGCTCCATTGGATTTGACATTTCCTTTGCCGAGAGATACAAATCAGTGTGATCATTCGATGTGAGGTGTGATCACAGGGCTCACAGCTGTACTTAAGGTCGTTGGAGTAGAAAAACTCCAAAGTGGCCATCTACTTATTATGTATGCTGCAATGGTCGAATTTTACAGAGATGTATGGTCTCCCTCAAAAGGTATTGGTGGTAGAGAAGGTAGATAGGTTTTAATTGGAATTAGATAGGTGTCGAGATGCATTGCAGATAGAGGGGTGCAGGCATATTGATTGGCAGGTCTTGTAGGTAACTTGTGTGTGGATGAGTGATGATATCTGCTGTTGGTGTAGCACAGGCATGATGGGCCTAATGGCTTCCTTCTGCACCACAGTTCCTTGTTTTATTCCTTGTTGTATACACAAGGAACTTGGACGCAAAGGAAGGCCATTTGGCCCATCATGCCTGTGCCTTATGAACACCGTCTTGAATCAATATTTCAGTCGAGCAACTTAATTTTACTGAGGGCGAGGGGATGTGGATAGCGGAGTAGGAAAGAGTCTGGTGGAGCAGGACAACGCCATTATCAGGGTTTTTGTTTTATAATCATGCACAACACACACGCGCACACATGCACACACAGACACATACACACAGGATTGTAGGATGAAGATTGAACAAACCGACAGAACATTCACCTTTTGATGAGACCCTCTCAGACATCACAATCACTACCCAATTGGTGGAGTTACACACCACTTCCTTCCTCTGATCCTCTTCACCACATACACACCACTCCCCTACCCCTCACCACATACACACCACTCCCCTCCTCCTCACCATATACACACCACTCCCCTACCGCTCACCACATACACACCACTATCCTCCCCCTCACCACATACACACCACTCCCCTACCCCTCACCACATACACACCACTATCCTCCCCCTCACCACATACACACCACTCCCCTCCTCCTAACCACATACACACCACTCCCCTCCTCCTCACCACATACACACCACTCCCTCCTCCTAACCACATACACACCACTCCCCTCCTCCTAACCACATACACACCACTCCCCTACCCCTCACCACATACACACCACTCCCCTCCTCCTAACCACATACACACCACTCCCCTACCCCTCACCACATACACACCACTCCCCTACCCCTCACCACATACACACCACTATCCTCCCCCTCACCACATACACACCACTCTCCTCCCCCTCACCACATACACACCACTCCCCTCCTCCTCACCATATACACACCACTCTCCTCCCTCTCACCACATACACACCACTCCCTCCTTTATATTCTCTCTCATCTAAAGCTTCTCTTCCAATTCTTCCCACACCTCCTTACTTTCCCTCTCTTACCCTGCTCGATTATTCCCGTTTTTCTATTTTTAAATGTTTGTAAATTTTATTTGCCAATCCCATCCCTTCCCTGCGTGTGGAATAAACATCCAGATATTGATCAAAAACAAGTATTTGAATCACATTTCGCTAACGTTGCTTGCTGCTTGTGCTGATCTCTCGTGGACATCACCGTTACGCTGAGGCTTCTGGGAGCCAAGTCATGGCTTGGGAACAGGATGGACAGTCGTGCATACCTGGGAGTCACGGCTTGGGAACAGGACGAACAGTCGTGCCTACTGGGAGTCATGGCTTGGGAACAGGACGGACAGTCGTGCCTACCTGGGAGTCACGGCTTGGGGACAGGACGAACAGTCGTGCCTACTGGGAGTCATGGCTTGGGAACAGGACGGACAGTCGTGCCTACCTGGGAGTCACGGCTTGGGGACAGGACGAACAGTCGTGCCTACTGGGAGTCACGGCTTGGGAACAGCACGGACAGTCGTGCCTACCTGGGAGTCATGGCTTGGGAACAGCACGGACAGTCGTGCCTACCTGGCACACTAAAGTTTAATAACCTGATTGTGGATGAGGGTAGCCAACGAATAATGATTTAATGCTTTAAAAAAAATTCCCCCACATGTAACTTTCCCCATCGAGTGCCAGCGAGCATCATCGTGGACTCATTTAGGGCTTACAGGAATTCCCCCATCAGGGGGTATAAAAGGAATAATTATAGGATCCCATGTGCATTGGAAAAATGTTCACAAAGGGAATTGTTTTTCAAATAATAGGGTTAATATCCCATTTTGGGGGCTGGTAGGGTTTGCATAACCTCCTCTGAGCTGTCTATCCTGGGTTTGAATCCCGACCTGGCTATGAACTGCTATCCTGGTGTTTTGCTACAAGGTGTGTGTTGTCCCTTGGAGCGACGTCACACTGGAGGGACCAGCGTAGGCATTAAAGATCCCATGGTGTCTTTCCTGAAGAGAAGTTGAGTTACCGTCAGCACTGAGTACCCCAAACGAATTACTAATTCCTACATTGACTGACTGATGGGAAAGCAATGGCAAACCACCGAGCATAACCAAACTACCCGGCGTATCCTCACCCGGCTTTCCCAAACCACTCAGCCTATCCGAACCAACTGGAATATCCTCAACCCCCCCCCCCCCGGCGTACCCGAACTACGCAGCCTATCCGAACCGCCCGGCATACCCGAACCACATAGCATATCTGAACCACGCAGTATATGAGAATTGTTATTACCTCCGCCACCGAAGGTGAAGGAGGTTATGTTTTCATCCCTTCTGCTTGTTTGTCTGTTTGTTTGTGTACGGGATATCTCAAAATGTTGTGGACGGATCCCGATGAAATTTGGTGGACAGGTTCGGTGTATGACAAGGAAGAACTCATTCGATTTTGGTGAAGATCCAAATCCGGATCCAGATTCGAGAATTATGTAATTTCAAAGTGATTCTTCACCATTGAGAGATCGGGCCAAAAACGATATAGTACTGTATAGCATGATATTTCAAAAATGTATTGGGCCCAATATGTTCTCATGGATCAGGCATTACATGGCGGAGGTATGTGCTCTACCAAGCGCCCTTCTAATTTCTATTGAAAACGTTGGCACGAGTTAATGTGCCTGCACTCACTTTCTTTCGCCTACACAGCGCTATTGAACAGGTAAATGGCCAACATGGCAGGATCCATGTGGGGTGGCACAGTGGGAGATGCTTAGTCCAGTTCCTCAACCCAGTATTCAACAAGGCAGGATCCAGATAGGGTGGCACAGTGGAAGATACTTAACCAAGGTCCTTGGTCCAGTGGCCAACAAGGCAGGATCCAGATAGGGTGGCACAGTGGGAGATACTTAGCCAAGGTCCTCAACCCAGTGGCCAACAAGGCAGGATCCAGATAGGGTGGCACAGTGGGAGATACTTAGCCAAGGTCCTCAACCCAGTGGCCAACAAGGCAGGATCCAGATAGGGCGGCACAGTGGGAGATACTAAGCCAAGGTCCTCAACCCAGTGGCCATCAAAGCAGGATCCAGATAGGGCGGCACAGTGGGAGATACTAAGCCAAGGTCCTCAGCCTATGTCAAGAATTAAGAGTTTAAATTTTGCAGCTTCTGGGCACAAAGTAAGAGATGAAATTAAGTGCAAACAGATGTAATTCAGAGAGATTTTGGTTTGGACTTGAATCGCAGTGTTTTGGCAATTGGTGGTTCCTGGGACCTGCTCTATCCAACATGCTCATTATCCAAGGGACTATTCAAGTCTCTTATCAGCTTCTGACATCAACTTCAAGGAGTCATTGGAACATTCTCTCATTTTATGAAAATCTAACAAATTCCTTCATAAAGTTCTCTTGCGATTGCTCAAACGTGTCGCCCTGTCCCCACTTTCCTCCAACATTCCTCTGTGATTACAAAATCAAAATCGTAATTCCTCATCAAGCTTCTCCTCCCTTTGGATTTATTCTCATGCAGTCATTCTCTCTAGGGTTCGAGTGTCCCCTCTGAGTTTGGGAGGTCAGTGGTTCGAACCCGACCAAGTCATGCCAAACACTTAAAGATGGTCCGAATTGCTTTGTTGCTTGAGGTCCAGCATTTAAAAAGGATGGAGAATGGACAACCAACCACAGCACAGGCTTCATGGGCCTAATGGTTTCTTCTCCGACGTTAAAGTTCCTTTCAAGGAAACATTATTACTATCATAATATAAAATATGGTAGGACATAGAATACAGTACATGACAAATTGGACTTCCTAAACTCCACCTTTGCTTTGGTAGCAAGGGTCTCAACTCAATCTTTCCTGACCCCCAGTCAATCTTTCACAATTTCTCACTCATCCCTCTCTGCCAACAAGTCGATTATCGCCCCCCCCCTCTCCCCTGCCCCGGCCCATTCCCAAATCTCTCTTTCCTTATCCACTATCTATCCCTGCATATTCCTAACTCATCCTTCACTCTAAATCAGCTTTCCCAATCAACAACTCATCCTGCCCTCTGGCTTGTAGCAAGGTATTATGTACACATTTAGGACATGGTGGACCAAAAAATGAAAGTCATTGTATGATTAAGTTTTGCATATCAATTGTTAGCCAACATCATGAGGATTCAGGATCTATTTGGGCAGAGCTTAATTCTTCCTCTTTCTATTGCGCTGACAGGGTCAAAGTTGGTTATCAATTATCTGTATCAAGGAACCACTCATATCATTCTAAAATTGGTCTGATGGCTTAGATATGTATTATACATTGATTGGAAACCACATATATGGAGAATATTTGGTTTACCTGATATTTGACCTTGAGCAAAGAGGTCAAGGTCATATGAAATTAACAAATTGATCAAATTAATCAGTGTTCATTCAGGTCATAAATATTATATGCACATAAACTTAACCATAGAAATACATGCTGTGATGAACCAAACTAACATCTTAGGATTAAAAGTGCAGATTTCTTTAAAACGTTACGTACTTCCTAACGACTTTGATATTTTGTATACTGAACAAAAACTGGCCTTTGGTATTGATTTTTATATCACAGGGCCATCTTGGTAAACTTATTCTATGGTTATAAAATCAAGCTTATAGCTTGCAGTAATTTTGTAGCAGCTTGGTAAATGCAATTTGTTACGTACTTCCTAACATTTTTGACCCAATCATGGAAGTGAACCTAAAAACTGGTATGTAGTAATGATCCATGTTGAAACTTGCCATTTTAAATAATCACTTTATGCAGAAGTAAATTGCTATTTAAGATGTTCTATCAGATGCATTTCAAATTTCTGGAATAAGATTTTGTAAGCTTCACTATGACTGGGGGAGATTTTACACATTTGAAGGTGCCAAGATATGCAGAAGGTCATAAGAAATGTACTGTTTCGAGGAATTCTTCTAGTCTTATGTATAATAATATATATCAAAGAAAAAATGCATTTTCAACCATTTTGGACAACATATACAATCATACACGTAACCCATTTCAAAAAAATGAGCCATAAAAATGGAAAAAATAGCCTGTGTTTGGATAAAAAACATGCTTTGTAAGCAACTATATCTATAGGACCCATATCGAAGTCTACATTTTCTGAAAGCACAGACACTTGGGCATTATATAACATTAACATTGTTTATCTTATTAAAATTGGGTTAAATTTCTAAGCTTTCTCCTCATTTCGGACCACAGTGTACACAATACCATGCTACAAGACCTCTTCCCAATTCATCCACACCCTCTCCTCTCCCAGATCCCACTCACATCTCCCTATCCCTGCTCCGACTGATATCTTCTTATCCAAAAACTCATCTGTGCCAATCTCCGAAAAGATCTTCCAGACCCTGAATATGTCTTCCCTATCCTGAATCCATCCTTCCTCATCTGTCAACCCATCCTTCCCCATCTGTAAGTCATTCCTCTATATCCCTGACTCTTTCTTCCCTTTACTCAATCCATCCTTCTCTCTCTCTCCAAGTCATTCCTCTCTAACCCTCTGACCTTCATCCCTATGCCCAAACTATCCTTCCCTGTCTGAGACTCAATAAGGAATACTAGTTATGGGACATCTCGGCCCAGTGGCCAACAATCAGCAAAGAAGGCAACAATGGTTTTCTCAAACAGGAATTGAGAAACCGTAAGTTTGCTGCCTTGGGAAACAATGTGAGGCCGACATTTTCGGCATTGTCCCTCATCAGAGCAAAAAGCTTACAATGGCCCGAAAAACATGAGCCTTCCATTATTTCACGACACAATGATAACTTCCCTTTCTCTTTCACAATTATTGTTTCAGGGAAACCCACTCTCTGCAACTCATTCTTTCATATTCCCATCCTTTATCTCTTTATCCCCAAATGCATCATCATCCTTCAAGATTCAAACCCCCCTCTCTCTATCCCATAATGTATCCTTCCCTATCCACAACTAATCTGTCTTTAATCCAAATCCATCTTTCTCTATCCTCACGCCCCCCATCCCACCTCCCCAGACCGACCCTTTAACCCCAATCTTCGTTCTTGTTTTCTCAACCATTCTTACACATCTCCAAGTCTTCCTCCCTCTTCATAAAACGATACCTCCCTATCCCCAACGTATCCTTCCCTATTCCCAACCTTTTTGCTTCATTCCACTCATTCTGCATCCTCAACCCATTCCTCGCTATCGTCATCCCTTGCGAACCTGACACATTCCTCATTATCCTCATCCCTTGCTCACCTGACCCATTCCTCATGATCCTCATCCTTTGCTCACCTTATCAATTCCCCGTTATCGTCATCCCTTGCTCACCTGACCTGTACCTCCATAGATTCTCGACCCATAACTTCCTTTCAGGCAACACATCCTTCTTTATCTCTAATTCATCTCTGTCTCTGTCTCTGTCTCTGTCTCTGTCTCTGTCTCTGTCTCTGTCTCTGTCTCTGTCTCTGTCTCTCTCAAACTCAACCCATCTTCCCCTATCTTCGCCATTTTCCTCACCACACCTTCCTCCAGGACCGTGACCTGTGTGAGCAAGACCAAGGCTCGGAGTTGGACGTCTCTTTCAGTATTCGCAATCGTTTTCTCTGTGCCCATTTGCTTTTCCAGGTGAGTTTCCTTTGTGTGTTCCTACCAGCTACCTGACCATTTAATGGACGTTGTTTCGTTGCTGCCAATTAGCAGTTTTACTTGAATATGTCACTTACAAGGGAGGGAGGGAGGGAGATTCCTTCTCGTCACCACGTGACGTCTTATGTAAGGACCGTCCATGAACAATGCGACACACTGACTGTTTCTTTTTATTTTGTCCGTCAAGTTGTGTCCATTTACATAAAAATTGTACTTTGAAGACGATCGATACATTTGGAGGAATCTAGGCGATGGATAATCGTTCATGTTAAAATTACTGTTTATCGAACTGTGACGTCACTTATGTCCAAGGAACGCGTCCCTCGTTCCGTCGAACAATCCCCATTTGTTTCGATCGATCCTTTGTGGAAGTTTTTTCTGCAATCGCTCCAAAGGTGTGATGCGCGAACGATAGAGACACCTGTCACACAGTTTTAACGAGCACACAACGTTGTGGTTGTACTGAGTTATAGTTATGTAAGAATTGCGAATCAAATCAAGACGGGGGATGTAAACGTTGCGACAGTCCGCGTGCTCCGGTCTCGCACCGCGACTGTGACGTCATCGACACGCGCTCGGGTTAAACGCTTCATTATAACGTCATGGGGTGAACGATCTGATGTAATCAGTGGATTAATACGTTAATGGGTGTGCAGATCGACACGGTTGCATCTCTCGTGGTTATGGTCTATCGAACCCATGGTGAAGTATTTGTCTTTGGCAATGATGACGAATCCATTGTTATGTCATTTAGCGATCTTACGTCATGGTTACTCCATTGCGTGGATCGTTGTTTGCGATTCTCAATTAAGGAGATTTCTCGCCCTGCACTCCAAGCACAAGTAGTCCGTGCTGCTCTTTATGATGTGTATGAAGCTGAAGCACGTGTAATGAACGCAGCGTTCGATTGTCTTCGACTGTGACGTCACAGGTTACTGGCCCCAGTCAATTCAATTAGTTAATGCGATCTAAACGTGGATTCATGTCAAATGCCTCCGTGCAGGATAACGCAACGCCTGCACGGATTCGTACCCACCACCCTGATATCACATTCCCTTCGTGCATGCCTTGTACGTATGTACCCCCTGTGAGCGACACCGGCCTATGTGGACCTTTCAAGGTTATCACGATCTCAACCATAGGTTGAATGATTGTTTTCGTGATTTACTGATGGAAAGTCTTCCTCCTGCTTCACGTGGTCTTGGCCGGCCTGTTCACAGAGTGAGGTCTTCTTCCTGTTTCATAACAAGCTGGTCTTTCGGGAGGGACCCCTCAACATGCGATGTCTCTCTGTGTGTCAGTCTGGTCTGTCTTCCCACCTCTGCCCATTAACCCCAATAATACCCCCACCCCTCCAATATGACCTGTTCACCACCCACCTTTGGACCCTGGTCCACCTGAGAAATAGGGATCTTTACACCTCAAAAAGCATTAAAAGTCCATTTTCATCGACATTCAGGACAACACGTGTCCATGATGATTGTTGAAGGATGTCCGACTAATGGATGGTTGACTAAGTCCTCCCAATTATTATTATTATTATTATTATTATTATTATTATTATTATTATTATTATTATTACAGCCTGTGGTTGCTTGTTGCATCATTTTTGGAAGCACAGCTTTACCGCTGATGCAGTGCCCCTGTTACCATTTAGCTGGTACTCATTTTGCCGACCTCAGAGGGATGACAGGCTGAGTCAACCCACCTGGTGTTATTTAACGGCTCAAAAGGGACTCAAACTCATCCTAAGATCTCAATCTAGCCACGTTAACCGTTAAGCCAACACCCGGCTCGGTCCTCCCAATGGAGGTCCCCCAGTACGTATCGGTACTTGCAAATCGAACCATGCACGGACAGTCGATTAGTTCAACAACCTAGTTATTAATTCCAACATATAACCAGCGATCTGCCTTGGCGGTACAAGACAATACAAACATGAGAATAACATGGTTTGAGGGTTACAAGGTGCTCACGTTTTGGCATTTTACCCTTCATTGGAGCGAGAGACAGAGACACACAGAGAGACAGAGAGAAACAGCAAGCGGGTTCTCTATTTTGCTCCGACGAAGGGTAAAATGCCGAAATGTGGACACCTTGTGTCCTTGTGACCCTTTACAGTTTATCGGTTCATTGATGGAGCAGAGATTGTGACAAACGGTCTTGTAGCTCGAGGTCGCGCATCCATTGCGAAATGTTCAACGTCCACCACTGACCCGACCATGAACCAATCACCAGGTGGAATTGTTTGTACGGCGACCTGACGAAGACCATGGAGCTGTTTAAATATGTATCTTATTTACTGTATGTACATACATACATACATCGTTGATTTTTTTCCAGGAAAAGTAAGCGCTCGGGTGTGTGTGTGTGTGTGTGTGTGTGTGTGTGTGTGTGTGTGTGTGTGTGTGTGTGTGTGTGTGTGTGTGTGTGTGTGTGTGTGTCTCACCAGATTTGAACACATTGAGGTCTATTCCACTCGGATGTGCTTCATTCACTTTGAGGGTGATATTTGGACGTCACTTCGCTGATAATTCATGAAAGAGGTAGGGAGGACTTCAAAGGGACTCTGTCAAGGTGGAAGGGAGGAGGGAATGAAGTGGGATGATTGAAGAGGCGGAGATGAGATGAGCTGGTGAGGGAGGGGGAGGTGCTTTGGGAAGGATGGAGGGGTGGGGGGTATAGAAGTTAACGTGGGAGGGGGATGTTGGGTGGAAGAGGGTGAGACGGAGCCACAGAGGCGCACAACTGGCACAAGCAAAGGGATACAGGTGAGTGAGGTTGTTTTATTAGGGATACAGGTGAGTGAGGTTGTTTTATAAGGGATACAGGTGTGAGGTTGTTTTATAAGGGATACAGGTGAGTGAGGTTGTTTTAGCAGGGACACAGGTGAGAGGTTGTTTTTATAAAGGATTTAAAGACAGGCAGATGTAGAGTACAAAGACAACAGCAAATGGTTTTATAATGACGTATAAATGGTGTTTTATATGGTTCATCATCATTGGAATCCGGTCTACTCAGCAATTTTCCATAAATTTGGTAAAAACAAAAGCATATCCAAGGATTCTTGGCAGAGTCCGGTGTTCAGGGTGTTGCGTGAAACGGCGAAATGACGCAATAAATGTCTAGTTTGATAAAATCCGGATTTAGTGGATAATCTGGTTATTAATGACCTTCAATATGTTGTCAGTCCAAAACAAATGTTTATCTTCGTCATTTTAATGAGTTTACAGATAAAGCTCATTGAGTGTCCTTTTCTTAGTTAAATATCGACAAGAGCCGAATGAATGAGATTTGGACCAACTTTGGTCCTTTCTGATTGGTCAGTCGATTTGGCGACATGTTAACTTAAAGGTATAAACACTTTGAGGGTCTCCAGGATATTTATGTGGTGTAAACACTTTAAGGGTCTCGATGGTATTTATACGGAATAAACACTTTAATGGTCTCTATGGTATAAACACTTTAAGGGTCTCTATGGTATAAACACTTTAAGGGTCTCTATGGTATAAACACTTTAAGAGTCTCAATGGTATTTATATGGTATAAACACTTTAATGGTCTCTATGGTATAAACACTTTAAGAGTCTCGATGGTATTTATATGGTATAAACACTTTAAGGGTCTCGATGGTATTTATACGGAATAAACACTTTAATGGTCTCTATGGTATAAACACTTTAAGAGTCTCGATGGTATTTATATGGTATAAACACTTTAAGGGTCTCGATGGTATTTATACGGTATAAACACTTTAAGGGTCTCGATGGTATTTATACAGTATAAACACTTTAAGGGTCTCGATGGTATTTATACGGAATAAACACTTTAATGGTCTCTATGGTATAAACACTTTAAGAGTCTCAATGGTATTTATTTGGTATAAACACTTTAATGGTCTCTATGGTATAAACACTTTAAGAGTCTCGATGGTATTTATATGGTATAAACACTTTAAGGGTCTCGATGGTATTTATACGGAATAAACACTTTAATGGTCTCTATGGTATAAACACTTTAAGAGTCTCGATGGTATTTATATGGTATAAACACTTTAAGGGTCTCGATGGTATTTATACGGTATAAACACTTTAAGGGTCTCGATGGTATTTATACAGTATAAACACTTTAAGGGTCTCGATGGTATTTATACGGAATAAACACTTTAATGGTCTCTATGGTATAAACACTTTAAGAGTCTCGATGGTACTTGTATGGTATAAACACTTTAAAGGTCTCGATGGTATTTATACGGTATAAACACTTTAAGGGTCTCGATGGTATTTATATGGTATAAACACTTTAAGGGTCTCGATGGTATTTATACGGTATAAACACTTTAAGGGTCTTGATGGTATTTATACAGTATAAACACTGTAAGGGTCTCGATGGTATTTATACAGTATAAACACTTTAAGGGTCTCTGGTATTTATATGGTATAAACACTTTAAGGGTCTCTCTGGTATTTATGACCTCAAAATGTCCGTGACGATGTAAAAATGCCACTTTGTGCTGAAGATGTGTAAATTCTGATGAAGATTTGAACCAGAGCTGTAAACCTGTATGTATAAATTTTCCTTTGTTTTGAGAACCATAATTCTTCTTCGACTTCTTCCTGTTTTCCTTTTATATGGAGTGAGGCCTAACCTAACCATAATGAGTGTTATTTTATTAAACGGGGATTTAAACCCGAAACTTAACCAAGATTTTAAAGACAGGAAATGATTGTGAAGGATTTTCGAACATCATCTGTTTATTCTCTCACTCTCGCTTCGGAAATGCTTGCAAATCATAACAATAAAAAGAGCAATCAGAAATTGCAGACCCTCGCCAGGACTTCTTTTGAGTGGTGTATTTTTATAGGTTTTAGGGTAAGGGTTTTTTTATTTTATAGGTTTTTGCAGCCAAACCATGTGACCTATGATGTCATATGTGTGACCCTTTTGTTCCTCATGGATAGGTGGTCATATGTGTTAAGTTTCGCCTCTATCTGTTGAGCCATTTCAGAGAAGAATATTTTTGAAGGTTTAAAGAATTTTTTAAACTGCAGCCGAATCACGTAACCGATGGCACCATCAAAAAAAAAATTGTGGACCATTTTATCCCGAGATGACTCTCAAATATTTTCATAGTGATTGTATGTAGCCTTCTACATATGGAATTACAACGTCATAATGAAGGCACCGATGATGTCATAACCCTTGAGGATAATTTGCTATGTGGCAAGTTTCAATTTTTCCTTGATACGGTTTCAGAGATAGAGAGGTCCAATTTCTTTTTTTTCCAATATGGCTGCCATACCACATGGCCTATGACATTATAATTCTCATTAAAACATTCTCCAGTCAGTCGCCGTGCCGATGGTGAAAATTTCATGTCAATCTGACAAACAGTTGCAGAGAAAAAGTTCTTTCCATTTCTTTTCATTTTTCCATTTTTCCAACATGGCTGCCACAGCACGTGACCTATGAGGTCATAATTATCACGAAAACATTCAACATGAGTAGTCGCACCAATGGTGAAAATTTCATCTCAATCTGACAAGGGTTGCAGGGAAAAACATGAAAGTTCTGAAGAGACAAACAAACAAACGGACCCAAATGCAACACCCTCTCATTCGGCGAGGGTAACAAACAAATGGACATCCTCATAAATACCGCTCAGTAACTATTTACTATGCAACCATATACGTACTTAACCAGCCAGTCTCTATTTACAAACAATATGCAACCATTTACCTTAATCGCTCAGTAACCATTTATATACACCATGCAACCATTTATTTAACCAGCAAGTAACCATTTACAAACACCATGCAACCATTTACTTAACCAGTCAGTAACCATTTACAAACACCATGCAACCATTTACTTAACCAGTCAGTAACTATTTACAAACACCATGCAACCATTTATTTAACCAGTCGGTAACCATTTACAAACACCATGCAACCATTTACTTAACCAGTCAGTAACCATTTACAAACACCGTGCAACCATATTCTTAACCAGTCACTAACTATTTACAAACACCATGCAACCATTTACTGAACCAGTCAGGAACTATTTACAAACACCATGCAACCATTTATTTAACCAGCAAGTAACCATTTACAAACACCATGCAACCATTTACTTAACCAGTCAGTAACTATTTACAAACACCATGCAACCATTTACTTAACCAGTCAGTAACTATTCGCAAATACCATGCAACCATTTACTTATCCAGTCAGTAACCATTTACTTAACCAGTCAGTAACCATTTACAAACACCATGCAACCATTTACTTAACCAGTCAGTAACTATTCGCAAATACCATGCAACCATTTATTTAACCAGTCGGTAACCATTTACAAACACCATGCAACCATTTACTTAACCAGTCAGTAACCATTTACAAACACCGTGCAACCATATTCTTAACCAGTCACTAACTATTTACAAACACCATGCAACCATTTACTGAACCAGTCAGGAACTATTTACAAACACCATGCAACCATTTATTTAACCAGCAAGTAACCATTTACAAACACCATGCAACCATTTACTTAACCAGTCAGTAACTATTTACAAACACCATGCAACCATTTACTTAACCAGTCAGTAACTATTCGCAAATACCATGCAACCATTTACTTATCCAGTCAGTAACCATTTACTTAACCAGTCAGTAACCATTTACAAACACCATGCAACCATTTACTTAACCAGTCAGTAACTATTCACAAACACTATGCAACCATTTACTTATCCATCAGTAACTGTTCACAAACACCATGCAACCATTTACTTAACCAGTCAGTAACTATTTACAAACACCATGCAACCATTTACTTCAAACATCAGTAACTATTTACAAACACCATTCAACCATTTACTTTAACCATCAGTAACTATTTCCAAACACCATGCAGCCATTTACTTTAACAGTTAAGTCACAATTTTAAACTGCCAACAGCCATATACTGTAACAAGCTAGTAACCATTTACTTTAACCTTAAATAGCCATTTACAAACTGGCCAATAACCATTTACTTTAATGAGTCATTGGTTGCTTCCAAATGACACGTGGCCATTTACTCTGAATGTTAATTGGCCAGTCAGTAATAACCTATTTAACCATTTGATAATAACCTGCAGCCATTTACATTAAGCAGTCTTAATCCATTTACCAACTACCTGTGTACCATTTGCGAAACCTGCGGCCATTTACTTTCAACATTCTGGTGGTGTTTAATAACAGTTTATAGCCATTCACTAACGAGTTCACTAATTCACTAAAGGCTACAGGAAATGTCTGGTAACAATTAACGAATGTCTTGTAATCATTTCATCATTGTCCGTGCGCACTAGTAAAGTCAAATAGGCATTTACTTTCAGCCTTTAGCCATTTTCTAATGTGCTCCATACACTTACAATGAAACTAGACTTTCATTAATGCCTTGTAGACATTGGCTAATGGTTGTAGGCATTTACGAATGACCTGTGACTTGACTTGCTGACTTAGGGGCCTTCCTGGGAATCCAGCGCTGGCATTCCATGGATGATCGAACTCCATCCTGTCCTCCGTCTAATGAGGTGAAGGGGTCATCCACGATACGCTTGGTGTTCACTATCTGCAAATCACATTTCATCGAGCCGAGACAGTGCCTTGTTTTGGTTCGCCCCTTGGTCGACGTCGTCTGGCTTAGGAGGGGTTAGTTGACCATCTGGTGCGTTGGCAGATGAGGTGACATCGTGTGGAGATGTCCACAATGGCCTGTAACCATTAACTAATGCCCTATATGCATTTTCAAATCCCCTGCAGGCAGTTGCTTTTGGCCTCTAGCTATTTTGTAATATCCATTTACTTATGGACTAAGCATTTACTTATGGAGTGTGGACATTTACTAATGGCCTGTGGCTATTACCTAACCCAAATTCTTCTTCTTCTTCTTCTTCTTCTTCTTCTTCTTCTTCTTCTTCTTCTTGCTCCCGTTAGGGGTCGCCACAGCGGATCATCCGTATGATTCGCATAGTGATTTGGCACATGTTTTACGCCGGATGCCCTTCCTGATGCAACCCTGGTCGCCTCTTACAACACAGGGATATGGTACACCTATTTTAACCGGGGTATACACCGGCCCAGTACACTGGTACTCATTTCACCGACCTCGGAAGGATGACAGGCTGAGTCAACCCCCTGGTGTATTAATTCAGTGGCCCAACGGGGCTTGAACTCAGGACCTTTTGGATCCCAAGCCGCTGCCCTAACCACTGCACCAACACCAGGATTTACCTAACCCAAACTCATGCCCCCAAAAATGTATGTCGACCTAAATCCTTTTTCTGATGTCCGTTGACTAATTGACTATGCATTTACGAATCGATCGTAGACATTTACTGATGGACCAGAGGCATTTAATAATGCTTCGGAGGCACTAAATTGTTTAGTTTCCTATTGTTTCTCACGCACCAAGGTAATTTTTGGGGGGAAAATGTTTATTGTTTTTTACAGGAGCAAAGCTTATGGTAGAGCAAGGAAGAGCTGGACATTTGGACAACCATCAAGGGGATGAACGAACATGGAAATAGGAGGGGAGGAAACACTGAAAACTAGCAAGTCAGATGGTTCCACTGGGAAAGGTTATTTTTTTCTTATGCAGCTGGTGGTTGCTTGGCTGCATCATTTTCTGGGGGTGCTGTGCCGCTGATGCAGTGCCCCCATTACCAGGAAGCTGGAACTCATTTTGCTGACTTCACACAGATGATGGGCTGAGTCAACTCACCTGACATGAATTCAATGCATGGCAGGGGATTGAACTCAATACGCTCAGATGTTAAACCAGCCATCTTAACCGTTAAGCCAACACTAGGCTGTTAGGAAAGGTTAATGAGGTTAATAATGATCGTGGGTCCAAATTGGGGAAGATGAGAGATGCTTGCTTGAAGTCCTGGATTTTGCTTGAAGTGAAGAGTTGGGGTGTGTAGTCAGCCTGGAGTATGTAGATACAGTCAGAGGACTGAGAGCAGAGGGAGAAATGTTGGAGAATATCCGGTAGAAAACGAGAGACCACAGACCTGCCTGTGATGTCAAATCAACAGACTTTGTGGAATCTAAATCACTCAAAATTATAGGATTCTCCCGTGTGAGGCCAAAACACAATCCATGAGAGATAGATGTGCTGCTGTGGCACTAGCCAATGAGGAGAGCAATACTCCATTGAACTATAAACAAAGGCCTTGTTGACTGTGAGTGGTTCTGATTTCCAGAAGAAAGACTTGGATCGATGGAGGATGCCCAGTCCGCAGTTGGATTTGGAGACCAGCTTTCCGATGTGGTAGGCTCAGGATCAGTCATGGATGATGATGAGGCCTATAAGTTCAAGAGATTGAACCTCCACCAGTGGATGACTAAGGAAATATTTTGGAAATATTGGACACACGAGGCAGGTGGACCGCAGATCGAAGGATCACGTGATCGTTCACAGAAGGCTCGTCATTCAGGTCATCGGTCAGTTGCAACAGTTAAATACTAGAAGCTGTTGCAATGATGTCACAGGGAACCCCCTACCTTATCCAGGAAGTTTGTGTCTTATCATAATACCATATTGTCTATTCTTCAATAGACGTGAAGAGAGATCTTTTAGGTGTACATGTGAGTGTATATGATATTATACCCACTTTCACCCTCACCCCCCACAGACTGAGAGCAGAGGGAGAAATGTAATTACGGGCCAATACCCCAAACGATGGTGTGATTCCAAGTGATAAATAATAATTAATGGATAAATTAAAAAAAAACCAACTCCACACATGCAGGGGTCACAAAGAACCATCTCACGGACCGTGAGACCAGTCCATTCGCATTGGTATTATATAAATATTTTTCCAACGGCCTTTGGGTAAAGTGTGTAAAAGTGTAACTTTCATTAGAACCAAACACTTGTGGAGAAAATGAATGATTCGTCTATTACGTCACAATAAGTTAATGCTAACACGACATAACCCCAAATATCAACCCCATTGTCAACCCTCCTCCTCACCTTCACTGGAACCCTTGCTGTTTCAATATTCGTTCACACTCTGCTTTATACCAAGACTCCATTGTGACCATAAGAAGGCCTCTGTGCAGCTCAGGTGGGGGCATTGCTTATTATCCCCACAATTTTTTGAAAAAAAAATACGGGGGAGGGAGGTATTATAATTGGCTCCGTCTGTCGCGCTATATCCTCCGAAACGGTTGGGCAGAAATTCACAAAACTTGGAAGTGATGATCACTGCAAGGCAAGAAGGTGCAAGAGCACTCTCACTTTTGGCAGCGCCCCAGGGGCGGCACCAAGAGGTCAAATTACCAGAAAATGAAACTCTGTATATGCCATCAACATGGGGGGACACATGAAATATGTAACAATCTTTTTGATTTGACTCCGGGTTCATGCCACAAGGGGTGGGAACTTCGGGTCACGGAGGGTAAAACAAGATTTTTTTTTTAAACTAAAAATTAGATACTGGGCCATTACTGGTTGAACTTTTTGCCATCTTTTAACTTCCCTTTAGTTGGGAAGTGTGGGGATTTGCGTTGGTGAGCCATCGACTTCGCTCGATGGTTTTGTCATGATTACGACATTGAATAACGAATTGTAACAATGAATTATTTGAAGAGGTTTATACATGGTAATATATTGCAAGGAATTAATTCAGTGTTACAATAGAATTCCTTACAAACTGAGCCAAAATGTTTATATTTCTATCATATTATTACAGTCGTTTAGATTGGTGTTTTGGCAAATTTTAACAAAAATAATAATAATACGAGTTCCCTTAAAGGGAATTTCAATGCAGGAGGAGGGCATTAGGCTCATTGAAGCCTGCAATATTATTACCAACTTACTGTTGTTCAGCTCATTAGATCCTTTTGAAACTATGAAAAGCGATTTTGAGTTGGTGGTAAATAAGCCTCAATTACAATGTGAAAAGATGCAATATTCCTCATTTAATTGCGGTATATGCTGCGTGGGTAAGGCACAGCTCGGGGGATAAAGACCGGATCGGTGGATATAAAGTGGCTTGGCAGGATAAAGAGTGGCTCAGGGGTATCGAGTGAATCGGAGGGGGTGGGGGTGGGGTGTATAGAGTTGGCTCAGTTGGTATAGAGCACCTCAGTACATAAAGAGCAGCTCAGTTGGTATAGAGTGGCTCAGTAGATAAAGAGCGGCTCAGTTAGTATAGAGTGGCTCAGTAGATAAAGAGCGGCTCAGTTGGTATAGAGTGGCTCAGTAGATAAAGAGCGGCTCAGTTGGTATAGAGCGGCTCAGGGGATAAAGAGCGGCTCAGTTGGTATAGAGTGGCTCAGTAGATAAAGAGCGGCTCAGTTGGTATAGAGCGGCTCAGGGGATAAAGAGCAACTCGGGGGTGTAGAGCAGCTCAGTGGATATAGAGGGGCTCAGTGGATACGGAGTGGCTTGGTGGGATAAAGAGCAGCTCAGAGGATATATGGAGTGGCTCAGGGAGGTATAGAGTAGCTCAGTGGGTCATATAGTGGTTCAGGGGGATATAGAGTGGCTCAGGGTGGTAGAGTGCGTATGGAGCAGCTTAGCTGGTAAAAGTGGCTCAGGGAGGGGGGGTAGATTTACTCAGGTGAGAGGGAGCAGAGAGGGACAGCTTTCTTTGCACTAAATGTTGAAAAAATAACACTTTTGCCTAAGATGAAAATATATTGTCACACAAGACAATGGACAAAAAAATGCTGGATTTCAAAACCTCATGTCTGAATGAAATACCTGACGTCCGTCTCGTCTGAATGGAGAATAGTTAAAGGAATTTGATTGCCTCTCATAAACTACGTGCTTGACCTTCCAACGAGTGCCTCTGAGGACAATGAGGTTTGCCAACATGACATGGCAACACTTTCTTTGTCTCAAAGACTGCAACACAAAGACCACCTCACAAATCCAGACTTCAGTGACATCCAACAATATATGAACTCTGAAAGGGTTTCATTGCTGAAATTTCAAAACTTGAAACTGGACTAGTCAAACACTTAGAAAATGTCTTTCAATCCTGAGAATCACGCACACGCGCACGCACACGCACACTCTCACCCTCTCTCTAAAAGGCTCGTACCGCAAACCTCCCCATCGACTTTCTCAACAACCTTCTCGAAGAAGTTCAGTCACTCAAACTATTTGGTCTCACTTTCAGCCATGATCTCTCTTGGGCAAGCTACATTTCAAAGTTGGCCTCCCAAGCCAGATGGCAACTGGGCATCCTCCATCATGCAAAGTCCTTGGCATATCTGAGCTCCTTTCCAGTGATGAGGCTTTTATCCTCAGCTTGATGCAGTAATGCTCTCCCATCTGGGCTGCTCCCCTGCCTCACATCTTGCTCAGCTTTGCCCCCCCCCCTCCAGTTATCTGCAGGATGCACGTGGTCCACCATCAGCCCCCTCCTAATGAAACTGCCTAAATCAAGAACCACTGCTCACCTACACTCATTTATTCCTTTTTCCTGCCTGTGGACTCACCTCCACACTCTTCAATCTCATTCTACCCTCCAGGTCTTCAAGATAGCTGTTCACCACCATCTCAAGTCATCCCCCATCCAAAACCAAGATCTTTTCTACACCATTTAAACTGCCCACCACCCTCCCAAAATTGTGCTTATTTATCCATCTTGTCCACCCTTTGCATTTTCCCTCCTCCTCAATGTTACCTGCGTCCGTCGTTTGTCCGTCTCTGTGTACTTTCTCCCTCCACCCTGCTGTTGGCATTTCTCCTTTCTCCTGCTGTTCCCCTTGTTGTGTTGTGTTTTAATTACCTCCGCCACCGAAGGTGAAGGAGGTTATTTTTTCACCCTTTCTGTTTGTTTGTTTGTGTACAGGATATCAAAAGTTGTGGACGGATTCGAACGAAACTTGGTGGACACGTTGGGTGTGTGACGAGGAATAATTGATTCAATTTTTGGTGAAGATCTGGATCCGGATCAGATAATTTTTTTCAGTGGTTCTTCACCGTTGAGAGATGGGGCTAAACCAATATATAGCACGATATCTCAAAAAGTTGTGGACGGATTCAGATGAAACTTGGTGGACAGGTTGGGAGTGTGACAAGGACGAATTGCTTCGATTTTGGTGAAGATCTGAATCCGGATCTGGATACGAAAATTATTGAATTAAAAAAAATTGATTCTTTACTATTGAGTGATAGGGCCAAAAACGATGCCGAAAACAAAACGATTGAGTGATAGGGCCAAAAACGATGCCAAAAACCATGATATTTCAAAAATGTATGGGGCCCGATATGTTCTCGTGGTTCAGGCATGATGTAGCGGAGGTATGAGCTCTACCAAGTGTCCTTCAAGTTTGTTCTGTGTCCTTGCTCTTCCATGAGCCTGGACCATATATGGTATATAGTATATAGTATATATATCACAGAAGAGATGAACATCCATTTAATTAAAAAGATGATCTGGAAGCGGAACATAAAGAATGCAGAAGAAACAAATATGGAACTGTAGATCACCTCTTGTTGAAGGAAGCCATCCCAGAAAACTATAAAAGAGAATATGAAAATGAGGCATCAAACTGTCAACAGAGTGGATTGACTACAGCGATGCATTCAGTGGCATCCCACATTTGTGGATCATACACCGGATGGAGTTATATAAAGTATACTCAAACACAAATGTCTCGAATAACACAATGAAGGTAAGAAACACGACTTTGGTGGTACTAAATAATTCGGAAGGAGCTATTCAAATCTCTGGTCAGAAAATACGTGGTCATCTCTATCCCATACTGCCTTGGACCTCTTTAGTAATGTTGTTAACAACAAAGGATATGGGGAATAATGTACCCTCCAACAAGGAAATGCAAAGGAACAAATCGCACACCTGCTAGTCGATGTAAATCTGCATCACTCACTTCTTAGACATTAAAATTCCCATGGAAAAGAGGAGCTCAATGTCCGGCAAAATTGCTCAGAATGACTTGAGGAAAGCAATGGCAAACCACCTCGGGCATTTGTCCAAGCTCCAGCCACATCTGTTTATTGCCGCAACATTTGAGCGTTTGTATCTTACATTGAATGGACTGGACGTCTGATGCACCCTCCAGCTCGCTCCCCCCATTCTTTCGCTCTCGATTGCATGTCTGTATGGTTTCCCTTGAAGCGTCTGTACGAGCGGAAACCATGAGCAAGGTGACGACTGTGCAAAGGGTAAGGATTTCTTTAAAAGCTTCCCACCAACCTTTCTTATCAAAGTATCACACAGACAATCAGCAAGGCTTTTGTCTGGCGAATAAAACAGATGGACAAGTAGAAGGACATACTGAGGTCAGTTGGTGGCAAGTACACCATTGATAAGGCTTCCTGTACCCTTCCACCGGTGATGTGAAAATCCAAAAGCAGAATTATAAAGAGGTAAAACTTGAGCATGAAAACGTCGTTGAAGAGAAGAGAAGAGATGAGTCAGGAGAGGAAGAGGTAACAAAATGGCACATTGACTCGGTGCCGAGTTTGAGATTGCTTCCGGGACCAATTTGTTCCAGAAAATGGCGATCACTCCCATGATCAGAGCAAGGTAGCCGGCTCGTTTCAAGACAAATCCACATATGATGTAAACTCGAATGGACAGCCGGAGGAAGCTCTAAAGTCTAAACGGCGTATCCCCTCCACAATTCAATGTTAATTTCAGGTTAATATCACCATTTTCCATGAGCCAGCTCGAGTACAGCCGGAAATGCGAAGCGAATGGTGATGAACATGAAACAATAAGGCCTCAGGTAGTACAGATGGTATAAGTGACTGGTTGACTGTTGTGGTGTCAAAGAGAACGTTGTAAAACACGACCACAACCGCCGTTTACACCGACTCTCGCTACCGTAAGCAGAAGAGCCATTGGTGGTGTCTTTCCAAAGGAAAATAAGTAAGCCGCCGCCATTTTGAAAAAAAAAAATTTCCACATCACAGATCGACTGTATTACAATTTCTCTGTGGACCTCTGACCTATATAGTCGTGAGATGTAACCAATTGCTTGTAAGCAACACCTTTCACTGTGACCATACTGGAAGGGCGCTACTATGGTGATGAAACTTACCCGATGAAAACTCACCGATTTCTTCAACTGGAAAGTCACTTCATCTTCTTGTTATGATGCCCGAGAAAGTGATGTCAAATCTTTCTTTTTTTTAATGGCACACCGAGGATACGAGTACCCTTATCTTTGTCTGCATACTTAGCAAGAATCGCATGGTTTGGCAAAACAACTTGATGCAAATGTCATTTTTTTTTACTCACCAAAGGATGTTTTAATTACCAATACGAAATTGATCATCATCAAGCGTCGCGACAGATCGTCAGTCATGCTCTGGTCACATGTGTCGCTCCGCCTTGCTGTTGCTGTTGTCTCCCCCTTTCCACTGTGTTCATATATCAGTGGCTGTTCTGTTCTGTTTTCTAGCTATTCAATGAGCCTCGACTTTGTGTTCAACACCGAAAAGATCTCTTGGTTAAGGTTATACTGGGTTGTTCGGTTATTTGACTGGACGTCTGATAGCTCGCCGACTCTTCACGAAGGACACCGTGGGATTTTTAACGTCCACCAACTAATGCCGGCAAACGGGGCGCTAGGGTCATGTCCACCCACATACATTGATGCAAACATTTACCTGCCTGTGAAACACCAGGATGACAGTTTATAGCTGGGTCAGGATTATAACCTAGGTAAGACAGCTCACGTGGGAGTGTGCATACCTTTAGGACCGAAGATGTCCGACTAGTCGACTATCCAATGAAAACATCAGTAATCAGGATTGTTAGTTGTTTCAACGGCAGATCTCACATGCAGTACTTATACATTGAGAAGTAAAACCTGGCTTTCTGTTTAGTAAAGCGAACTTGTATGAAACGTGATTTTTCATTATCAGAAGCCAGTGAGCAGTCTTTGATTGGAAATACAAGCTGCGTTAGTGAACGCTGTTCCGAAATTAGTTGTGAACTACTTGATCGATACAAATAGCTCGATAGGTGTGAACCCAGCGCCCTCTGCCGCTTACACTCCTTGACTCCTCGACTTTAATTCTCCTCCTGGGTGTGCACCCAAAGTCCTCAGTGAAAAACCCCAACACAACCACGTATCTATCTCTAAATATCACTCTAGATTCCCTCCAAATGCCTTAAGAACCAATCCTTTAGGTCAAAATGAAATTCACCATCTTTTCACTCCTCCAGGATGCACCAGGACACCCCATTAACAATCGATTTCTTTTCAAACCTATAAAGTGATGGGAACCTACTGATAAGTTGATGTCACCATTATTATACTGTTTTCACTTGTACAATAATGGTTTGAATTCGTTTTGAGCACGTGCGGAAATTGAAAAACATTCCACCATGCAGCCACATCTGAATTGGCCACCGTTGGTTGACAGGAAGGACGTGACCTCTCAATGCAGCTCTTTCTGCAGTCGTGATGAATCCGAATGCTTTCGTGATGTGGGTTATTTTTTTTCGGGTTACTAGATTGTTGGTGGATCTCCCAACAGCAGTGGTGGCGATGCACTTGGGCTGAATTCGGGTCTTTTTCATCGCCCTGCTGTCTCAGGTCTCTTTCCGGCTGCTCGCTGAATGCTTATTGTTGCATTGAGGAGTCCAGGAAAATTGGAATTGTGACATCACTATGTTCCACTGCCAGAGTTAGGAGCAGCATTTTGGTTCTAGCAGACGTGCTGCCAAACAACATCACTCCATGTCATTCTGGCTTCACTTGCAGATATCGTAATGATATTACATTCTTTGCTCTTTACACATTCTCTCGCTAATGTGTTGCAAAATCAAACCTCGTCTTTTTTATATTTGTGGGTGACTACACGTTTTCTGAAATGTCCTAGTTCATCAGGTAATTAATCTTACATTTGCCATTGACTTATCCAAGGACATTTCAAAAAATGGTTGAATCCTATTCGTCGATAGGTGTGAAGCACTTTCCCCCATGCACCCAGTGCCCTCCACCCACCCCATCCCTCCATCCCATCAACCTTCAGTTCAAGATTGTTATCCAGAGGAACTTTAAGCTTTTCCAGAATGATCCTGAAAACGCCTCATCTCTTTCAAAAGGGACAGAATTTTTAGAAATGCCCTGAATAAAAGGACCATTACCCTTTGACCTCCCACCAGGAACATTGAACTGTTCACAGAGTTTTTCATCAAGACAACCATTCCATTTTCAGGACCTCAAAACCATTAAAATCATGGAACACTTTGACTGCACCTGCGCAAATGTGATCTATGGAATCACGGACACTCTCTGCAAGAAGATCTGTATCGGTGAAGACTGGGTGATCACTTCCATGAACACTTGCTGAATGTACGAACCAACGTCGCAGACCTCTCTAAGCCGGTTGCTCTACACTTCAATCTTTCCAGACATTCGTTCTATCACAATTGGCAGTCTCCGCTATCTTTCTCCATTTCTGAACCACTGACAGTCGAAAACGCATCGAGCAAAGCTTTACCTACAGGATGGGCATGTTGACTCCCCATGGAATCAATGAGATCTGACCCTCCCTGTCAAAATCAGTCTTTCTCACCACTTTCAGACGAATGCCAACCCTATATCACCCCTCACTCCTATCCCTTCTCTTGGAGGAGACAAAGGGTTAATCTTTTGTGCAGACGAAGGGTTAATGCCGGAAACATTAGCTTCTCCTTTCTCCCCACGATGGTGGGCATCGTCCTTTTGATTCCATCCATCCATTGTTCTCCTCGTCCACCAATGCTGCATCAAGATTAGCCTTCATCAGCAAGATTAGTTCTTTATTCTGTAAATACATCTAAACTTTCCTGTATTGAGGATTTTGTTCTCACATGTTTATCTTGGCTGTTTGTGTTGTGTGTGATTATAATCAGTTCTTCAACTTGCAGCAACACTGCATTGTCACTATCACGTTGTGCTGTATATACTACGAACACTCGTGGACATCTCGCAGTGTCCACCAAGCCTTACAAGCAATGGTTCAAAAAGCCACAAACAGAGGAAATAACATGTCGCTACAAACAAGCATCAATCACCCTTATTACAGGTCATCGGTTCATCAAAATGCTTTAAAATGTCTGCTTGGACTGAACTTCATCTTTTATGTGAATTTAATGCCATGCAAAACCACATGTCCACATCGTTGCCAACTCAAAATGGCCCCTGGTTTGGAATGATTTGCTCTCCAGAAGTCTATAGTCACCCGTCTCTCCATGAGACGGTCTCTTCTGAAAGCTAGAGGAATTTTTCAAGTTTCCCGTTAGTGAACTCAAATATACAGCTCTAATTTTTAGCTGACTCCTTTGATAAGATAAATATAATTGTTGCGTGTACAGTATTTCAAAGGACTCGTGTCATCCATCGGATTTTAAGTACATATCGGCAGAATGTAATTACCTACAAAATGTATGTTCGAGGGGAGGTTGTGATGGAAGAGTTTGTACATCTTTGACTTTCTCTACCTAATTGGAAAGAAACGACGTGATGCGAAATCATTGAATGGTTAAAGCAATCAGTAAGTGCTGTTAACTTATTTGCCAAATATTGTAATTCATGAAGACATGGACGATGGGGAATAAGTTAGCCTTTCAAGCTTCTCAGGAATGTCATGTGTATGAAAGTCAATAAACACTGCTTGTATGCTAACCATGAGTTAGGAAACAATAATACACATTGTTCGAATTGAAAAGTTATTTTTTCTTACTGAAAAGCCTCCGGTCGTTGACATTGCATCCTCAGGGAACTGATCGGGGTGTCCGGTGGTGTAGGAAGAATCAATTGGCAAAGCCCTTACGCCTTCTGGAAGATCCCACTGAGAGAACGAGGGTTTGCTTTGACGAGACCCACGAGATCACCGGTATGCAACTGCAACAACACAACGGGATCTCAGGGAAAAGGCTAACAATTTACATTCTATCCTAATGCTGACTTTGAAAAGACGTACACCGTCCGTCCGTCTCGTTTTTTTTCGACTTCTCCGGCCAAACGACTGGGCCGATCCGGCTTAAATTTTGCAGCAACGTTCCTCTCCTGATTGTTAACAGGAATTGCGAAGCTCGTTCCGGTTACATGACTTTAAGGAGGTCAAAATGGCCGACAGTCAATGTTTGGGAAAATTGCGTAAATTCCTTCAAAAATCTTCTTCTCCAGACCAACCAGTCAGAACGCTACCAAATTTGGGTTACAATATTAGGACATGGTCCTGATGTTGAATTGCGGAGGTCACATTGATCACGTGACCGGAAGTGTGTCAAAATGGCGGTCCCGCAAATTCCTTCCAAAATCTTCTCCATACCCACCAGTCAGAATGCTACCAAATTTGGGTTACAACATTCGGACATGGTCCTGATGTTAAATTGCGGAGGCCACATTGATCACGTGACCGGAAGTGTGTCAAAATGGCGGTCCCGCAAATTCCTTCCAAAATCTTCTCCATACCCACCAGTCAGAATGCTACCAAATTTGGGTTACAACATTCGGACATGGTCCTGATGTTAAATTGCGGAGGCCACATTGATCACGTGACCGGAAGTGTGTCAAAATGGCGGTCCCGCAAATTCCTTCCAAAATCTTCTTCTCCTGATCCACCAATCACAATGCCACCAAATGTGGGTTGGGTGAAATCAAAGCACAGTGCATTGTCACATGTACTGTGCTTTGATTTCAAGCATTTACAGTACTGCTGTGCATTTTATTGCTTGATTGTTTAATACAAGCTTTAAATTGTGGTAATTTGCTCGACAAGGTATTTTATGGTGTGGAGTTAAGGGGGAAAGGGTGGAGGGTAATTTATGTTCATAAGGTTAACCTACAAGGATGGCAATTATACAAGTTATCCCAAAGACTGTCGTCACCCTTTCTGCATGAGGGATCAATCCACTCATTATTGAGTTTATTTAAGTTTGTATAGATTGAGGCTCGTGGAAGAGCTAGAGCAGAATGGAAGGGAACAAAATGGAAAGAGTGAAACACCAACAGCAGAGTAGAAGTGAGAGTGAGATAAAAGGGACAGGGAGAATGGCACATGGGGGTGAACAAGCTGCACACAAACTGAATGAAACACAAGAAGAAGAGGAAGGGGAAAGTGGGGATGAACCAGAAAAGGAACCAAACAACCGACAACTAACAAAGGAAAAGAGGTGATGGAGAAGGTGGGAAAAAAAATCACAATGACCTGAAGAAAGGGAGTGTTTGAGAATGGCATAATTTGGGGGAGAAGAGATCATGAGTATGGATTGGGGATGACCTGAGGTAGTGGTTAATAGATGTCTTAAAGCCTTGGAGGGCAGAATGGGACTGAACAGACTGGGGAAGTTAGTTCCACAGGCGAGAGAAAAGAGGAACAAATGAGTAGAGATGAACAGTGAGCCTGGATGTTGGGTGTTTAACAAGAAGAGGGTTACTGACAGACTGTGTGCACCCTACAGAAACCTACTGTGAAGGGACAGAGCCAAGAGACAGCAGAGGGTGAAAGATCAAAAAGGAGGTGGTAGAATACAGGGGCCACCAACCTCTTTATGATTCAAAAGTAACAGGCCAAGACACTCAGCTTCTTCACAAGAGATACCAATGATTTTGAGGGCCTTGGTATATCCAGGGCATCAAGAAGGGCAAGATGTGAGGCAGGGGTGCCAGCCCAAAGGGGAGAGCAGTACTTCATCGAGCTATAAATTAAGGCCTTGCACGATGAAGGATGCCCAGCTGGTGGATGACTTTGGAGGCTATCTTGGAAATATGGTCTGCCCAAGAAAGATCATGGCTGATGGAAAGGCGCAAAAGTTTGAGTCCGTAATCTCTTCAAGTGGTTTGTTTAGGAAGTAGATGGATTTTGCCAGGCAATTCTTTCAGAGAGACACGGTGAGTGTGTGGGATTTTTGGGGTTGAAAGACATATTCCAAATGTTCGACCAGATCCTAATTCTGTCAAGTTCTGCAGAGAGGGAAGAGGCTGCTGCCTGCCTGTCTGAAGGATAAGAAATGATACGGCAGAGGGTGGAATCATCAGCAAAGAAATAGACAGGATTTTCTAAGGAATCAGAAAGATCATTGATGAAGATGAGGAAAAAGACAGGCTCAGGCACTGCCTTGGCACACTCCAGCCATGACAGGGAGAGGAGGTGAGAGAATCCCAAGTTAGAGCTCCAGTGCTTTCAGAAAGTAATCACACCCCTCGACTTTTGTCACATTTGGTTGTTCTAGCCTGAATTTAAAATTGATTAAATTAAAAAATCTTGTCACCAATCTACACAAAACACCCCAAAATGACAAAGTGAAAACATATTTTGAGATTTTTTTACAAATTCATTAAAAATGAAAAGCTGAAATATCTTGTGTCAAAAGTATTCAACCTCCTGAGTCAATACTTTGTAGAAGCCCATTTGACAGAGATTACAGCTTCGAGCCTTCTTGGGTATGTCCGTATCAGATTTGCACGTCTGGATTTGGGGAGTTTCTCCCATTTTCTTCCTTGCAGATTTTCTCAAGCTCTGGCAAGTTGGATTTGGAGCATCAATGGACAGTAATCTTGAAGTATTTCCACAGATTCTCATTGGGATTCAAGTCTGGGATTTTGCTGGGCCACTCAAGGACTTTCACGTTCTTGTTCTGAAGCCATTCCAGTGTCGGTTTGGCTGTATGTTTGGTTTCGTTGTCCTGTTAGAACGTAAATCTTCGCTGCAGTCCGAGGTCTTTTGCACTCTGAAGCAGGTTCTCCTCAAGGATTTTCCTGTATTTGGCTACATTCATTGTTCCCTCTATTCCTACAAGTATCCCAGTCCCTGCTGCTGAAAAGCATCCCCAAAGCACGATGCTGCCACCACCATCCTTCATGGTAGGGATGGTGTTGGATGTTTCCGCCAGACGCAACACTTTCCATTTAGGCCAAAGAGTTCATTTTTCATCTTGTCAGACCACCGAATCCTTTCCTCCATGCTCTCAGAGTCTTTCACATGCCTTTTTGCAAACTCCAGGCTTGCTGTCATGTGCCTTTTTCTCAGGAGTGGCTTCCGTCTGGCCACTCTCCCATAAAGCCTAAATGTGTGAAGTGGTGCAGAGATTGTTGTCCTCCCGGTAGGTTCTCCCATCTCAGCCAAAGAACTCTGTAGTTTTGTCAGAGTGGTCATTGGGTTCTTGTTCACATCCCTGACCAAGGTCCTTCTTGCCCAGTTGCTCAATTTGGTCTGACGGCCAGCTCAAGGAAGAGTCTGTGTAGTTCACCTTTCTTTCCATTTCATTATGATGGATCTCACTGTGCTCTTGAGAAATTTCAACACTCTAGAAATTGTTTTACATTCTTTCCCAGGATCTACGCCTCCTCACAATTCTATCTTTGAGTTTTACGAACAGTTCCTTGGAATTTATGGTGGAGTTTCTGCTCTGACATGTACTGTCTACTGTGGGACTTTATAGAAATGTTTGTTTCTTTCTAAATCATGTCTAATCAATCGAATTGATCAGAGGTGGACTCCAATCAAGTTCTGGAGACATCCCAAGGATGATCAAAGGAAATTGGATGCACCTGAGCTCAATTTGGAGTGTCATATCAAAGAGGATGAATACTTATTGACACAAAACATTTCAGCTATTCATTTTTTAATCAACTTGTAAAAATTGCTCAAAACATGTTTTCACTTTCTCATTATGGGGTATTTTGTGTAGATCAGTGACAAAAATTTTAGATTCAATCCATTTTAAATTCAGGCTGCAACAACAAAATGTGATTACAGTCGAGGGGTGTGAATACTTTCTGAAGGCACTGTACATGCTGGCTGCTGGAGTGTAGGAAGTTCGTGATCCATGGGAGGATTTGGCCTTGGATACCATAAGCAGGGAGTTTGGAGATCAAGGCAGGATGCCAGACAGCTTTAAATGTTCAAGATATGTCCAGAGAGACGGTCACGTTCTCATATCTGGGATTGAGGGATTCCATTCATTGTTGGAAGAGTATAAGCAGCATGTCCAGGGTAGAACTATCAGTTCTGAAACTAAGCTGATTATCTGATATAAGGGCATTGGAGAAAACTAAGGATTTGATGTCAACTTCAATGATAGATTCCTTGACCTTTCTTATAATCGGAAACGATTATCGGCCTATACTTAAGAGGATCTGTTTTTGCACCATGTTTGTGTATTGCAGTGATGTTGGCTAACTTGCGGAAAGACAAAAACTTACCAGAAAGAGGATAAGTAAGCAGCAGAGCAGGCTTTTAAACCGCATGTGCTGATGCGATCCGGGCCTGTCACTGAATCGGAGTTGAGATTTGCCAGAAACCTCTCCACCTTCTCAAGTGGGAAAGTCTATCTTGGAGCAGTTGGGTATGAGAGGATAGGGTGGATGTGGGGAATGAGTGGTCAGATACACAAGATTTGGAAGAAAACACAGAATGAGGTCGGCTGAGCAGAGTTGGTTGTGGTGCCATTTGAAATGAGAGAAAGGATTGAGGGGCAGCATAAACCAGAGACAGATGACAAAGTGATACCAGGTCCTTTGAAGAATGAGACAGGTGAGAGTTCAGCCTTGAGGTTGGCCAGATGTTGTTTAATGGTTTTCCTGAGTGTGTACACACACTTGTTCTGGGCTTTGTGGAATGATCTGAAGTTGCCTTCGGTCAGATTTGCCTTCCAGGAAGAGAAGGCAAGTTGTTTGAAGGCAACCTCACCTGTACCAGATTCTGTGTACCAGAGGCAAGAGGATAGGTATAATAACTGCAGAAGAGATGGAATAAATATGTACATAAGGGAAAGCAAGCTTGTGTGGGAGGATTCCTCAGCAGTATTCATATCAGGAGAGATGATTGAAATGAAAGGACCAGTTTTGATGTGAGAGGGAAGTTTGCAGTTCCTGCTGGTCAGCTTGAGTGAACTACCAGATTATACGGCACTGAGGCAGCTATCTGACAATAAACACAGAGATGTTGATTCCTAAGCACGTGATCAGATTAACTTATTGGGGCAGAAGAGGAACAGGAAGCAGTAATAGGAAAATTTATCATTACCAAGTCCAGAAGGGAGGATTTGCCATTGGGAGATGTCCAGGTTGGAAGGTTTACTCATTGGGAGAGGCCCATGGAGTCACACAAGTGCTTTGCTGCATTGCTGTAGCTGGTTGAAGAGGTACCAACAGCCAGCGATTTGGCATGGAGACAGTTGAAATCACTGCATATGAGAAAGAGGGAGTAGGGATGGGTAGTTATAAGATGGTCCATTTTGGCAGAGAGGGAGATGTAAATAGAGTCATCCCTGTTACGTGGACAGTACAGCACAAAGACAAATGGTGGCTGTTTGCAGAAGGGAAAATGTAGCCAAGGTACTCCTAGAGGTTGAGATGGAGAAAGGTAGGACACGGACAGTGAGAAATGGAGTTCCTACATTAACTGCAACTCCAATACTGGAACAGGGTGCAGTCCTGTTGAACCAGAAAAGACAATACCCAGAGAGAGACACCAAGGAATCAGTGACATCCTGTGGGAGGAAGAATTCTGCTTGGCAGGTCATGTCAGATTTTCTAGTGGCAACTTGGATTGAGAGATCTGTTAAGTTGGAGTGAAGAGATCGGATGGCTGTTGGCAGGGAGTGTAAAAGAGGGAACGGGTGGGGGAGCATGGAAAGTGGGAGGCACAGGATGTAGAATGGGATGTGGGGAGAGTATGGAGGGGGTGGTACACTTGGGAAGCAGAGAGGGATTTGACGTTGGGGAAACACAGAGGGAGTGGGATGCTGGGGAAGCAGAGAGGGGGTGGGAGGCTGGGGAAGCAGAGACAGGGTGGGAGGCTGGGGAAGCAGAGACGGGGTTGGGATGCTGGGGAAGCAGAGAGGGGGTGGGATGCTGGGGAAGCAGAGAGGGGGTGGGATGCTGGGGAAGCAGAGAGGGGTGGGATGCTGGGGAAGCAGAGGGTGGGGGTGGGATGCTGGGGAAGCAGAGAGGGGGTGGGATGCTGGGGAAGCAGAGAGGGGGTGGGATGCTGGCGAAGCAGAGAGGGGTGGGATGCTGGGAAAGCAGAGAGGGGGTGGGATGCTGGGGAAGCAGAGAGGGGGTGGGATGCTGGGGAAGCAGAGATGGGTGGGAGGCTGGGGAAGCAGAGAGAGGGGGCTCATGCTGGGGAAGCAGAGAGGGGAGGGATGCTGAGGAAGCAGAGAGGGGGCGGGAAGCTGGGGAAGCAGAGAGGGGGGAAGCTGGGGAAGCAGAGAGGGGGAGGGAAGCTGGGGAAGCAGAGAGGGGGAGGGAAGCTGGGGAAGCAGAGAGGGGGGAAGCTGGGGAAGCAGGCTTGGGCAGTTTTCCACATACTGGATCCTCTGGACTCAGAACCAAGAAAAGCAACCACAACACGCTGGAACGGTAAACAGAAGTGATTTTTACATATTGTGGTTCTGGATGAGTAATTGGGGTCCCAGACATGATCCAGGGATTCTGATTGGCTTTTTGTGGGCCTGGACAGATTTCCACATATGGCTTGCTCAGGTTCCAGGCAGATAATTCCCAAGGTCCTAGATGGGTCCATGTGGTCTTATAGTTGGCTGTTGTGGGCCCGTGCAGCTTTTCGCAAGTGGGTTCTCATGGTCGTGGTGGGCTTTCTGTGTGCCTAGGAAGTTTTCCGCAGGTGGGTTCCCATGATCTTGGTTGGGTTTCTGTTTGTCTGGGCAACTTTCCGGGGACGGGTTCCCATCGTCTTGGTTTGCTTTCTTTATTGCCGGACAGCTTTTCACAGATGGGATCCTTTGATTTTGGCTAGCTTTTTATGAGCCCTCGGAGCTTTCCACATATGGGTTCCAGGGGTCCTGGTTAGCTTTCTGCAGGCGTGTTCTCAGGGTCCATGGTGGCTTCCCAGGGACCCAGGTGTGTTCCATCGGTGGGTTTCCAGGGTTGTGAATTGCAAACCTTTCTTCCATGTGCTTTTTGTTTCTATTTATTTTTCAGTTCTTACTTGTTTTGTAACTTTCCCTTTTCATTACTACATTGATTTACAACTTTCTTTCTATATCTGCCAGAAAAAGTTTTTAATTTATACTTTATACATCCTTATCTTCATGGTGTCCTTCAGCTTTATCATATTTTGCATACATGTTATAATAACCAAGTTAGATTGTCTTACTGATGGAGTCGTTAAGACAAACAGTGTAAGAATATGGAGTAATTATGCTGTCAGCAATTATTTATGCTATATTGTTCTCCAAACTTTGAAATTGAAGTAATATTTATTTATTTATTTATTACCTCTGCCAGCGAAGGTGAAGGAGGTTATGTTTTCACCCCTTTCTGTCTTTCTGTCTGTTTGTGAACAGGATATCTCAAAAAAAATTGCGCACAGATCCAGATGAAATTTTGTAGACAGGTTCGGTGTCTGACAAGGACGAACTGATTATATTTTGGTGAAGATCCGGATCCGGATCCGACTACTAGAATTTTTTAAGTGATTCCTCACCATTGAGAGATGGGGCCAAAAATGAAATCGAGCACGATATCTCAAAAAGTTGTGGACGGATTCGGATCAAGCTTGGTGGACACGTTGGGTATGCGACAAGGAAGATTTTGTTTCAATTTTGGTGAAGATCTGTATCCAGATCCGGATCTGATAATTTTTCTAAGTGATTCTTCACCATTGAGAGACGGGGCTAAACCGATATAGCATGATATCTCAAAAAGCTGTGGACGGATTCTGAGTAAACTTGCTGGGCCGGTTGGGTGTGTCGCAAGGAAGAATTGATTCGATTTTGGTGAAGATCCGAATCGGGATCTGGATACGAGAATTGTTTAATTTTTACAGTGACTCCGCCATTGAGAGATAGGGCCAAAAACGATATATCGCATAATATTTCAAAAATGTATTGGGCCCGATATGTTCTCGTGGATCAGGCATTACGTGGCGGCGGTATGCGCTCCACCGAGTGCCCTTCTAGTTTATTTGCTGCAGAACTCCTTTATTGGCTGTTGCAAATGCCAGCAAACTCGTTTTGACATCACTTCTGGCAGCTCTGCCTCTAGTCAATGTGACCATGTTGAAAAAAAAAAAAAAAAGAGTCCTAACAACCTCAGTTTTTGTGAATCCCATGACTGATATTTGCTCTACTTTTTCTGAAATGCTTTCTACTATCAAACTTTCTCTCCCTATCGTTCCTTCAGACATGAAGCCTGGTGTTGCCCTTCCTGTTTGTCCTCGATTAGCGAGGCCCGGATGCCAACGCATCCTGGCTCTCATTGCTGTTTGTGTCGCCCTGCTCCTTGACAACATGTTGTACATGGCTTTGGTTCCCATTGTCCCCACGTACCTCGCACAACTGGAGAAGGCCAGCGAGACAGTGGAAGAGCAAAAAACTGGAGTGCATAGAGAAGCCGAAAGGAGAGATGCCGTTGCCACATTATCCATTATTGTACCCACATCCGTTATCCAGGTAGATTTGAAGAGTCCGGGAAAAGAGTGGGAGAGAGAAAAAAGGGAGGCAGAGATTATAAAGTCTAAGGAAATCTCAGAAGTTATGAAGGAGACTCCAGGAAATGCAAGTGATGAAAGCATTGAGGCCGGAATGGAAATGCAGGGAACACGTAGTGCAAGTAACATCAGCGTTAAGTTTGCAGTCAATGGTGACAATACAGATTATTGGGAAAGACAGAAAAACGAGACAGATGGAGATACAGCTGAAAGGATAAAGCATGGAGTGAATGGACATTGGGAATCTGATGGAAACTGGACGGAAATAAGGGCAAGACCTTCTGTTGGATCAAATAATTTGGAAGATGTACAAGGAAAGGACAAGCATCACACATCCAAATATCACCAGTTTCATCATCACATGGTGAGTATGAATAAACGGGAGATCAATTGGAATTTTGGTGAGCTGCGCTACTGATGGAAATACATAACGTTGTTATCAAGTAGCCCAAAATTAATTTAATGCATTGTGATTAAGAAAACATCCCTGATCAGATGATATGGTGCTCAGTCTTTGTCTTCGTTTGTATGCAGCACAGGGCTACAGAGGAGCATCATTGGCTGAGGGTGCGGCTGTGCCGCTGATGCAATGCCATCTGCTGGTTAGGGCAGGAATTTGTAATTTGTTCAGCGTGCCGGCGATAGCTCGCCAACTCTTCGTGAAGGACACCGCGGGATCTTTAACGTCGACCGACGAATGCTGGCAGACGGGATTCCTGTTTAAAGTCCATCCGAAGACACATTGACGAATCACCATGCCTGTGAAACACTGGGATGACAGTTTATAACTGGGTCGGGATTCGAACCCAGGCTAGACAGCTTCGAGGCGAGTGTGTGTCCTTCTCGGGCATCCTGTCAGCCCATGCTCATAGTGATCGTGTGCGACTGAAAAAAAAACCTGGAATGTCGTTTTGAGTATCTAGAAGTGAGCTCAAGGAATCATCTGCAAGAAACAACAACAGTAGGAAACTAGAAAAGCAAAAATCCTGGGAGACTTTTTTATGGAGTTAACAAACCCCACTGTGTTGTAATTGTTCAATAGACAATTTGCATGATTAACTGTATAAATCCAAATCGCTGCAGTGACTTGTTGGCAATCAGATAAATAATCTTAAAATACTTAATTACTTTTGAAACATTTTCAACTGAGACTTTGTGGACATGCACGCACGCACGCACGCACACACCTATTTCGGTCTCTCCCACCCTGTGTCCCACTTTGTGTTCTATCAACACGACAAGGTGGTGAAGTCAAAATTATCTTTTCAGGAACATATTTTCAAGCACTTTTTCTAATGCTCTTTCTTTATTTGACCTCTTCAACATTTTGGAAAGCACCTCAATGAAAATGGTTATCTGGGCTGGGTCCTTTGTCAATTGCAGGCCCATATCTGTGCTCCACGTTGGCTGCACATTTAGCCCCAGGACACGTATGACCAGCGGGGCAACTCGGACCTTCGTAGTACTTAAAGCAGCCCTGTGGCCAAAATGTTATTTCTCTGAGTCTTTGATCCTCTTGGTTTTCCGAGTTGGTGTCGCTCTTGCATTTTCCTCATTGCAATCATCATAACCTTTGTGAGCATGGATTTTTTTTTTTCCAATTGCAAACTTCACTTCGATACGCCAACTGTTCCAATTTTCCTTCTTGTTTCCATTGTTTTCTCAGCCACCGACTCCTGTTTCTCCATACAGCAGAGAGAGTACACGGATCGGAGTGCTGTTTGCCAGTAAGGCATGTGTACAGCTCGTTGCAAATTCGATAACTGGCACCATCACTGCTCACCTTGGCTATGAAACTCCTCTCTTGCTTGGCCTTGGGGTGCTTTTTGGTTCTACAGCTGGCTTTGCTGCTGCTCGTTCCTATTGGGGTCTTCTTGTTGCAAGGTCTGCTCAAGGTGTGGGATCTGCCCTTGCTAACACGGCCGGCATCGCACTCCTCGCTGCCTGGTTTCGCTCTGAACCGTCCAGGTCGCGGGCAATGGGACTCTCTCTGGCCTGTATCTCCTTGGGCTCTCTTGCAGCTCCACCATTTGCTGGGGCTTTGGCACAGTTTGCTGGACACCAGGTGCGGAAAGTGGGAAGAGGAAGAGGGAGAGCACATGTGAAGGGGAATAACACACACATGAAAAAGTCGACTTGATATACTAAAGTTACACGAAGAGTATGGTGGAGGAGGAAATAAAAATGCCTTCTCTCTTCTTTCATTTCATTCCTCCTTTCCTCTGTTTCTTTCCCCTTACCCCTTTAGGTACCATTTGTAATCCTTGCGGCCTTTTGTCTTTCCGACGCTCTCCTCCTTTTCCTCTTCATTGCTCCAGCTCAAAATGCAGAGGAAAGCGATAATATAAGTGATAATGATGAGAACAGCAGCCTCTATGTCAAGGAGAAAAAGGAACCAAAAATGTCCCGTCCATCGGTTCCTCTCTCCCAGCTTCTGTCTGACCCGATAGTTGCACTCGCAGCAACTGCTCTGACCATTTCAAACATTCCTTTAGCATTTCTGGAACCGACACTTGCATCTTGGATGGAGACCAAAATGGCTGCTGTGGAGTGGCAAGCCGGAGTTGTGTGGCTTCCATCATTCTTCCCGCACGTAGGAGGTGTCATTATTACAGTTCGCTTGTCCTCATGGCGACCCAACCTCCGCTGGCTTTGGGCTGCTTTAGGTCTAGTGACAATTGGTCTATCTTCAGCGGCAGTTCCAGCCTGTAAATCTCCTACCTCACTGGCAATCCCGCTAGCTTCTTTGTGTCTTGGCATGGCTTTTGTCGACACGGCCTTGTTACCAACTCTTGCAGCAGCTGTTGATTTGCGACACGGAGGTGCTTATGGGTCGGTGTTTGCTTTGGCTGATTTAGCCTATTGTGTGGCATATGCAGCCGGACCTCTGGTAGCTAGCCGTCTCGCAAGTGCACTCGGTTTCTCAGGCCTGGCTCTTTCAATGGGAGTAATAAATTTATTGCTTTCTCCAATGCTGCTTACTCTGCGAGGTCGAGAATTGGACGTTGGTCGTTCAGAGAGCAGGCAGCTTCTGCTTTTAGCAAATGGAGATGGTGATGATGGGTTTGGAAGCTTGGAGATGGGAGTGAGAGCTGCTGAAGGGATTAAAGACACAAACAGAGAGTTCGACAATTCGAATTTCAAAGAGACGTCAGAAGTTGGAGGACAGCGAAGCAAAACATATGATGTCGGCATTGCCAATTTGGAGAAGAGAGTAAGAGCAGGGAATAAAGTGGTAAATGGAGAGTTAAAAAGCTGTGCAATGGTTGGAAGAGAGATGAAAGTGGAAAAACCTGCAGGGAAATTGATTTTTGAGAGGAAGGATGATTTGGAAACGAAGGAAAAGAACATTTACATGCACGCGAGACACCGAAAGAGCAAAGAGAACCATCGTCAGGAGGTGAGTCTGTTTGCAATATCTTTTATTAATCATTCAAAATCCTCTGTCCTTAAAATGTCATAATTCTCTCCAAGCTGTAGAAAAGTGAATAAAATATCTTTCTATCTCTTTGGTGTTTATGTTACATTCTGCAAAGTGATATTACCAATACACGTTGCTCTTCTGGCTGTTAGTGTGCGGTACTTCCCCGTGCAAAGATCTCCCCCTGTCCCCCATCCCACCTAAACCATCTCAATCCATTTACCTTTATCTTCCTTCCTTTCTCTAGTTTCTACCAAAACTCCCCCTGCCTGAGTTATCCAGCACTTTGGAGTGTTTGCTGGAGTCAGCACAGCTGCTCGAGGACAGAGAAACGTTTCAGGAATTTAAAGACCTTGTCCGAGAGTTTGGACAACCTGGTGCAGTGGGTCAAATGCTGCAAGAGGACTTGAGGATAAAGAGAGAAGAAACAGAAAATTGGGTGAGTGCAAAGAAAAAAAAAACTCGTTATGCTTTGTCTTTTCACTGCATCTTTCAAACAATGTTAGATTTTTATGAAATTCCCAATGATTTCTTCCACGATTCCTGGTCTCAGCCATTCAGGTGGCTCCTGGTTGCATCATGGTGTGGGTAAGGATTTCCTGGTTTTACCCTGGGTCCCTTAATCACTCTCGAAGGGAGAATGTATTACTAATCCCTTTAGTGAATGCATTTTTGTTTCACCAGGATTCCAAATTCTATCTGCTGATTGAATCATCACCTGTGCGTGGCTGGGCCACCGGTGCAACATTCGTCGAGTTGGACAAGACTTTATAAATTCGCCGCGGAACCCATCCACAATAGCCAATTTTTTTGAAAGGATACCTTCCAATAAATTTGATCCAATAATTCCACACTTGTACTGTGATATCGTTATGTTAGGGATGAGAATGTTCTGATTGATCATGAAATAACAGGTAATCCTTTGTGAATGCTTTGCTCTTTTAGGTGTTAGTGTGCGGTTATACATCGAACATCATATCAATATATCTCAGGCATTTATCAAGGTTCTATTACAGTTCAGATGGAATCTTCATGAGATTGGTCTGAATCAATACTTTCCTCATGACAATCTTCTCCCTCTTTCTTGAAAATTGTTAAAATGTCTCCATCTCGAGAACAGTTTTCTTCATTAAGGTAGTCTGCATGTAGCATGTAAAACACACACACACACACACACACACACACACACACACACACACACACACACACACACACACACACACACACACACACACACACACACACACACACACACACACACACACACACACCTCTTATTAGCATGTAACACCATACTAACAGTATATGTATGTTTACTCTTTCACTGTTATGTATTACCAATTTCTCCACCATGTAAATTTCCATTCTTATTTGCAGGTCAATGATTGGTGGATCTCTGACATGTATCTGATGAATCGAGCACCACTTCCTGTGAACTCTAATCCTGGGATGATCTTACCTTGTCAACACTTTTCATCTTTGAACCAAGGAATCAGGTGGGGTGTGTGTGTGTGTGTGTGTGTGTGTGTGTGTGTGTGTGTGTGTGTGTGTGTGTGTGTGTGTGTGTGTGTGTGTGTGTGTGTGTGTGTGTGTTTCAGAATGTGGCACAGCCAACTAACAATATGTACTAAAGTCTACTCCATAAATTAATTTGAAACGGTGAAGAAAGAGCAGATTTAGGCAACATTTCCTTCATGATTCCTGAACATTCCTCAAACCTAAACTCAAGCTCTGGCACAAAACAGCTAATTTATATCGGATTAAGCAATTCATTCCCGGCTGTGTGACAAAAGCTGAAATTTAGGGGTGTCAGGATAAAGCTACGCCTTTATTATTGGGGTTCTGCTCCTTCTTGTAACATATAAGTTGTGAGGAGCAGAATCGGTGGAGTATACTTGATTTTGTGCTGTTTTCTGATTATCCCAAATGTATATGTATATGTACGTATATGTATATGCATGTATGTATGTGTATATATATATATATATATATATATATATATATATATATATATATATATATATATATATATATATATATATATCACAATAAAT
>NC_140972.1:9475383-9532883 GCF_056783735.1 Eptatretus burgeri
TTGGAATGGTTTTCAATTGTGTTGGACTGCCAGTCAGGCAGACAGAGTAAAAATATTATCTTACTCATCTCTGAGCATGTGTGATCACGACAAATTCAGAAACAAAATACTGCAAAACAAAAGACTTGTCTTCCTATTCATGTTCACATTTGTGTTCAAAATCTAGCATTCGATTTGAATAAGTTGTTCCTCGATCAAAAATTGATAAGACAGATGGATGGATGGAGATAAACCAATTGCTTACCTCACTTTTCGCTTCACATACATGGGATAAAAACATGACTTCCACTCTGATGGCATCAGGAAATTCAACTATAGCTGGGAAGAGTGTTACTGCCTGGAAACTACTGAGGAAATAATAAGCACCTGTACTGCAGGAATATTCCTTCAGAGTTTGGAGAAATTTTTTACTTCCCCCTCCATGGAACACTGGAAGTATGGGATGTGAGATTGGCAGAGGGGAAGTAGAAGTATGGAATGCTTCAAATAACAAGATTGAGAGCTTGGCTTGCAATAATATAGACTGATATTTTATATGAATGCATTGCATTTAGCTGGATTGGATGATGAAGGAGGACATATCATTTTGAAATTGCAGCCTCCAATTTGTGCCCCAAGCAACCATGCTTAATACATTGCGTATCAGTCTGATTTCTGATGCTCTACTCATGATACCCTCATGACAATAGCTCTATCGCACATTGCTACTGTCTGAAGCTGCGCCATTTTTGAATTGGTGAACGGCATCCCTTTGTGATCAATGGGTTTGATTAATCCTGTACTCTTACCAGAGTGCCAGGGACTGCCAAGGTAGTCTTGTAGGCAAGGAAATACACTGGGAGGTTTCCCATTTTCTTTCCAGTGATAGTAGTTGAGGCAGGAATCTTGAATTTAACCAGGGTTCCAATTTGGCCACAACCTGCCATGTTTATAACTGCAGCCGATTTAATCAATTATAATTATTAACTTAATTTTAAAGTTTGATGTATTGAGGTTTCTCACTGATGTTAACTGGTGATGTCCCACCTGTTGGGTCCACCATTTAGTCAGTCATCCAGATTGTAAACAATTCAGATCTGGATCGGGATCACTCAAAATGTCTGCAGAAATATCTGCAACCGGAAATGGCTCGAGCTTATCTAATGTTGTTCGTCATTTATTTGGTATAAATGATATTATTGTGATCGAGGTTATTCAGAGCAGGAACCCATATATCCAGAAATTACAAGTTTCCAGAATTTACAGGGGCCACAGATTCCTTCAGCTTGCGGGGAAACCTGCTGATCCCCCGAGAGAAGCATGCTAATGTGGAGCCGCTGCCTGACCTACAGTACACCAATATACACAATTATCTAGTAAACACTTCTTCCGACTACACATAGGAGGCTATGAAAGCTTATAAGAGCTTGGACAGCTACATATGTTTTGTGGCCAGTTGGGTCCATGGAAAGCAGACTTGGAATTTGCCAAAGAAACAGAAGGTGCTGATGATGTCCAACGTAAGTACCAACCAATATCAATCAGCAATGTATGCTTGTAAACACATTCACTTGTCATAAAACTCTGTGGGTTCAGTTGACTGTTGTGATAGTGCTCTATCATGCTCTGAATAGGGGAACTTCTATCAATTGGTTACTCAATGGAGTCAGAGTTCTTTTACAACCCCATTTGAGCCAACCCTAATCACCAAATGTCTAGATTAGCATTCGTTGTAAAATCTACCCTCACAAATGAATGGCGAGTGTATACTGGAATGCTGCATGAATGATATAATAACTAGGCGTGCCTATCCTTTGCTTTGCTGATGGGTTGAATCAAAAGACAGCATGTTGTGCTTCACAAACATATTGTATATCGACTTGTGAGTATCAATGAGAACGTAAAATGAAGTGAAACATGAAAAAGGGATCCTTTATAACACGTAGTCGTTGTTTTTGCGACTATTGTCATGGTTGTGGTTCTTTGTGTGTCCCTGCCATCAACAATTATTTATTTTTGTATTGCTTCAATAATTATTGTTATAGACTCGTATAAAAGGCCATCAAAAATAATGGGTTGGAATTATTTTATTTGAAATATTCAAAGAGACTAGAAGATATGATGTTTCGTAGCAAGAAGCGTTATTTTAAAACACGACATGTACAGATGTGACCCTATTTTCTTTATCTTCTGGGATGATTCATTTTGACGGTACAGCCACATGAGCATGCCAAAGTCTGAAGCCTCGGCCTAGTGTCAGGTGTGCTTATGTCTTCTTTATTTATTAGACATCGTACAGATGTAAATGAACACACGTTTTACTCTGCACGTGTTGCACATCATGTGCAGCGAATTTCACCTCCCTGTGCCTTGTATTTATTATTTTAATAATTATGTTTCGGTACACTGTTTTTGAGGCCTGATTGCAAGTCACAATCTACATTTCCAATAGAATAGATGGAATTGCTCTTTATGAAAAATGTTTTTCAAGTTTTTTTTTATCCTGAAAAAATACACCGTCGTGAACACACAGTCATGTTAATAGATTGGCCTTTAAAAATCTACTTAAATTGTCCTTATGAAAGAGGACAGACAAATCCATAAATACACACGGTTTTATATCGGTAGATAATTTTGTGGTCCCCTTCCATGTCCGTCACACTTTACTCTAAAGGGTTCCTCTAGAGGGTTCCTGTACAGCTTGAATTGCTCCATTAAAGTTCCATTCCTGATTCTTCTTCTTCCTCTTCCTTTCCAGAAAAATTGACTTTTAAAACTGGCATTTTTTATGATTAAGTGTCCACAAATTTTTGTTCTCTCGATTATTGATTATTTTCTCTCCAACTATACCATTTTTTATCATTATATGGCAGCAGGAACCCTTTAGAATAAAGTGTGGCATGCACACACACACACACACACACACACACACACACACACACACACACACACACACACACACACACACACACACACACACATTGACTTATCAATAAAGGGGATTTTCCAAAGAGTCAGGAGATCATTTATGAAGAAAAGCAATAGGACTGGGCCCAGAACACTAAGCCTTGACAGGGAGAGGAGATGAAAAAATTCCTGCCATAGGCAGAGATTTTGAAGAGCATGGCAGAATGCTAGACTGTATCAAAAGCTCCAGATACTTCTAGAGAGATGGTCCTGATCTAATTTCTGACATTGAGGGTATCCATCCATTGTTTGGTGAGTTAGAAGCAGCATGTCCAAGGTGGAGTGAACTCATCTAAAACCAAATTTGTGATCAGAGATGAGGTTGTTGGAGAAAAGGAAGGATTTCATATCAACTGCGATGATGGATTCCATGACCTTGCTGATGATGGGAAGTAAGATGATAGGTCTCCAGTTAAGGGTTGACAGAACAACCCACCTTTAGAGTCACCGCTTGTATCTAATACCCTTCCACCTTTCCAACAATGGCAACTCACACGAGCCCCGTTGAAGCCCTGGTCCTATTCCATACCATGTGTGTGACCTGCCAGTCCTGATATAGTGTAATTATACATCGTGTACCTCTGTGTTTAGGTCCTGGAGTTTAAGAGTAGGTGCTGTCAAAGCAATCTCAGCAAGAGATACATGAAACGGTTTGCCATTGTATTCCGCGTGAAGAATCAAGATGTGCAAATTTATAAATTCTCTTGGGTTATTTATTACAATGGACTACCTATCCTTTATGCAAGTAACTCTGGCTCCACATGTTCTCCTTCGAGGATAGTGCAGTCTGTGATGCAACGCAGTGTTTGCAAGGTGCCAGGTCATCCCATTTAATCATGAGTGAAACCGAAGCCAGGACTAATTTAACTCAAAGGCATGGGGGCTTCGCCCATGCTGAGCGAACAAGCTCGGCCCATGCATTAGCATTGAGGGACAAAAAGGAATGTGATTGCTCATGCAAGTGTTTTTTATTATTATTATTATTATTATTATTATTATTTTTTTTTTTTTTTTTAACATGAAAAACACTTATTTAAAAAACAGTTTGTGAGAAAGTTCAATTTAAATTTGAAAAATATATTTTTAAATGTGTTTTTAATTTTCTCCCGTTACAAAATTTTGTTATAAAGGAATGATTTAGACATCTCACTAACGTGTGTGTGTGTGTGTGTGTGTGTGTGTGTGTGTGTGTGTGTGTGTGTGTGTGTGTGTGTGTGTGTGTGTGTGTGTGTGTGTGTGTGTGTTTGTGCGTGTGCATGCCTTCATCTGTGCAGCTGGAACCAACCCCCTAGAACAAGAAAATGGTCATTATATGAGTAAAAATAAATAAATTACACACACACACACACACACACACACACACACACACACACACACACACACACACACACACACACACACACCCTCGTGTATATAACGTTTTGGTAATTAAGTATGTTTCTAACAGAAATTAAATGTATTCAATATTAAGAATGTTTAGGAGCATTAAACCAAATCAACTGGTGACCTACGTTCCTCTTTATACTCTGATGTTTTTTTATAGATTCAAACAATCAAGCGTCACTCCAGGCCATTGAACAATCTGCCTTCATTCTTTGCCTGGATGAACCCAATGAGGAAAGGGAGAATGAATGGAGGAAGAATAACAAAGAAGAACGTGAAACGGAACTAATGGCCCAGATGCTTCATGGTGGAGGAAGTCAAAAGAATGGGAAGAACCGTTGGTTTGATAAAACTCTTCAGGTAATATATAAAGGATTTGAACCGAATCAAACAAATTCCTTTGATAAACCCTTTTCAATGGACACCGCATCGAGTTTGGACAGCAAAAGGGAACTCATTCGATTGAAATTTGGAGTCATCATTTCTGCATTTTCACACCAGGAAGGCTTATTGTTTATATTGGAAACAATTTTAGAACGAACACAATATAAGTTGTTGTTTTTTTACAAACAATAGTTTATAAACGATTGAATACACAAAGGCATCACTGATTTTGGGATGTCCGTGCATCCCACGAGTCATCTTCAGCAAACGACCAGTGAGCAAGTGCATAGTCCTGTGGACATTTACCATCTTGGCACACCTCCACAGAATGACATCGGTGATCCCTGGCAAGTAGCCGGGGCCCCAGGGCCCCTTGGGGAAAGCCATATGGTGGGTTGTAACCAACAAATGTCCAATGAAGACTATAAACAGTTAGAAAAAGACAATAAAGGGACACAACCCCTGCAAGGGTGAGACCCATGTCTGTGCGGAAACGCTGAGCAGCCAGAATGTGCACCGAAAAGAATAAGGACTTGCACCTTCAATGAGGAAGAATATCTCAAACTCACTAGGAAACAGAGCTCCACACTGAAGCAAACACAAATGAATCTCCAGGCAAACATAGAAAGTGTAAAAAAGGTGGGAATTGAAGAGGAGACCACACTCTACTTGCAAAGCATATTATACGTAGCTATTTGGGGGTGGGGGGCTTGGAAAAGGAAAACTTTTCAAGGATCAACTGAAAAATTCAAAAACTACCTTCAAAAGTATAGATAGTCGCTTTTGAATGGAACAGAGGTGGTCTTGTACCGTGTGTAACGTGCATTAAAGGAGACACCACTCTAACTACAAACTTATTAGTGTGTGTGTGTGTGTGTGTGTGTGTGTGTGTGTGTGTGTGTGTGTGTGTGTGTGAGTGTGTGTGTGTGTGTGTGTGTGTGTGTGTGTGTGTGTGTGTGAGAGACAGTGATACATATATACATATATATATATATATATATATATATATATATATTTATATATACATATTAGCGGGGTGTACTTACACATTGTGTAAGCATATGAACCGTACTTCCCCATTGTCTCGGGTCGCTCCCATGCATTTGATTTTTCATTTATTTGTATTTTCATTTAGATGTTGTCCAATGATTCTGTGAATTTTTCCGGTGTACCAACTTCGATGTCCATTGGCATGCAAAATTTCAGCTTTCTACTTAACCCAGAAGGGTACCGATCTCTAATATCAGTTAGTGAGTGAGTGAGTGAGTTAGTCAGTGGTTAGTAAGAGATATATATGCATATATATATATATATATATATATATATATATATATATATATATATATATATATATATATATATATACATACCAATGGGGTGTGCTTGCACATTGTGTAAGCATATGAACCATGCTTCCCCATTGTCTTGGGATGCTCACCTGCATTTGATTGTTCATTTATTTATCTTCATTTATTGTCCCCCATTTATTTATATTTCCATTTATGGATGTTGTTCAACGATTCTGTGAATTTTTTTCTGGTGTACCAGCTTCGATGTCCATCGGTACGCAAAATTTTAGTTTGCGACGTCACCCAGAAGGTACCAATCTTTAATATGAGTCAGTAAGTCAGTGAGTATGGCTCGTATTGGCTTAATGGTGAGGGTGGTGGGCTTGGGATCCTTGTGTCCTGAGTTCAAATCCCAACTTCGCTGTTGAATTAATACCAGGTGGGGTTGACTCAGCCTGTCATCCTTCTGAGGTTGGCAAAATGAGTATCGGCTTGCTGAGATGATTGAGGCATTTGATTATCCTGCATTGGAGTGGTGGTCCATCCAGGATTGTGTCCAATAGCTCAGGAGTCCTGGTTTTTGAGGTGACGGTTGGTTCTCTCAGGGGTCTCTGCTGACTTTCTCAAAGATAAGTTTCCAGTTATTGTTTGTTGCATTTTGACTGTTTATTTTGTTACTTCCATATTTACTGTGTGTTCCAAGTTTGATTTTGTTTCAAAATTTCTGCTATTTCGTGAGTTTTCATTGATCTTGTCATATCAGGTTTCCCTGAAGCCGACCCATCTTCCTGTCTATGTGCACGATCGTGTTTATTTGTATTTTATCCCTATTACCATCAGTCCTTATTTTCTCCACTTTTACTACCACCCTCCCTCTATCCCTCCCAACTATACCCTCTGTTTCTTGTCTTAAAATATTAAAAATACCCTTTTCCCTCCTTATCCAATTCCCCACATAACCACGTGACTTCCTCTACTGACTCTTCTCTCTCCTTCTTCTGGTGACCAACCATCTTCCTTCTATTTTAGCCAACCCACATTCACCATAGAACTTACGATTCTTTTTTTTCAACCTTTCCTTTACCGAATCTTACCTAATTTTTAAAAAGAAATTAAAATTTTTTTCTTTTAACTTTTCACTTCTAACCTTACACCTCCCGTAATCACGTGTTTCTCTATCCCCTCTTCTTCTTCTTGTTACTTTCGTCGACCGACTTCCTTCTGTGTTTGCCAATCCAAATTCACCAAACACCTTCACAATTTTTCTTAAACCTTTCTTTTACCTAACCTTAACCAATCTATATCAAAAAATAATAATAATTTTAAAAAACGGTCTCTTAAAATGTTTCAACTTCCTCTTTCACACGTGTGGTTCTCAGTATTGTATCATCATTCACTGTTCTTTTTCTTCTTCAAAAGACTTTTCAATTCGATCTTCCTTCATCCCGTGTCTAAAAAGTCCCACTGTTACAACGTTTCTTTTCTCCATTCTCTTAATTCTAATTCATTGCATCCCTCACGTAATGTCTTTAATCACATGTCTGATTAAAAAATTTCAAAATCCAAATTTGCAATGCATGTTCGTGTTCCATCAATCATCATTCATTTCCAACTTCAGTGCCAATTAATCCCACCTCCTTAAATCTACCTCCTCCTAACCCCTCACCTTTTATCCCCTCTCCTGACCCTCCCATCTTGCCCATCATCCTACCTCTGCTCTTAGCACCTCTTCACTGTCTTCTACTTCAGTATCAGCTCCTCCTCTGTTGGCCCAAAGTATATGGTGTTCTAACATCTGTGGGCTCCATTCTAACCTAACAGATATCTCACTCTCTCAATCAGTACACTCCTCAACACCACAAACATGCTCCTTCCTTCCTTTCATCACACCGCCTCCTCTTCCCAACTCCTCAACTCTTGTACCCCCTTCTGTCCACTCCCTTCTTCACCATACCACAAATAAGTCTCATCCTTCCCCTCTCCCCACCTCTTCCATATCACCCTCCTGCACCTTGGCCATGTCTTTCACGAGTCTGGAATTTCACTAAGGCTGACTGGCAGATACTTCAAGCAGCCATAAAACTTCTAGACTGGTCTCCCATCTCTATTTTCTCTGACATCAACTCATCCAGGGAACTCTTATCGTCTCCTCTCCCTCTCAAAGCTTCCCTCTCAACCCTCCCTTTCACCCCTTCCTCTCAAAGCAACCTTCACGCTCTTCCCCCTCCAAGCTTGCCTCTCACTTTTCTCAAAAACTCCCCCCTCACCCTTCTCCTTTAACTCTCTCCTCACACTCCCTTCTCAAAGTTGCCCCCCCTCACAGCCCCCGAGCTGCCTCCTTCCCCGGGCTCCGTCTTCCATCTCATCACTCCACCTCCTCCAATCTTCAACTGCCCTCCTCCCCTCTCTTATTACTCCCCACTGTACCTCATCCCATCACCACCAACCCCTTCCTCCTCCTCATCTGAACCTCTCCCCTTTCTCTTCTGCAATCCCCCACACTTTTTCAACAGCTCTCCTTAACTCCCTCCCCATTTCCTCCCCATTCCCTCCCCTCCCCCTGCACCCAAAGCCTCCTCCTCTCCCTCTTCCTTAACAGTGTGGACTTCAAACATCCGGGGCCTTCGCTCAAACCTGACAGATCTTTACATTCAGGTTGCCACTGACAAACAAGACATAATCTGCTTATTAACAGAAACTTTCCTCCTTCAAGACATCTCTGACTCCCAAGTATCTCTCCCTGGTTGCTCTCTCTTCCGGTATGACAGACCTGATCCTCGTCCTGGTGGAGGAGTTGCTCTCTTCATCAAAGACTCTATTCCTCACTCTCCACGCACTGCCTGCACCCCCCCCTCCACACCTCCAGGAATACCTCGGGCTACGGCTTCCCCTCCACTCTCACCTCATGTTTATATGTGTGTTGTACCGTTCACCAAACAGTGACGACTCCATTTACATCTCGCTCTCCAAAAATATGAACCAACATCTATCCTCTCATCCCAACTCTCTCTTCCTCATGTGTGGTGACTTCAATTGTCATCATGCCAGTTGGCTGGGTGTGGGTACCTCTCTCACCTTCCATGGCACTTCAGCAAAAGACTTCTGCGACTCATTGGAACTGACAAAATCTCTCAACTTCCCAATCTGCATCTCAAACAACGGTACTCCATCTCATCTCGATCTGATTTTGACCAATTTTCCCTGGAAATCTCTACTATTCTTCATCTGCTCCAAATAGTTCATCTGACCACATGTTGAAGTAGATATCTCTCTGGCTGTTATTAGAAAACCACCTCAGTGCCGTCGAGTCTGGAATTTCACTAAGGCCGACTGGCAGAGACTTCAAGCAGCCATAAAACTTCTAGACTGGTCTCCCATCTCTATTTTCTCTGACATCAACTCATCCTGGGAATTCTTTCAAAGAAACTTGCTCTCCCTCATGCACAGATTTATCCCCTCTCGTCTTCAGTTGTCATACCCTTCCTCCCGCCCATGGTACACTGAAGCCTGTAGTGAGGCATTTGTCCTGAAACAACTTGCCTTCACTTCATGGAAAGCAAATCCAACTGAATGCAATCTCAGTTCCTTCCATAAAGCTCGGAACAAATGTGTATCTACCCTCAGGAGAGCCAGAAAACAACGTCTTTCTAAGCTCAAGTCTGAAGTCTCAAACCTGTCTCCCTCCTCCAAATCCTGGTGGTGTCTCGTTAAGTCTGTTTCTGGTGTCTGTACCGCCTCCATCCCCTCCCTTATCTCAAATGGCCGCACTACTGAGACTGCAAGTGAAAAGGCTGAATGCCTAAACTCGGTGTTTGCATCAAAATCTTGTGTCCCAAACCCATTGCTTTCTGTACACACCTTACCTCGTCACACCCAGCTGCTCCTGCGCTCTATCCTTTTCTTCTGACAAAGTAGAGAGCTTGCTGTCAAACGTCGACTCTCATTCTGCAACCGATCCAGACGACATGAGCCCATGTGCCCTAAAAACCTGCTCCTCTGCTCTTGCTCACCCTCTCTCTGTTCTATTCACCCTCTCATTTGCTCAAGATCATCTGCCATCTGCTTGGAAATCAGCAAACATAACTGCTCTGCATAAAACAGGTGCAAAAACAGATTCCTGCAACTACAGACCAATCAGCCTTCTCCCAATCATCAGCAAGTTTGTGGAAGCCATCATTACTTCAGACATTAAATCCTTCCTCTTCTCTGATGGCTTGATTTCTGATCGTCATTTTAGATTCAAACCAGGTCACTCTACCCTGGATATGCTGCTTCTGCTCTCCCAACAAATGGATGGAGATCCTCAATGCCAGACATGAAATCAGAGCCATATCCCCAGACATATCGTGTGCTTTCACTTTGCTCTGGCACCCTGCCCTGCTCACCAAACGCTCTTCCTATGGTAGCCAATGCCATCTTCACTCATGGCTCGCAGACTTCCTCTCCTGTCGCAATCAACACGTGGCTCTTAATGAAATTCTCTCATCTCCTCTTCCCAGCCAGGCTGGAGTTCCTCAAGGCAGTGTTTGTGGCCCTGTGCCTTTTCTGGTTTTCATCATTGAGCTCTCAGATTCCCTGGAAAATCCTCTTTATCGCTTTGCTGATAACTCCACCCTCTGCCGTACCATATGTCATCCCTCAGACCGGCAAGCAGCAGCCTCTTCACTCTCTGCAGATCTGGGTAAAACCACAAGCTCATCCAACACGTGGAACATGCCTTTCAATCCTGTCAAATCTCGCACCCTTACGATGTCTTTCTGAAAGGATTCTGTGTCTCACGATCTACCATGATTTTCCTGGGAAAGCCACATTACCAAGCTTACCTCAAAAGTCAGTCACCAACTGGGCATCCTCCGTCATATAAAGTCATTCCTTGGAACACCTGAGCTGCTGTCCACATACAAAGCTTTCTTCTGCAGCCTGATGGAGTACTGCTCTCCCCACTGGGCTGGTGCTCCTGCCTCCCACCTTTCTCGGCTTCACGCTGTGGAAACCAAGGCATATGGGATCATTGGTATCTCCTGCGATAAGGCTGAGTCTTTGGATCTCTCACTCTCACTGCAGGCAGGTTGGCAGTCTTTTCTACTGTCTCCTCTCCGGTCTCACCCCTCATGCTCTGTCTGCTATATGACTCCCCCCCCCCATATTTCTGCAGGTTGCTCAAGGTCTGCCAGCAAACCCTTCTGGTGAAACGACCAAAAATCAAGAATCACTGCTCACCTTCACTTTCATTCCTCTTTTTCCACACTTTGGAACAAACTCCCACTCCTCCCTCCAGGTCTTCAAAACAGCTGTTCACCACCATCTCATATCTTCCCCCATTCAAAACCTTGATCTTTTCTACTCCTGTTAATCCACCCCAAACCCACCTCCTTCAAATTCCCTGCTTTCCTTCGTGAAAGTCTCTGTCATGTAAGGACCTGAAAGTCCCTGTGGTGTACATCTTGTTCACCCTGTGTACCCCGCTCCATCCCTCTCCCTTCCACAGATCTCATCATGTCTGTGTTCTCCACTGTTTTGTCCTTCCCTCTCCTGCCCCTCTTACCTGCTCCTCTTGTTGTACGTTCTGTGTGTTCACTCTCATACATGCCTCGACATTATATACAAAGAAAATAAACTTCTTTGGCAGCAATGATGCTCTGTGCAGAGTATGGTTCTGATGGATGGATGGCCAGTGAGTCAGTCAGTCAGTGGTGAGAAAGAGCTTTATATTACTAAAGGGTTGTGCTTACACATTGAGTAAGCATATGAACCGTGTGTCCCTATTATCTCGGGTTGCTCACCTGCATTTGATTTTTAATTTATTTATTTTCACTTTTTTTTTTCATGCATTTGTATTTTCATTTCTGGATGTTGTCCGATTCTGTGATTTTTTTTTTTTCGGTGTACAAGCTTCGATGTCCATCGGCACACAAAATTTAGCTTTCTACATCACCTGGAAGTCACCGATCTTTAATATCAGTTAGTCAGTGGCTAGAAATATATATATATATATATATATATATATATATATATATATATATATATATATATATATATATATATATATATATATATATATATATTGTGAACAGTAGAAAGAATTTGTATCTCAGGCACCATACTTGAAGATAAAATAAGATCGATTACTGGGACAAAAGTTTTAAAAGTCTCACATTTCAAGCTCTCACTCAAGCCCATCATCTAATATATATATATATATATATATATATATATATATATATATATGTATATATGTGTGTATATATGTATATATATGTATATATATATATATATATATATATATATATATATATATATGTGTATGTATATATATATATATATATATATATATATATATATATATATATGTATATATGTATATATATATATATATATATATATATATATATATATATATATATATATATATATATATATATATATATATATGTATATATATGTATATATATGTATATATATATATATATATATATGTATATATATATATATATATATATATATGTATATATATATATATGTATATGTATATATATATATATATATATATATATATACATATATATATATATATATATATATATACATATACATATATATATATACATATATATATATATATATATATATATATATATATATATATATATATATATATATATATATATATGTATATATATATATATATATATATATATATATATATATATATATATATATATATATATATATATATATATATATATATATATATATATATATATATATATATATATATATATATATATATATATATATATATATATATATATATATATATATATATATATATATATATATATATATATATATATATGTATATATATATATGTATATATGTATATATGTATATATATATATATATGTATATATATATGTATATATGTATATGTATATATATATATATATATATATATATATATATATATATGTATATATATATGTATATATATATATGTATATATGTATATATGTATATATATATGTATGTATATACATATATACATATATATATATATATACATATATATATATATATATACATATATATACATATATATATATACATATATATATACATATATATATATATATATATATATATATATATATATATATATATATATATATGTATATATGTATATATATATATATATATATATATATATATATATATATATATATATATATATATATATATATATATATATATATATATATATATGTATATATGTATATATATATATATATATATATATATATATATATATATATATATATATATATATATATATATATATATATATATATATATATATATATATATATATATATATATATATATATATATATATATATATATATATATATATATATATATATATATATATATATATATATATATATATATATATATATATATATTGTTCCGTTCAAAAGGTTACCCCAACACTATACACACATTACCCCAACAGTATACATAAAAGTGTATGCGGAGTAGGATAAACGTCGAGTCTACGCAACCCAAACCAAAGTTCTGGCTTGCCCTTCCATACGTGACAAATGTATCAGAAGCTACCACTCGCCTGTTCGTCCCATTTGACGTCGGCATCACACATAGACCTGAAGCTACCATTAAACGCAGGATCATGCTACCAAAAGACCGATTGAATCGGGAGGACAAATCGTCTGTCATTTATAAAATATACTGCAGCAACTGTGCAGCCCACTACATTGGAGAGACCTCGAAGAGACGAAAAACAAGGCTACATGCACACCAGTTCGCCATGCCGGTAACAACTGCTTTACTGTGTTTGTCGCCAAAAACTGCATAGCAAAGCTTAGCAAACGCTAAAATAAGACATTTAGGACAGATTACAGAGGGTGGAATGGTAAAAACAGGGTCAATAGAATTGATAATTGATAATTTTAGTTACATAGGGATGGGTAGAAGTTGTCTAACTAGACATAAAAGCGATGCATATCTAATATCACAATTAATTACTTTACACTTATGCTTGGTATTCACTTTAAGGAAATAACTGCTCTATTTTAAGCATTATTAACCCCCATGAGGCATTTGCACAACAATATGTACACAAACATACAATTTGGATGGATCGGGTTATTTAGACTTTGGTAAACCATCAAGAAGATTGATGTTTAAGGCTGTACAAAAAACAATTAACCCGGGAGTGCAACACTGCAATGTTGGGCCAAATGGCTTCCTTGAAAGTTTTTTTTATGACGTTGACCTTCTGCATGTGAAAATATTGTGGTGCCACAAATATTGGGGCAACTGGTGCAGGGGAATGGAATTGTAAAAAAAATTTTTAAAAATCAAAGAACACACACACACACACACACACACACACACACACACACACACACACACACACACACACACACACACACACACACACACACGGAGGTGGATACTTTTGAGAACTGGGAGGGCTCCGTTTCACCTTTTGAAACCCGCATGTGGAGATAACAACCAACCACACACACGAGTACACTGAGATTGTTCAATGGTGGGGTGAGGTGAGAGGGGGAGGGTATGGGGGGGTAATGGTGCTTATGATTGAAGTGCATAAGTTGTGTGGGTGATGACAGCTTATGGAAAAAAGCATGAATCTCATATGGGGACAACACCCTGATTTATTGTGTGAGTGAACCCAATAAAATCCATTAGCATGATAAGAGTGGCATGTCCATTGTTGAGTCGCAAGGAAAAAGCTAAACCTCATTCAGGATCAGAGTTTTTATGGAAAAGTAATTACTTTAGAAGCAATTAGGAATCCCATTCTCCTGCTTATACTCAGGATTAGCTAAAGAGATTTAGATGAATGGATCGTTTATTGGATCAAGGTTGTGTTTGTCGCACTCCAAGCTGAGTGCTCGCTGCAGGGGAGATCTCCCTCTGCAATGGTAAAGGAGATTGTGAACAAGGATGTACTCGATCTTGGATCAGGATGTGCTGTATTCACAACCGTAATGTGCTCGATTCAGGACCAGGATTTGATCCGGGTTACCCAAAATCCCCAAAGGAAATTAATTAATTTTTTACAAAACAACATATAATTAGCATTCATGAGATGACAATAAAATCATCCCTTTCATAGTTGATCCTAAATATCTGTATTTATGGTCTGGTTGCTGAGATAAGGTTTGTTTGTACCTCACTTGTACACCATTTTCACTTCTGCATGCGTTCTTTGCAGGTGGTACTTGGTGCTGACGGAGTACTCGGCTTGAATTATGAGCACTCTGCTGCTGAGGGTATTGTGGTCACACAATGCTTGAACCATGTGCTGCTTTCTTTGTGAGTGGAACCCTCATCGCTCTGTTAAGTCAGCTCTCAATTATCTTTTTCGTTTATGCCCTTCAAGAAGAATACATTTTATTTATACACGAGATGACACTAAACCATTATGTCATCCCTATGTGACCTGACCAGAATCTTAAGTGGATATGAGATGGCCCTTGGACCATTCTTAATGATAAGTCACACCCTGTGGGAAGGCACAGGTGAAACCACGACCCCAGACGTACTCCATGTTCTAATCGATCAACCGATAGGACGGCTCAGATGGCTGGATGGAAAAAGCCAAACTGACACAAGTGGACATCAGATGGCATGATAGGGCTGTGTATCTCTTGTCATCGCCTGCTGGGAAATAACATGAGGAACCAGAAGGGCACTCGTTGGAGTGCATACCTCCGCCACGTAATTCCTGATCCACGAGAACATATCGGGCCAAATACATGTTTTGAAATATCATGCTACACAGTACTATATCGTTTTTGGCCCTATCTCTCAATGGTAAAGAATCACTTTGTAAGTTAAATAATTCTCGTATCCAGATCCGGATCTTCACCAAAACCTAATCAGTTCGTCCTTGTGACGCATCGAACCTGTCCACAAAATTTCATCCAGATCCGTCCCCAACTTTTTGAGATATCCTGCACACAAACAAACAAACAAACAAACAAACAAAGACAGACAGAAAGGGGTGAAAACATAACCTCCTTCACCTTCGGTGGTGGAGGTATCAAACATTATATGTGTAACAGATCAGCGACTATCACGGACATGAGCGAGTGGGTTGGGTACACGATGAAACAGTGGGTAGTGAGCAAATGGCCTGAAGAGAATGTGTATCAACGGAGTAAATCTCAACAGGGTAAAGTAATTTCACCAGAGAAACAAGACATATGGATCACCCTCTACCATGATCTGATGTCCACTTGTACAATGCCTGATTACAAACTTGATGTCTCTATGTGTAGGATTACGAGATGATGTGCCAAAGGAAAACTAAAATGAAGTATGAATGGAATGTAGTAAACCCAGCCTTAAATACATACCTATCCCGAGATATGATTACCTCCTTAAAACGTGTTGCGAATTGATGGAACAAACTTGAAAGTACCGACCATTCCAAAGATTTTTCAAAAAATTCATGAAAATTCGGCTTTTTGTTTTGGAAGATTTCAAAAACCTGAACAAAGACTGGTGGACCTGGTGTGGATCTGGGGTATTATCCATGTTGGCTGTTGCTGTCTATTTAGAATTGGTGACATACATAGGGATCTTTTTTTTTTAACCCTCGCCAGAGGAGAGGATATGGAGTACGCCCCCATTTTGTATTTCGGTTCAGTCCATTTGTTGGATTCGCTAGATATCCCTTATTGTCAGGTTTTCCGTGTGTGTGTGTGTGTGTGTGTGTGTGTGTGTGTGTGTGTGTGTGTGTGTGTGTGTGTGTGTGTGTGTGTGTGTGTGTGTGCCTGCAACGCGAGGCGCCACAGCACAAACCAGCAAACCGATTTCGATGAAACTTGGTGAACAGGTGCCAGATGGGCTGGGAGTGTGCACGTTTGAGTTTCGTTGCTAAGCAACCACCCGTTGCTATGCAGCGGCCGAAAAACCGCGTTCACTATTTTCAATACTTGTCCTACAGTTTTGAATGTGGAGAAACGAGACTTCGGAATTAAACACTTCGAGATATTTAGAAAATTTTACTCGAGCCGATTTTTGATTTAGGTTTTATTTTTCAAATGGTAGTCCTTCAAAAATAGGGTGTCTATTTACCGTCATTTTTTATGAGGAGTGCCAGTTGGCAAATATGCAATAGGAAAAATCTTGCCAGGCAGAGGAACAATTGTATGTGAACCAATACGTCTTGGCAATGAATCTTCGTCGGTGGATCGGTCAGAATGAGAAGCATCGTATCCAGCGCTTCGATCCTTGCGGATCCCTCGTTGCCTACCGGCTTGTTTGTCTGTCTGTTTATCTGTTGAATTCGCTATATATGCTAGATATCCCTTATTGTCGGGTTTTCCATCTGTCTGTCTGTGTGTGTATGTGTGGCTGCAACGCGAGGCTCTACAGCACGAACCAGCAAACCGATTTCGATGAAACTTTGCCAACAGGTGCCATATGGGGTGGGAATGTGCACGTTTGAGTTTCGTTGCTAAGCAACCACCCGTTGCTATGCAGCGGCCGAAAAACCGCGTTCACTATTTTCAATACTTGTCCTACAGTTTTGAATGTGGAGAAACGAGACTTCGGAATTAAACACTTCGAGAAATTTAGAAAATTTTACTCGAGCCGATTTTTGATTTAGGTTTTATTTTTCAAAAGGTAGTCCTTCAAAAATAGGGTGTCTATTTACCGTTATTTTTTATGAGGAGTGCCAGTTGGCAAAATATGCAATAGGAAAAATCTTGCCAGGCAGAGGAACAATTGTATGTGAATTGTATGTGAACCAATACGTCTTGGCAATGAATCTTCGTCGGTGGATCGGTCAGAATGAGAAGCATCGTATCCAGCGCTTCGATCCTTGCGGATCCCTCGTCGCCTACCGGCTTGTTTGTCTGTCTGTTTATCTGTTGAATTCGCTATATATGCTAGATATCCCTTATTGTCGGGTTTTCCGTCTGTCTGTCTGTGTGTGTATGTGTGGCTGCAACGCGAGGCTCTACAGCACGAACCAGCAAACCGATTTCGATGAAACTTGGTGAACAGGTGCCATATGGGGTGGGAATGTGCGCGTTTGAATTTCGTTGCCTAGCAACCACCCGTTGCTGTGCAGCGGCCGAAAAACCACGTACAGTATTTTCAATACTTGTCCTTCAGTTTTGAATATAGAGAAATGAGACTTCGGAATTAAACACTTCGAGATACTTAGAAAATTTTACTCAAGCCGATTTTTGATTGAGGTTTTATTTTTCAAATGGAAGTCCTTCAAAAATCGGTTGTCTAATTTCCATCATTTTTTTATGAGGGGCTTAGGAAAGTGGGCGGAGCTTAGGGAAAGTGGACGTGGTTGATGAAAAGTAGGAGTGGTGTAGGAAAGTGGGCGTGGCTTATGAAAAATATTGTGTGGCTCAGGAGGTGTGGTCAAACAAGCATTGAGAGAAGTTTATCGGGTTGTGTGTGTGTGTGTGTGTGTGTGTGTGTGTGTGTGTGTGTGTGTGTGTGTGTGTGTGTGTGTGTGTGTGTGTGTGTGTGTGTGTGTGTGTGTGTGTGTGTGTGTGTCTGCAATGCGAGGCTCCACAGCACAAACCAGCAAACCGATTAGTTTTCAAATGGTAGTCCTTCAAAAATAGGGTGTCTATTTACCGTCATTTTTTATGAGGAGTGCCAGTTGGCAAAATACGCAATAGGAAAAATCTTGCCAGGCAGAGGAACAATTGTATGTGAACCAATTCGTCTTGGCAATGAATCTTCGTCGGTGGATCGGTCAGAATGAGAAGCATCGTATCCAGCGCTTCGATCCTAGCGAATCCCTCGTCGCCTACCGGCTTGTCTGTTTCTTTGTTTGTCCGCACAGAACGTAAGTACGGTTTTTCTCTGCAACTGCTTGCCAGATTGACATGAAATTTTCACCATCGGGGCAACTCCTCATTGGAGAATGTTGTAATGAGAATTATGACGTCATAGGCCATGTGGTGTGGTAGCCATGTTGGAAAAAATAAAGAAATTGGACCTCTGTATCTCCGAAACCGCACCAAGGAAAAAATTGAAACTTGGCGCTTGGCAAGTACTCCCTCATGGGGAATAAGTCTCCACAGGTGTCTTCGTTATGACGTCATAATTGCATAAGTAGAACGCTACATCCGATCAGTATGTAAATTTTTGAGGGTCATCTTGGGATAATTTGGTCAACAGAAAAAAAAAATTGGTGATGTCATCGGTCATGTGGTTCAGCAGCCATATTGTTGGGTTTTTTAACCTTCAAAAAGCTTCTTCTCTGAAACGGCTGAACAGACCGAGGCAAAACTTTACAGTTATGACCGCCGATCCATGAGGAACAAAATGTTTCCACCTACGACATCATAGGTCACATGGTTTCGCAGTCATGCTGGATTTCCCCGAAAACCTTTAAAAATCTTCTTCTCCAGAACTTCTGGGTAGATCGAGGGGAAACTTCACACACATGTTCCACAAGCCTTGTGAATACCAGTTTGTTTACAAATAATTGATAGGTCACATGGTCTGGCAGCCATATTAGATTGAACAAAAATCTTAAAAAATTATTTCTCTTGAACCGCTCCATTGATAGATGTGAAACTTCACAATTATGATCAAGCCATGATGTGGAATATATTTTATAAATTTCGACCTGATTGGATGTATGATCTGGCAGCCAGAATTATTTAATTTTTTGAATCTGGGTTCTTTTTATTTTTTATTTTGAATAAGGCTCACTTGGCTGTGCCTGGATGGGTTTGAGGATACAGAAGCAGCAGTTGAAACCAAAATTCTATCCAGGTTCCTCCTGATGACTTCATCTTTGATTTTTGCTTCTTCGGGTTCCTTCTGGTGACTCCAATGCAGTACTGTACTTTTTTGGATATCCATTTGATTGGAATTGAATTTATTTTAATCCCATTCTGATTTCAATTGAATAATAATAAACGTCATGGGTCAGGGTGAAGTGTGCAATCAAAGCTTAATCTCTTGGTTCCTGGTCATCACTTCCAGCAGTTATAAAGTGGGAGTTTGAATTATGTCTCATTAATTATGTAACATACTAGTACACAAAAACCACACAAAACTGCACAAACACCACACAAATCAAGTCCTGGCAAGGGTCTGCAATCTGTGATTGCTCTTTTTCTTGTTGTATATGTAATAAATAGATTTCTACCTCCCCTTGCCTTTTTGGCACCAGGAATGAAGAGCACCGATTTGTAACTTTGGGATTTCTTGTCTCGGTGTCAACCTTTCAGCACAGACCAGCTCCACGAAACAGGAGCCATAATAGTGATAACTGTTGTTTCTACAAATTCAAGACTCGACATACAGATTCCTTGCCTAGAGTTGGAACCTCTGTATCCGTTAATATTACATTCCCCCATCTAATCATTAACATTGTGTGTCAGGAGTCCATTGTTCTTGCAACCATTGTTCACAAGACAATTATTCATGGGACCATTCATGCAGAGGTGTATTAATCATAAGGGGTGCACCTGCACAATCTGGACTCTCAAAATCACCCTTGTACATTTGGATAAATTGATATACACAAATCAAAGACTATCAAACCATCAATTTTGTGACAAACACTCAGAGGAACCTTGGCAGTGATATTCATGTCTCTGCTGGCTGTGAGTCAGAGGTCAATAGACGTCTGGGTCGTGCCTGGGGAGTCATGGATTCACTGGATAATGGGGTGTGGCGCTGCTGGTACCTGTGCGGGAGGACGAAAGTCCTTGTCTTCAGGTTATTGGTGCTTCCAGTCTTGCGCTATGGATGCGAGACTTGGACTCTGACCAAGGATCTGAGATGGAGACTTAATTCCTTTGATACCAGGTCTCTTCGGAGAATTATTGGCTATCGCTGGTCAGACTTTGTGTCCAACGAGCGGTTGCTGAGAGAGACTCAAATGAGATTTGTTTTCTGCATAGTCCGTGAGCATCAGATGTGGCTGTATGGACACGTGGCTCATTTTCCTGACGCTGATCCTGCTCACCAGACTCTCTCAGCGAGGGAGTCTCATGAGTGGAGGAGGCCAATGGGCCGACCACGTGCCTCGTGGTTGCAGCAGGTTGATTGGCATCTCAAGGAGATGGAGATGGGCCTGGCATCTGCCTGGGGGATGGCCAGACGGAGGCCCCTGGAGTACCGGCGGAAAGTGGACGCAGCAATGCGCTGCTCTGTCACATGCTCCCATACCTGACCTGACCTGACTCAGAGGAACCTCTTACAACATTGTCACTCATTCAGAATGGCTGCTTAATGCATCACTCATATCCACTTAAATTTTGGACATGCTGTGGACTCAGTCAAAATGACTAATGGAAGATAAGAGAGAATGGTAGAAGAGAGGAAGGGGGTAAAGGTACTGTGAGCAGAGTGGGAAGAGAAGGGAAAGAGGTTTGGATGATGTAGAATTAAGGGTATGAAGTAGCAATATAGAGAAAATCAGTAGGTGCAGGGGGGAGATAGGTTTAATAATTAGATGGCTCCTAATTAGTTTGCATTTCTACTCTGGAAAGCTCTTTCTTTCTAAAGGCCCTGTCACACCTTGACGTTTTAGCCAGCGTATGGCAAGGTCTCAAAATGTATGTAAAACGCTGGCGTACGCTGAACTATTGATGTTTTTTTAAATTTTTGGGTGTATAATAACGTGTTGGACGTATGCAGAACGTATTATGAATGTACACAGAACGTTTTAATCACATATAGATAACTTATACCAACGAATGCTGAGCGTGTTGTCGGCGTTCACAACCTATGCCCAACGATAGTCTAACTTATGCATAGCGTGCGGCAGCGTATCGCCGACGATCACGTGGCGTAGGTTATTCATAGGATGTGGCTCGACGATTCAAATCATAACTGCACTAGACATCGAAGTGTGAAGCCGCTGTCACACATTGACGTTTTAGTCAGCATATGCGGACGTATGAAAAAATTGCCGAACCAAGCTGGCACACATCTAATACGTTATGGGTAACTTTTGTATACGTTAAGAGCACGCTGGCATACGTCGTAGTACGCTGGCATACGTCGTCATATGCCAAGCACGTCGAGACATTTTGAGCATGTTGAAAATTTCTCGACGTACTCGACGTATGACACATGTTTCGCATACGCTGGCCATAAGTTGTAGGCACGCTACGCGATCGTTGACACACGTCGACACACGTTACTTGTACGTTACTCATGATTTAAATCGTTGAGCGCAGCCTATTAATTATATTATAACCGCACTAGAAATCGAAGTGTTAACATCACCGTCATACCGAAGAAAAAAAAAACAAAAAAAACGGGGAGTCTGGAACACTGACGCTAACCATTACATTGACGTGTGTGGACGTGTGTCAACGATCGCGTAACGTGCCTACAACACGTTACTCATAGGTTTGAAATAAGTTTCGGGTACGCTAAACATTACCTCGACGTGTTTCGACTTATGAGTAACTTACAAGTAACGTGTGTCGACGTGTGTCAACGATCGCGTAACGTGCCTACAACTTATGGCCAGCATTATGCGGAACATGTGAGTCATACGCTGGCATACGTCGAAAAATTTCAAGCATGGAAAATTTGTCTAACACCTCGGCGTACTATGACGTATGCCAACGTACTACGACGTATGCCAGCGTGCTCTTAACGTATACAAACTTACCCATAACGTATTCGACATGTGCCTGCGTTTTAGCCAAATTTTGCATACGTCAGGCATACGCTGGCAAAAACGTCAAGATGTGACAGGGCCTTAAGCACTCACTCACTGATATCAATGTTTGGTACCCTCTTGGTGTGCGAGAAAGCTGAAATTTTTCATACTGATACAACTCAAAGCCAATATGCCAGGAAAATCACGAAACTGTCGGAAAATATCCGTAAACGAAAATATCCACAAATAAAAGTTGACTGGTGCAGTCTCGCTCTGCTCAATGTGGGCCACGTGACTCAAGACAATGGAATTTACACTCAAAATGGTTGCTAAGCTATGCGAACACATGCCTCTTATTTTATAACCTTTGCCACATTTGCATTAAAAATAACTATAACTGTAAACATTTAAATAAAGAGCTCATTCAAATCACTAATTCTTGATTTACTTGAGTTATTTGGCTGAGGCTGAGCGAAGCGAGGTCGATGCCATTTGTTCCTGCTACGTGAAACACCCTGTCCTTTGGGATTAATTACCCTGTACTCATCAGCGAAGAAAACTCCAAATATGCTGTGCTTTGTTGGAGTACTACAACCCATGCCAATGGACAACTGATTTTTTTTTGGAAGGCCAGCCTCATTTTTCTTCCAATCTTCATGTAACTTTGTATGACTGCTTACTTAAGTGCTTAATCCACATGGCGAGCACTCTACAAGAGACGTTTAGCTCTTTCACGAGCCTCGTCTATCTGTACAAAAAAAATAAGAAAATAAAAACTTAGTAACTGAACACACCTCTGCCAATGCTGGGTGTGTTCCATTACCAATCAGCTTGTAGAGTGCTCGCCAAGTTACTTAAGCACTGAAGCAAGCACTCCAACAAAACGGTTGATAAGGAAAGGCTGGCTTGGCAAGCGATAATAAGCTGATTGGTGATGGAACACCTTAGCATGGCATTTTTTTTGTCCAAGGGGAGAAAAAGACAATAAAACATGAGAGTTCCTCTGGATTTTTTGCAGTTGAGTCGAAAGCAACATCGGCGAAGCGAGTGTGAAAATAACACGGAGTCCTCCTTTTTGGACGCTTTGGCCCTAAATATTTTGTGCCCGGGGTCGCAAAAAATCTTAATCCGCTTCTGATGGTCAAGGATGGTTGTGGATGCCTATTATCTGGTATCGCTGCTTGTAGAATGTGAGCACAATCCACTTCATCAAATACATAAAGCTTATATTTATGATGTATACACATAGGGTGCACCCCAACTTATGCTTTCAGTTTTCAAACAGTCCCTACTAGTTTGAATATGTATATTCCAAATCGAAATGTCAGAAATGAATTATAGATATGTGGAAATATTATGGGTTTGTTTTATGATTTTCAACATGTTTTTATAAACATTTGGCCTGCTCAAGCTCTTCAATTCATTCACCATTTATTTTCGGTTCACAAAGGTCATGGTGAAAGGTTTATGAACCACCTGTAGGTCATGTGGAGGTGGGTCGGTTCGTTCAGTTTCGTTGTGCAGATCACCAATCTAAACGAAATTCACCCTGTACATTCATGAGAACACACCATTGAAATTCCTACTTGTTTCCATATGCACAAGTTGACACACCGACACTTATTACCATTTGAAATTACCACCGTGAAGTGGGCGTGGCATGCTTGTAATCGCGGAGGAAACGACCAGGAAACAACAAATCAAGATGGCGGCGCCCATGGTTGTCGTGTGATTTCGAGTGATTTTTGGTCTTTCAACAACCAAATATGCATTGTTTCATACACTTGGGCGGGGAGGATGATGAGAAAGTGACGCAATTCGCGGATAAGAGCTGGCTTAAGGTATGTGAGTGTGCGAGGGCTTGGTGCAACGCCACAGATAGTGAAACTATCAACAAATGCCGTTTGCTGGCTGATCAAATTATGAAACTGCTGCCAATGACTGATCCTCCTGCTGATGCCGGCTGTCACCGGTTCTGCTATGCGTCGTTTTGTAACAAGGATCATATAAAACGCACTGAAGCCAGGAAAAGGAAATCAGAAGCCAGCACTACTGCAGTTTCTGCGAGAGCCAGTGAGGTGGTGGGCGGACTAGAAGAAGAGGGGCACTCATACCACAACATACGTAGAAAATTCGTCAGAACTTCTGTAGAAAGGGTGGCTGGCAAATCAGCTGGTGTACTGCCAATAATTTGTGTCGTATGCTAGAAAAAAGACAAATTCATCCGTGTCAAAGGAAAATCTCAACGTGATCAGTTGTCCCTGGCATAAACACAGGATGGAGGAAAGCTGAGGGAAACTGCTGAGCAGAGGAGAGATGAACGTGATGTGAGAATAATGACAACTATAAAGGATAAAGACTGTGTGGCGCTGTCAGTTTGTTATCACCGGAAATGTTATTACGAGTATGTGAATGACACATACCACAGACAGAGTGAAAGTAAACTCCAAACTCAGAAAGTGAACTATGACTCAACATTTGACATTTTCTGTGATAAAGTAATCCAGGTAAGACTCATTGATGGAAAGCAATCTATACATATGAAGAAGTTGTGTGAGATGTTCAATGACCTACTCAGATTATGCGAACGTCAGGATAAGGCCAACTACCAGGCAAGAAGACTGAAGAAAAGACTGCAGGAACGGTACCCAGTCATGATTTTCTATCGTCCACCAAAAATTTCTGAGAGAGAAGTGGTGTACATGAAGGACATTGATATTGATTCCATTGCTCAGGCTGCTGTTGCAGACAGTAGCTCAACAACAGAAACAGAGTCAATTACAGAGGATGAAGCCAGCCAGGGTCCACAGCAGGGTGACTCGGACCTCAATTTACATGTTCTATACTCGGGAGCACTCATGATGAGGGATGACCTGAACAAACACCAAAGTGTGGACATTACATGACCCTACTTGGAAATGGTGGCACTAGCACTAGAGCTTATACGGGCAACTCGTACTTTGAACTGGCTGAAATACCTTGCGATCACGAGAGCATCAATGCCCTGGTACTTTGCGTACGATCACCTAAACTATGCAAGGTACTTACCCGTTTAGTGGCTGGAAATGGCCGGGCGAGAGCACTCCCACCCAGACACCGATCAAGCGTTCATGGACGGCAAATGGACTGTCCAACGGCATACTCGTTATGGATTTAGTAGTGTTGTGTGTGATCAGATCATAGAGCAGACTTTAAATAGGGACAGCAAGACCAGTGGAGGCATCATTGGTTACACTCAGAAAAGCACAGCTGTGAAGAAGTGGATCCTGTCCCAACCAGCACGTACGGAAATCGCAAGGAAATGTGAGTCCATGGCGGGTATCCACGACGAGCCCCGAACAAGAAAGGATTTGGATGTGTCGAGCTCGAAGAAGAACGAAGCAGTGGTGGTACAAGTGATGGACACAGTACTTTAAATGATTAACCCTTTCTCCGGCGCTCACCTTGAACTCGTCAATATTAGTTCAGGTGTCATCGCACCGCCAGCCACTTCCGCGGACTTGATGAACACGTATGTCAAGGGAGAGAATGCTGTCGTGCAATTCATGCGTGATCGGCTTCTCTCGGGTGAGGTCCCATTCTTCAGTCCGATTTTGAAGGCCAAATTGGCAACTTTCTCGAAGGCGCGAGGCAAGTCGGCGACTCCCACCAGCAGACGTCGAAGATTGAAATTGCGAATGAACGTCGTCTTTTCACACGACTGCTGTTGATTGGCGAGAAAAGCAATGTAACACTCCACGATCTGCTCGCATACCCACTGGCCATATCTTTCCCGCTGGTTTGATTGCTTTGATTGCTAAGACGGACAAAGCCAAACTCCGTAACCATATTCTGAAACTGTGGTCCGATTGCCGTGTGGACGCTCGGCCTATCCAAGGTGCAACAATTGTGGATGGAATGGCCGTTATTCAGGCGATAAAGGCTGGTTCACTGCCTAACACTTTCGGCAAACTGGAAGAGATGGTGCTGAACATCGTAGTGGCCAAAGCACGACATAACCAATCTTCGAGACTGGACGTGGTGTTTGATACTTACCCAAGTATCAGCATCAAGTGCCTGGAGCATGCCAGACGAGCGGGCAGGGCGGGCGATCTTCAGGTGCGAACCATCTACGGACATGATCAAGCCCTTCCAAACAGTGGGCCAATTATCTCCTGAGCGGAGCCAACAAGGAGGCGTTGATAGAGTTCTTCGTCTAATTGTGGACGAGAAACATCTCTCCATCAAAACTGGGTGACATGCTGTTGTACGTCAGTCATGCCAGCAAATGTGAGAAAATCAAGGCATTGAATGGTGTCATGTCGTCAGTACCTGAACTTGAATGTGACCATGAGGAAGTTGACACGAAGCTCCTGCTACATGCCGCTCACGTGGGGCAGAATGAAGAGTCGGTGCGCATAGAGAGTTTCGACACCGATGTGTTTGTGTTGGCATTGGCTCACTCGAAGTCGATTCGGGCGCGAAATTTCCATCTGGTCACAGGAAGTCCCAAGGACATTATCGTCGTTGACATTAGGAAGCTGAGTAATGCCCTGGAAAGTTTTGTTTGCGATGCGTTGATAGGTTTGTCAAAACTGCGCCAACGATGAACAGACCCGTGCAGAAATGGAACTTATGGATGATGAAAGCAGAACTGACGATGATTCCGACGACGAACTGTGAATGTGGGTGTCACACTGCTTTTGCTGTGGTGATCGACTACACAGTAGTATTCAGGTTGGTTAGCATGTAATAGTGGACTTGAGTTTTGTAATAACAGCAGTCAAGAGCCTAGTTCAGCAACCACTTCAGAGCAAGAAATACTGGAGTTTTAAGACAGCAATTCTCTTGTGGCGGTTCTACTTTTCATCAGGCTGAGTCGCGCAGTCTCTTTGTCTTTGATTTAATCCGTAAGAGCCAATGTAACTGTCTAATAGGCGCTGTAACTGCCTTTAATAGTCAATGTAACTAACTACCTTTAATAGCTAGTGTAGCTGCCTTTTAAGCAAAAAGTTGCCTTGGTAAACTCGAAGGCCTGTCTGGTCGGTCCAGACGTTTTCGGCCGGTAAAAATATGTAACTGCTTCGGTTTACGACCTTTAATTATAAACATCTTTAATAACAGTGAATATGGCTCTGTATAAACACATTGTATCATTTTAAGACCTCACAAGAGTTTTCTTTGACATACATATCAGTCTAACCTTGATTCTTCATTTCTGTGTCAAAATCGTGCTTTAATGTTCGGTGTATCTTTAATTGCCAAAAATGACCAATTGTGTCACATCCTCGACGTGGAAACAAGTGGATTTGGACTCAGCATCTAAAATTCTTTAAGTATGCCAAATTTCATTCAGATTGGTGATCTGCACAACGAAAATCATTTTCTGAAGGTAATAGCGAGTACCTCCACATGGTCTACTGGTGGAAAAGCTGTGAAATCGGAATGGAGTTTTTGGAGCTTCATTTCACCAGAACACGTTTGTAATTCTCTGAGAATTGATTGTGAAACATTAAATGTTCATATTTTTGAAGGGGAAGGGAGGCCACCTCTCAAGATACCAGGTTACCCTCTCTTATTGAAAGGAGACCACCTCCCCAAGTTCCAGGTTACCATTTCTAAATGAACAGAGGCAACCACCCCATGTTTCAAGATACCCTCTCTGACTTTGTTGCTCCTGATGTTGTTCGTAGGTTTTTCTGAAACATAAAAGAAGACTTGGTCTGGCAGTATGGCTTAGAGGTATGCACACTCGCCTCTAAATTGTCGAGCATCGGTTAAATTCCTGACCCAGCTATAAACTCTCATCCTGGTGTTTCACAAGCAGGGTGATTCATCAATGTGTGTGCTGTCCCTCGGATGGACGTTAAACTGGGTGTCCCGTCTGCCAGCATTCAGTCGGCCAACGTTAAAGATCCCACTAAAGATTGCATGGTGTCCTTTGCGAAGAGTAGGCGAGCTATCGCCTGCAACCTGAATATATTACAAATTCCTGCCCTAACCTACAGGGGGAACTGCATCAGCTGCACAGCCACAATACCAGCAATGATGTGAACCAACAGCCAGAGGCTTCACATGAAATGAATGAATGAAGAAGACCTCACCACCTCTATCTCCCAGACTTCACTGCCCTCATAAGTTTATTTATCATCTCTTGATAAGATCAGTGAATCTGTCCTTTAATACTGTGTAATGATGATCCTAATGAGTTCCTAATGAGTAGAGATTTGTACAAAATTTTTTCCTCTTCTTAATCCTCTTTTTCACAGACAAGCTGCAAGAGCAGAGGAGATGCAGGAAGGACAAAGTGAAAGCAATAGAGAACAAGGGAAGGAGACGAGGTCTGAACCTTACTCTGTTCAGACCCTCACGTGGACCATCCCTCCTTCACTTGCCCCCTCCCTTCAGCTTGGGGCCCAGACAATTGACAGGTAATTTGTGATGCTGGTTTAGCTACGTAAACAGTGCTAAAGCTCAATGGCAAGAATGATTTTTTAAAAATCGAAGGATAGCTGTGCCATTACCAATGTGACACAATGCGGTGAACTATGTGTGCAGTGGCAATGAACTCTCTAATTATAAACTAGATTTGAGGACAGCAGCTTTATAATACACGACTGATAACTCATTGAACTCGGTTTAAGACAAGGATGGCTGTCCATTTGTCTGTTAGCTGTTATTCTGATTGGCTGTGTGAGGAGGCTAAGTGCAATGTGATTGGCTCCTGGCAAGTTGAATGAAGTATCATATAGACATTAAAACCTGATATTCGAAATCTGATTTCATATTTGATGATTGGGAATCATGGCCTAAATAATTATATTGAAATCTGGAGTGAAATCGGAAAAAAATTATGAAAGATCGACTTTCTTCTCACTCGACACGGTATGATTAAACAAGTAAAAAAAGATATAAAACGTCATAGCCACTGGTGTTTTAATAACATTGCTGTTGGGGTTAGGGTTAAAGGGATAGCCCACATTTATGTACAACTAAAATGGCCGCCAGTCTACCAGTTAGCCATCTTTGATCAAATCACAAAATAAAGTGATGGGGCACGTGTATGCCATCATGTACTGTGTGCTTCATGCAAAGTTTGAACAAAATCGGACCATGCATGTCTGAGAAATGGTTGGAGACTCATTTAAGTAGCAAAATGGCCACCAGTCAGTCATCTTGGATCTGATGTCGAAAAGAATGACATGCATGTGTAAGCCTCATTCATTATATGTGTGTGCCAAGTTTGAACAACATTGGTAAATGCATGTCCGAGAAATGGTTGAGGACATGTTCACCATCGGGTTTTTTTAACAATTAAAATGGCTGCCACTTGGCCATCTTGGGTCTGATCTTGAAACAAAATAGCATGCTTATGTAAGCCATCATTCATTATCTGAGTGCTAAGTTTGAACAACATTGGTAAATGCATGTCTGAGAAATGGTTGAGGACATGTTCAACATCGGATTTTTTAACAATTAAAATGACTATCAGTCGACCATTTTGGATCTGATGTTGAAAAAAAATGACGTGCTTTTGTAAGCAATCATTCATTATCTGTGTGCCAAGTACGAATCAAATTGGTAAATACATGTCTGAGAAATTTGGTTGAGGACGTGTTCGACCCCAGGTTTTTTTTACAGCTAAAATGGCCACCAGTCGGCCATCTTGGATCTGATGTCGAAAAAGAATGACATGCTCATGTATACCATCATGTGTTGTCTTTATGCTAAGTAAGTATAATCGGTCTATACATGTCTGAGAAGTGGTTGTGGACGCACGCACGCATGCATGGACATGAAAATTGAGACCAAATCCATAAGCCCCTGTTTTTGACTAAGTCCAACGGGGGTTAAAAATAGAGTCCATGGAACTGAGGTAAAATGGCCCCAAAATTCTTTTTTTTTTCACTCTTTTAAAGGTGCAGTAATTATTGTATGTCTGATTTTATTTTACACCGTCCAGGAACACCAGTAGATATTTTTAACCTCCGCCATCTTCGAAGATGGATGGAGGTTACTGTTTTCACCCCTTTCTGTTTGTTTGTTTGTTTGTGAACAGTATTACGGAAAAACTCGACCGATTTCGACGAAACTTGGTGGGGGGTTAGGTATGGTCCAAGGATCATGCCATTAAATTTTGGACTTCGTCCAAAATTGGTCCCCCCCCCCCAAAAAAAAATTCTTAGAGAAAAAAATATTTTTTTTGCATTTCTACATGTTTTAAGTGATTTCCAACCCCCCCCCCCCAATTTTTTTTTACCTCCCCCCAAATAAAAAATAGAGAATTTTTATTTTTGCATTTCTACATGTTTTAAGTGATTTCCACCCCCCCCAAAAAATTACCCCCCCCCAAAAAAAAAATTGTTAGAGAAAATTTTTTTCCATTTATACATATTTTAAGTGATTTCCAACCCCCCCCCAAAAAAAATGTTTGAGAAAATTTTTTTTGCATTTTTACATGTTTTAAATGATTTCCAACCCCCCCCCCAAAAAAAAATTGTTACCCCCCCAAAAAAAAGGAATTTTTTTTTTGCATTTCTTCCTGTTTTAAGTGATTTCCACCCCCCCCCAAAAAAAATTGTTAGAGAAAAAAATTTTTGCAACTTTTTTTTCAACAAAATTTCGATATATTTTTTTTTTTTTGCATTTTTACATGTTTTAAGTGATTTCCAACCCCCCCCCCCCCAAAAAAAAATGTTGGAGAAAAGAACTATAACTCTCAGCACTGTTGACATCATATTTAATGAATAAGATATAAGGTTCACTTGAGTGACCCAGCAGTATTGGCGGAGGAGGTTTTGTTAACCTCCACCATCTTCGAAGATGGATGGAGGTTACTGTTTTCACCCCTTTCTGTTTGTTTGTTTGTTTGTTTGTTTGTTTGTGAACAGTATTACAGAAAAACTCCTCGACGGATTTCGACGAAACTTGGTGGGGGGTTAGGTATGGTCCAAGGATCATGCCATTAAATTTTGGACTTGGTCCCCCCCCACCCCCCCCACCCCCCCCAAAAAAAAATTTAGAGAATTTTTTTATTTTTTATTTTGCATTTCTACATGTTTTAAGTGATTTCCACCCCCCACCCAAATTTTTTAACCCCCCCCCCAAAAAGAAAATAGAGAAAAAATTTTTTTTTTGCATTTCTACATGTTTTAAGTGATTTCAACCCCTCCCCCCAAAAAAATTGTTACCCCCCAAAAAAAAAATTGTAAGAGAAATTCTTTTTTTTTGAATTTCTACATGTTTTAAGTGATTTCCAACAGCCTCCAAAAATTGTTACCCCCCCAAAAATAGAGAAAAAATGTTTTTTGCATTTCTACATGTTTTAAGTGATTTCCAACCCCCCAAATTGTTACCCCCCAAAAAAATTGATAGAGAAAAATTATATATATTTTTGCATTTCTACATATTTTAAGTGATTTCCGACCCCCCCCCCCAAATAAATTGACAATTTTTTTTAATTTTTACGTTTTAAGTGATTTCCAACCCCCCAAAAAAAAAGGAAAATTTTTTTTTTGCATTTCTACATGTTTTATGTGATTTCCAACCCCCCCAAAAAAAATTGTTGGAGAAAAAGAAATTTTTGCAATTTTTTTTAACAAAATTTCGATTTTTTTTTTTTTTTGCATTTTTACATGTTTTAAGTGATTTCCAACCCCCCCCCCCCCAAAAAAAAAATAAATGGTGGAGAAAAGAACTATAACTCTGTCAGCACTGTTGACATCATATTTAATGAATAAAGGGGCTGTCACACCTTGACGATTTAGCCAACCTATGCCGATTTATGAAAAATTTGCCTAATACGCTGGCACACGTCAAATACGTTATGGGTTGGTTTTGTATACATTAAGAGCACGCTGAAAAACACTGCCATAAGTCATAGTACGCTGGCTTTAATCGTTGAACTTTGTGGTTTTTCTCAACTTTTCGTATGCTTAAAATTTTACGACGTACTCGACGTTTGGCTCACACGTTCCGCTACGCTGGCCATAAGGTTTAGGCACGTTATGCGATCGTTGACACACGTTATTTATATGTTACTCATATGTGGAAACACGTTGAGGTAACATTTGCGTACCCGAAACTTATTCATAAACTCTCGGTAACGTTTTATAAGCACGCTACACGAACGTTGTTCACAGCTTGCAACGCGCTACTAGAAAGTTACTCATACATTGAAACGCATCAAAGTAATGTTTAGGGAACCCGTGACTTATTTATAATCTACGAGTAACGTGCTTGGGAATTGTTTGTCGAGCATGTCCTACGAACAAATACATATGTAGACGTATTTGACGTCTTCAGGATGACCACAGAACTTACTGAATGCGTTTCTAACAAACAGCTGATGTAGAATGACGTATTCGCAGCGATTTGGGGAATTGGTATATAAAAAGGGCTTTCGCAGGAGGAACCCATCTTTTTTTAGACTTCGTGGTAAGTACATGTTGATGTCATTCCGAGAGGTGGAGGATACGGCAAGGCTGAGACGACAATACCTACCTGTCCTCGAACATCAACATGACCTCATCGAGTTGACACTGCAACAGTTGCGTGCCAATAGAGCCGGGAGAAGAAGACGTGAACGGAGGAGAAGGAACTGGGTCAGACCATGGATCAGGAGGCGACGCCATTACGGCATATATGACCAGCTCGTGGTGGAACTCCGGAACGAGGACCATGCATCCTTCATGAACTTCCTGCGAATGCCTCCAGCGATGTTCGACAAGCTGCTTGCCAGAGTAGGTCCAAGGATAACCAAGCATTATTATGAAATCATTTCAATAGTCCAGTGGAAGTGATTTAACTCGTTCAATGAAAACGATTTGAATTGCCTTGCACCAGCGTCAAAAAACAATAGGCGAGTGACAGTCGTTTATTAAAATAGTTTAGTGGCAGTCAATGGATAGCAAACGTCACGTAATCGTAAACGATGCGCTCCCACGTTATGCATGCACTACACTATCGTTGGGCATAGGCTGTGGACACCTAAAACACGATAAGCAATCGTTGGTATAACTAATCTATAAGTTATCAAAGTGTTCTGTGTTCATTACTAGTACATTATGCATTTGTCAAAGTCTTTTTTAATAATTTCAATTGTAAAACAAAGAAATATTTTATCTTCGGAATGAGGAAAAAAAATTAGCCCTTTCAGAACATCGAACAATGGTGCAAAGTATTCTCCTATTCGTTGACGCAACGAGGATCCATCATCCCCCACAGCCTCCACATCACACTCACATACTACTACTGACATAGACATCCAGCTACTACCAATGCTACTACCACTACTACTACTACTACTACTACTACTACTACTACTACTACTACTACTACTACTACTACTACTACTATTATTACTGTCACGCACACCTACTACTAGTAATAGTACTGCTACTATTGATACTACCGGTGTTCACATCTACTCACCATGGAGTCTGGAACAATGATGGGTTTTCATTGTGAAGCCCATTTGTATATACCAAATCCCCTAAACGCTGCCAATACGCCAGTACACGGTAGAAGTAAGTTAGAAACACTTTCAGTAAGTTCTATGGTTGTCCGGAAGACGTCAATTTAATTCGTCTACATACGACAATGTGCATTTTACATACGTTACAAATAGGTTCATAGCATGTTACTCAAAGGTTAGAAGCACGTTTTACTTGGGTTCAAAAATGCTACTCATAGGTTAAACGCACGTTACTCTTACGTTCATAGCACACTAGTCATAGGTTCAAGGCCAGTTATACATAGTTTCAATGCACGTTACTCATAGTTTCCAAGCACGTTAAACATAGGCTAAGCTGACGCTACTCATTTGTTCAAAGCACGTTACTCATCGATTAGAAATTTGGTTTCAAGTGTGTTGGCCATTACCTTGACGTGCTTCGACTTATGAGTAACCTACAAGTGACGTGTGTTCGCCGTGTTTAAACGATCGCGGAACGTGCTAGGAACAGATGCCAACGCATGCGAAACGTGTGAGCTTTACGTCGAGTACGTCTTAAAATTTTCAGCATGCTTGAAATTTCACGACGTATCAAACGGACTAGGTAATATGCCAGCGGACTTCAATGATTTCCAGCATACTCTAAACGTATACACAACTTACCTATAGCGTATTTGACGTGTGCCTAGCGTTGTAAACACATTTTTCATCGAATGGCATACGCTGGCAAAATCGTCAAGGTGTGACTGCGATGTTGACACTTCAAATTCTCAGGCAATTTTGATTTCAATCGGCGTCCGGCAAGTTCTTAACTGGCTACGCCACGAGTTCACCAGCGATACGTATAGCACGCAAAGGGTAACTTAAACTCTCGTTTGTCATAGGTTTTGAACGCCGACCACAAGGTAAGCATTCGTTGGTAAAAGTTATGTATAACACAACGAAACGTTCTGTGCCCGTTACTAATATGTTATGCAAACGATCAACACGTTATGAATACGCCAAAAACTTTAAAAAAAACCATCAAAATTTCAGCGTACGCCAGCGTTTTACATACATTTTTATACGTTGCCATTGCTGCCTAAAACGTCAACGTGTGACAGGGCCCTAAGATATAAGGTTCACTTGAGTGACCCAGCAGTATTGGCGGCGGAGGTTTTGCACTCTCCCGAGTGCTCCCCCTCTTGTTTTAGATTTGGATTTGACTTTTATTATATGTACATTTTAACGTATACATACAACATGGAATCACAGTTTGTTTATTAACAGTGTGTTATGAAGATACAACCTCGGCCGACAGGATGACCCTGAGGTATGCATGCTCAGCTCTAAGCTGTCTAGCCAAGGTTTGAATCCCAACTGAGCTATAAAACATCATTCTGGTGTTTCACAGACTGGGTGAATCATCAATGTTTGTGTCGCTTCTCTGATGAACGTTAAACTGGACTTCCTGTCCACTGACATTAGTTGATGGACGTTAAAGATCCCCACGGTGTTCTTCACGAAGAGTGGGCAAGCTATCGCCGGCATGATGGCCATATGACAAACTCCTGCCAAACTACTGCTGGGAAAGCAATGCCAAACCATCCAGTATAACACTTGCTCAAGAAGCTGCTTCGGCGGCACAGACACTCAGTAATGAGTGTGGTTCATGAATTCTATATACAGTAAGTCGTCGACTTACAACCGCGATCGGTTCCGACCGACCAGTCGTAAGTCGATTTGGTCGTAAGTCGGCCAACCTTTATTTTTACCTTTATTTATAGTGCTTTGGCCTATGCAAAAATTACCTAACAAAACATATATTATACTGTATAATTATATAATAATCATCTGTGTCATATTTTATTAACATTTTCTTTGTTCAAGTCAAACACTGCACTACTCCAGTACAATTGGTTTAATATTTGCAAAAACATACATTGGTTTAATATTTGCAATGTCTCCATTTCGTGGATGGGCCCGGTCCATTGCGTTGTTATAATTGTCGATCGCATGGGTGCAGAACCTTTCACAGCTTCACGAATCCTTTCTTTGTCTTTCAAAATCGTCGACACAGTAGAGTGTGATAACTAAAGATCACGTGCGATCGCATAAACTTCCTTTCTTCCATCGTACTGTTTGATCACCTGTATTTTCGTGGCGAGATCAATGGCCTTTCTTTCCTTCTTGGCAAGTTGAGGAGTAGAAGATAATTTCCTCTTGGTAGACATCTTGGGGGTTTTAAGTAAAATTTTTACCGAGACCACGTTAACACTCTAGCAATGGCAGGCGCTGGGGCGGAAACTGAGCAGTCTGAGTGGGTGGAGACGCGGAGCAGTCTGGTCATAAAGTCGTAAAGTAGTCGTAAAGTCTATCAGTCGTAAGTTGCATCTTACGTAAGTTACGTAAGTTGCATTGTAAGGTCGTAAGTCGATGACATAGTGTATTACTAAAGCTCTCCTCATGTATGTATGTATGTATGTATGTATGTTCCCGAAATACAGCCAAAACGGTACAGGATAGCGCAAAAACTTTATGGCCACCTTACTCATCATTTGCCTGCGGTGTGTCGCATCAAGTTTTGTTCAAATCGGGCAACGAAAAAAATTATAAAAAAATGAATTCCCGATTCAGTCAAGTACTCTTCAGGAGAATTTGATCAATGCAAACAACCTCAGCGGTATAGTTTTCTGGAGCTATCTTTTTTCTTTTTCTTGTAATGATTTTTTTTTCATCAACCGCTGTCACAACAGGAACCCAACGGGTTCATGGGCCGTCTAGTATCAAATAAAAGTAACAACTGAATGGGCAAAGCGAAAAAATTTTTGTTAAGGTAATTATAGCCATTTATATATTTTGAACCATATCTGTCTGTGCGTTTGTCTGTCTCCCGTTTCCATTCACTTTCTTACACCGCTTCTCACGCTGCATTGAAAAGCTCAACATTCACTTTTGAAATGATGGTAGAACACGCATGAGTAATGTTGATGCCAAATTTTATTTCACAAACAGGATATTTTGCCCTCTTTTTAGACATATCCAACCTCCACCACCCGATATTGCACCACCATTTTGCGGTTGGCGGTATAAGTAGCTCAGAGCTTTGGTTCTCAGCAAAACCAAGAGTTCAATACAATCAACATTTTTAAAGTCCATGAGATATTATTTAAATTGATAGACTAACGTAAACCTTTCCTATCATGCTTGGTGTTAGCTTTATGGTTAGGGTGGTGGGCTTGGGATCCAAGGATCCTGAGTTCAAATCCCACTTGACTGTTGGATTAATACCAGGTGGGGTTGACTCTGCCTGTCATCCATCCGAGTTCAGAAAAATGAGTGCCAGCTTGCTGGTATCCTGTGTCGGAGTGGCGACCCATCCAGGATTGTGCCCAATAGTCAAGGAGACTGCTTTGGCAGCACCAACGCTCTGCACAGAGTGTGGTCTCGATGGATGGATAAGTTTCCCATCACAGGGGATGGATACTGTTGCGAGCTTTTCCTGTCACTTGGGCTGGATACTCTTCCTAGTTAATAATTAGTACTGCGGAAAGTAAAGGATCCAAATACCTGTGCATAATCATTCATGTAAAAATTCACACTTTTAGCATATGTAATAAATAGATAGTCCCTGAGGAGACGTCGGTGCACCTTTAAATTGTAGTAGACTTTCTGACAAATGAACACATTACATAGGAATTGAATCTGGGATCGTGGAATTGTGAAACACGTTCGATGGGGTGGATATATACCCGAAAAAGGCTGCAGTTTACTTGTGGCTGAACTTTGAGAGACCAGGTGGATAACGAGTGTCATCAGTCATCAAGGTGTTTGCAAACATGGAGTGTGCCTATTATAGGTCTATTGTAACTCCATTACCTTGCTGATGGTTGGTGGAAGGATGACTGGTCTCCAATTGAGAGGATCTCAACAGGGCAGACTTTATGGAACAGATGGTAAAGGTCCAACATCCATGTGGTGGCGTTGCAGAGTAGATCTTGATTTTCCATGACCTTTTCTCCTCCTTTGGCCAAAAAGCTCATGTGATTTAAAAAAAAAGAAAAGAGAGATTTCACTGAAGTAATCGGTGGGCCAGGACAAATAAATAAATAATTGCTTAGGAATATAAATGGTTGACAGGATGGATCATTTGGCAACATGCTTGAAATTGAATTGTCCGGTCTTGGTTCGACCTCCGATGTAGTGTGAATGAACGCTGCTGCTCAAACATAGTGCCAGCCGGATATTTGGAAGCATGACGTCCTTCAGATGGGACATTAATCTGCCTGTGCCATCTGCACTCAGGATATGGAGGATAACGATCGTTTTAAAATAGCCCCGTTGAGTGTCGGTATCCCTGCAAATATGCCAGGTGTAGTTGTCCATATACCATAATTAGCATTATATACATTTGCTGTTCCGGTTGTGCATGTTGCTGCGTTTGAGCCTGGGGAGTAACTGCTGAAATCTATCTGTCTGGGTTCTTCCCGACATTTTTGTTATTAGTTCCTTTCACATTTCTTTCTAATTAGGGTACCCAGTCAAATGGACTGGGTAACCTATTGTTTTTCTTCTGTTTATTTCTTATTTATTAGGGTCTTATTTCTTATTATCTGTTTATTTCTTAGTCAATGCAATTATAAGGGGGACATCTATCCCAGATAATTGGTTGAAGAGTGTAATGGTGAATATTTATAAAGGGAAGGGGGATGCCTTTGTTCAGAGCAACTATAGGGGTCTGAAGTTGCTGAACCATGGAATGGAAGTGATAGAGAGAGTCATGGATAAACTGATTAGACAGAGTGTTAATATACATGAAATGGAATTTGGCTTCATGCCAGGAAGGGGCACAATGGAGACAAGTTTTTATAGTTAGGCAATTACAGGAAAAATATCTGGGGAAGAAGAAACAACTGTAATTTATATTTGTGGATTTGGAGGCGTTTGATAGGGTGCCTCGGGAAGTGGTGCAATGGTCCATGAGAAAGTTACGGGTGGAGGATTGGTTAGTTAGAGTTGTCATGGTAATGCATGATGGGCCAAAAACCTCTGCGAGGGTAAATGGAGTACAGAGTGGGGATTTTGAAGTGAAAGTGGGTGTTCATCAGGGGTCACCCTTGAGCCCTATCCTATTCATCATGGTTCTTGAGGCTATATCACAGGAATTTAGAGGAGGCTCACCTTGGGAACTCCTGTATACTGATGACCTGGTGCTGATAGCTGACAATGAGGAAGAGGTAATGAGTAAATATACAGTATGGAAGGAGGGTATGGAGGCCAGAGGACTGAAAGTGAATACAGGGAAAACAAAACTCCTGATTAAGTGGTGCGGGAGAAGGAAGTGTGGAAAAAAAGAGGGAGGTGGCCCTGTGCTGTCTGTAGAAAAGGTGTCGGTAGCAATTCAATATTGTGTAGATCCTGCAACTGCTGGGTACACATGAGGTGTAGTGGCATCAGGAGTAGACTGCAGGTGGTACCTGACTTCAAATGTGCTGTTTGAGCAGGTAAACAAGTGACTCCAGTTCGAGTGAAAAGGTTAGCTTATGGGAATATATCTCTGGAATGTGTGGAGAAATTATGCTACCTTGGTGATTTGATCGGTGCAGGTGGTGGTGTGGAGGCAGCAGTGAATGCAAGAATTAGAAGTGGCTGGAGGAGGTTGGGGGAGTTGTTACCCCTACCGACATCAAAAGAGACCTCTCTGATTAAAGGGAAAAACTTTATGCAGCTTGCGTTAGAAGCGTGATGTATGGCAGCGAAACATGGGTGATCAAAAAGGAGGATGAACGGAGGTGTGAACAAAAGAAAATGAGAATGGTGAGGTGGATGTGCAATGGGACAATGAGGGATAGGAAATCAAATGTGGAATTAAGAGATATGTTGGGTCTCGAAAACATGAGTGAGGTTATGCATAGGGCTAGGTTGAGATTCTTTGGATATGTGGAAAAGATGGGAGCGGGCAGCTGTGTGAAGAGGTGGATAAATATGAATGTGAATGGAAAAAGAGCCGGAGGCCATCCGAGGAAAACAACGTTGACGATGACGATGTGATGATGATGAAGAATAAATAAATAGTTTGCATAATTCCAATTGCACTGGGCCATGGGCTGACATCAGAAGCCAGAAGCCTGAAGCCTATACGTGCGGTCGCCTTCACAAGGCCCATCATGTTGATCCAACCTTTTGATATTTGATGATCCTTTTAATGGTTGCTTAGATTGTTTTACACTGAACGGAAAACGTGAGGGGGGGGGAGGGGCATGGTGATTGTGATTATGACACTTCTGATGTCTTAAACTGACCATAGCACCCAAATGGTGGATATATGATTATTTTTTTTCAGGTTACTATTGTGGGTGACGTCAGACCAACTGTCCAACCAATGGGAAAACAGTGGATACATACAAACATTTGTTCTATGATATATAGATTATATTGTAAAATTATTTTGTAATGATATTACAGGGTTGGTAGGTTGGCCTCGAGGTATGCACACTCACCTAAGAGCTGTCAAGACTGGGTTGGAATCCCGACCCAGCTGTAAACTATCATGCTGGTGTTTCACATGCAGGGTGATTCATCAATGTGTGCACCATCCCTCTTGTGGACATTTAGATGTGTGTCTCTTCTGCCAGAATTAGTTGGTGGACACTAAAGATCTTATAGTGTCCTTCGCTAAAAGTATATGAGTTATTGCCGGCAACCTAAACAAATTTCTAATTCCTGCACACTCAGTCAAGTATCCTCTGAGTGGTGACTCATCCAACCAATAATCTGCTTTGGCACAACCGACGCCCTGTATCGAGCAAGGTGCACGTCCAATGATATATTGCCCAAATGGGATGGCAGGACAGTTAAAGGGGAGCACACTCGCCTTTAAGTTTTCTATTCTGACATTGATTCTTGACCCGACTGGAAACTGTCTCCCTGGTGATGGCATGTCATTGCATCGATGTGGATGCCAGAATTCTTCGGATGGACCTCAAGCTGGGTGTCCCATCTGCAACAATCCCTTGTGGACCTTAAACAGACCATGGTGTTGCTTGCAGAGTAGACCGTTGTGTTGGCACCTTGAATAAATTCTGCATTCCTGTCATTACTACTACAGCTTGGAGGGCAATAGTGAACAACCCAAGTGCCCCCAAGGAGTGCCACAATGGCAGTGTTCTGGGCCCTGTCCGATTGCTTATCTTCATCAACAATATCTCTGACTCTCTGGAAAATCCTCTTTATCTGTTTGCTGATGACTCCACCCTCTGCAGTGATATCTCTCATCCTTAAGATAGACAGGCTATAGCCTCTTCCCACACCTTGGCAAAATCCCAAGCTCGTGACACTTGGAATATGTCTTTCAATCCTGACATATCTCACGCTCTCATTATCGCTCTACGAAAGGACCGTATGCCAACCCTTGCATCTACTTTCTTGACAATCCTCTTCAACAAGTTCAGTCACTCATACTTTTGGGTCTCACTACCGACCAGTAACTTTTTTGTGCAAACCACATTTCTAAGTTGGCTTCCAAAGCCGGTTGCTGACTGGGCATGCTCAGTCATGCAAAGTCCATCATCAGCACACCTGAACTCCTATCCACCAAAAAGGCCTTCATCCACAGCTTGATGGAGTACTGCTCTCCCCTCTGGGCTGGCACCTATGCCTCACACCTTTCTCAGCTTGATGTCGTGGAAACAAAGGCCTTCGAGATCATTGTAATCCCCTGCGATGAAGCAGGATTTCTTGGTCTATCGGGTCTATCACTTTCGCATTGGAGACAGGTCACTGACTCCAACCATCTCTTTTCTGGTCTTGCACCCTTTGCCCTTTCTGGGCTCTGTCTCCCCACCCCTCCTTACCAGGTTCTTGCTGGTTGCACAAGGTCGTCTATCATCAACTCCCTTTTAAGTTCTGGAGGAAGTAGAAGGAAGGGAATGGAAGGGAAGAGGAATATGTATATACAGTACAAGATAAGTGGTGGGGTTGGGGGAGATGGAGGGAATGCAAAAATTGCACCAAATCTATGTCATAAATAGATGTCCCATTATCAAAAACTTTCTGAGACACACCTCAAAAGAGGGCAAATGTTACATATATATATATATATATATATATATATATATATATATATATATATATATATATATATATATATATATATATATATATATATATTGCACGTAAATGTGATTAATAATTAATTGTTCTTTATAACAATGGAAAATGGTTTAGTTGTGCTGGAAACAACTTGGAAAGCATCAACTCTGCAATTATATACGCATTGGGACTGTCCAAATCACTAACTGAAGCATTTGGTTACTTTGATCGCAGCTATTTAGACCGCCTATTCATACTACACGGAGACACGGTGAATGCACCTGTAAAGTGACTTACCAAATCACGCTAAGCCATGGTGATGGGACGGCGATGACGTTTTAACCTGTACCTCATCCGTAAAGATGTGCGTAATGTAACTTGGGCACAAGCTAACTTTTTTGAATCATGGTCCTTGATTTGCTGCCAGTGCAGGTCATGTTAACGCAAAGGCAGTGGGTTGATCTATTACCATGTTTCCAAGATTTATGACTAAAAGGTTGAACACCTCGACTGTGGTTCTGTTCAGAGTGAGTTCAACATTTAAAGCTCTGCTTTATATGTGGGAGACACGAAGGGAGATTTCCAATTTATTTATATTTTGTGCTCAAATGGTAGAATCCTTCACTTTGGTTAATTTTCTCTTACTGTGTCTTGCTTGGCTCATCCGTTCACTCTCTGCCCTTTATATAGGCTGGCGGATTCTCTTTCTATTTGTGTGAGGAGCTTTGAGGAGTTTGGGACTCGGAGCGTCAAATTGTGGGCTTTCAGTCCTGACGCCTTCATCCAAGTTGCTCTTCAGCTTGCTTACTACCGGTAGGTACAGGGCGCAGGGCCGGGGCAGGTTGTTAAACAAAATGGAATATTTATTTTGTCTCATCGTTTGCTGCTGTGTCAACTAACCCCGAATTGTGCTGCTACACTCGACGATACAAAACTGTAAAGAATGCACCTAAAACAGGAGCATGCTGGATCACCTCCGGAATGAATGATGACAGTAACACGTCATGGCTACTCCAGGTGTCTGTGGATAGGTTCTGATGTGACATCCTTCAGAAGCTGATCAGATCAGATTGAGGAGACTGGAGTGGCTGAAACAGACGTGCACATTTCTCAAAGCAATTTTGTACCATTTGCATCAAATTAATGCTTACATGGTCGTCCTGGAACATGTCATCAATATCTGCTAACCTGATAATCCATAATCTGAAGTTCATTTTGCCTCATACATGGGACTGAGCCAGCTAAACATTCCCCAGATCATCACCCATTTTCAGGAACAGTTTGAACTTTCAGAATTATGCCCTTGGGATTTCAACGTTTCACAAGGTCTCCATCATATACCTTGACTCTTAAGGCCCGGTCACACCTTGACGTTTTAGCCAGCGATGGCAACGTATTAAAATGTATGTAAAACGCTGGCTTACGTTGAACTTTTGATGTTTTTTTTTTAAAGATTCGGACGTATTCATAGCGACTTGGTCTTATGTATAACGCATTGGTAACGGACACAGAACGTTTCGTTGTGTTATAGATAACTTATACCAACGAATGCTGAACCTGTTGTCGGCCTACACAACCGATGCCCAACGATAGTCTAACTTAGGCATTGCACGCATCACCGATGATGTCGTGACGTAGCCTATTAAAAGGCTGATGCACAACGATTCGAATCATAACTGCCGTAGAAATGGAAGTGTTAACATCGTGGTCACACCTTGGCAATCTTGCCAGCGTATGCCGACCTAAGAAAAATGTGTCTAAAACGTTGGGGCACGTCAAATACGGTATGAGTAAGTTTGGTATACGTGAGTAGAACGCTAAAGTACGCTATCATACGTCGTAGTAAGTAGAGTACGTCAAGAAATTTTAAACATGTTCAAAATTTTACGACGTACTCGGCGTATGACACACATTCCGCATGCGATGGGGATAAGTTTTACACACGATATGTGGACGCTTACACACGTCCACAAAGGCTACTTATAAGCTACTCATAAGTCAAAACACGTCGCGGTAATGTCTTTTTTACGCGAAACTTGTTTCTAAGTTATGTTTGACGTGCTTTGAACCAATTATTTACGTAGTCCCAACACACATCGACGTATGTAGACGTATTCCAATGACGTCTTCCGGTCGACAAAAAAAAATAAATTAACGTGTTTCTAACTTACAACTGCCATATAAAGACGTGTTCCCAGCGGTTTTGGGAATTGGTATATAAAAATGCTGCTCATAAAAGGGGAACCCAACAGTGTTTTCGAGTCCTTTTTGAGTCGATGTCCATGTCAGCAGTAACAGTATCAGTATTAGTATCAGTATCAGTATTAGTATTAGTAGTAGTTTGTTCATGTTGGCAGTAGTAGGTGAGTGTGAGGGGGAGGGTGTGGGTTATGATGGATCGTCGTTGCGTCCGCGTGTCCACGGGTAGGAGACATCTTTTCACCATTGTTCGAAGTTCTTCGCGGCTAATTTTTTATGGGACTTTTTCAACAATGAGCTATAGCTTGTTTTTACGATTTAGGTCTATTCATAACGGGTTGGACAAATGCACAATGAACTAATAATGTGCATAGAGCGCTTTGATTACTTATAGATACGATATACCAACGAATAATTATCGTGAAGCCGGCGTTCACAAACTATGCCCAACGATAGCCTAACTTATCCATATCGTGCGGCAGTTTATCTTTGCCGGTGACGTGGGGTTTGCTATTCATAGGCTGCCACTCAATGGTTTAAATGGCTGCATCTCCACTATTGAAAGTAGACGCTTGCGCTCAACAATTGGATTTTTTTTACACTCAACGACTTTTAAACGGTACCACTCACCTATTTTCATTGTTTACAATGAACGATTTAAATTGCTGTCACTCGCCTTTGTTTTTTGATGCTGGGGTTTGGAAATTTGAAGCGCTTCTTCTGAACGTGTTAAAACGCTCAAACTCGACTATTTTAAATAGACGCTGCCGATGGACAATTGGAATCATAGCCAAGCTAGACATCGAAGTGTGAACATCCTCGTCATGCCGAAGAAAAGTTTGAAGAATGCTGCAAATAAGTGTCCTGGCCGTGGCCGTGGACGCTGACGCAAGGACGATCCATTATACCGACGTCTTTCAGCCTATGAGTAACTTAAAAGTAACGTCTGTCGATGTGTGGCAACGATCGCGTAACGTGCCAACAACACGTTAATCATAGGTTAGAAATAAGTTTCGGGTACGCTAAACATTACCTCGGCGTGTCTCAACTTATGATTAACTTACAAGTAGCATGTGTTGACGTCTGTCAATGATCGCAGACCGTGCATACAACTTGTGGCCAGCGTAGCGGAACGTGTGAGTCATACGCCGGCATACGTCGTGAAATTTCAAGCATGAAAAAATTTGAGGACAACCGAAAAGTACAACGTTTAAAGCCAACGTACAACGACGTATGGAAGTGTTTTTCAGCGTGCTCTCAATGTTATCAAAACTTACCCATAACGTATTCAACGTGTGCCAGCGTTTTAGAAAAAAAATTCAAAAATCGGCATACGTTGGCTAAAACGTCAAGGTGTGACCGGGCCTTTACATCTGTTCACAAGTTTTGGAACCTCATGCCTTTCTTCCATTAATCCAAGGTTTAGTCTCGGTGTTTTCAATACTGCTGTAGGGCACACATTCAGTTCTTCTCCAAAGGGCTACACTTGCATGAAGACAATTTAAGATGAAGAACATGCTCAGTTATATACTTTAATTAAGCATCCCTGATTAGGATAGGGGAAGGCTTATTGCTGTTGTAGAGTTTATTTATACAATTGGTGCCCCCAATTTTAATAGTACCAAAGAGTTTCTTAGACCCCTAGGAGTACTAAACCACCATTTCAAATTATTTTTTCCAACATTTCTAATTTCCGAAATTTCCAAGCTGTATCTCCAGAGCTGGCTCGGACTTTTGGAATTAACATCAACAATGTGAATAAAAAGTATGCGGGGTTGACATCATTTTTGACATTGACCTAATTTTAAGGTCAGGACCCAATTATAGACATTTTTACATTTTCACCATAACTCGACTAAGGTTTGTCTGATCGGACCAAAATTGACCTCTGTAGATAGCCGAGAGCAAAGCACATTTACATTTGATTTACAACGTACCCCTCCAAGTTAAAGGTCAAGGTGAAATGGCAGTGAACAAAACTGCATTTTTTGTCATCGCTCAATGTTGCCAATGTTGAATCACAAAGATCGCTTGGTGTTCCAAGATGTTCTTTCATCATAATAGTGTAGCTGCATTGAAGTTGTGCACCTGATATTTGATTAGTGACCTTGACCGACCTTTTACAGATTGTGACCTAATTAACAAAAAACAACTTTTTGATAAGAATCTGAATAATTTTCCTCTGGTTTTCATGATGTTGAGTTTTATGGGTAGATTGCAGATGAGAACACATTTTCTTAATTTACACTTGATCACTAAATGTTTAAGGAGAAGGTCATAAGGTGGTCCGAAAAAAAAAATAGCCATCATTGGATAACAGGCCAAAGGTAAGTCGTGGGCGCTCACTAGCGGTAAGCCTCCCCCGGGCAGAAGAGGCTTACCCTTGGCAATCGCTTTGTGATGACAGATATCTAGTTGCAGCTTACTTTGTTCCATCTCTCAACTCTTAGGGCATCCAAACACTAGCGAATGTTCACCGATGCAACAAGATTGCCGGTGATGAATCTTGTTTTGTCGGAGACTGCCGCACACTAAATGACTGTTGACAACCCTATTTTCAATAAAACAAAATGGCGATGAAGAAGAAATGCAGGGGGAGGATGAGAAGGGTAAAAGCTCTGAGCACTGCTGCTTTGGCAATAGTGCTGGTATGTTTCCGACAGCATACCAGGAGAAAGAAGCTGCTGTGGGTGAAGCTCTGGGTGGAGAGAAGGCCAACTCAGGGAGCGCTTGACAACTTGCTCATGGAACTTGACACACACACCGGCACACAAGATGGCGTGGAAGAAGCTGGCACGTAATCACCTCGTCACACCATCTCAATCACCGCTTGGACCCACTAATGATGATCCCGAAACCATGGCCCTAGTGATGAAGGGAAGGAGAGGAAGGAGGTGCAGCGGAGAGAGGGATGATGGTGTAAATGAGACAGAGAAACTTATTAAGGATCTGAGATGAGGTCTGATACGAGGCACGTGTGGATTGCAAGCCCACGTACCCCTGAGTCCACGCGCTGAGGCTGTTCATGTCTCCAGAGGGCTGTGTGGAGCCCGGACCTCAATGGGAGATGCATGGATGTTGTGGCTGTTAATTTTAGTGAGACAAAGAGCATAATCAAGGAGCAGAGATGAGGCCCGATATGAGGAGCATGTGGATTGAAGGCCCACGTACCCCCCGAGTCGATGCTCCGAGGCTGTTCGTGTCTCCAGAGGATATGAAAACGAAATAATGCTTGGACGGGCATGGAAAAATGCTTCGCTGACAGACGCAAGGGCTTGGAGACCTGCAACCTGGAATGAGGCCTCACTGTTGATTATATATGACTCGGACGTGCTGCGTGCAGCCTCGGTCGAACATTATGCTGAGAAAGGATCGACGAACGCAATGTCAAGTTGCCAGCACTTGTATCCCCGAGGTGAGAAAATGTTTCCTATGTGCCGAGAGAGGGTGGGGGAAGGGCCATGGAAGGGGAAAAGTCTTCAACGAATCTCAGCGGATGAGAAACTGTCACCGACGCGCCGGGGAGGGCTGGGGTAAGGGAAGAGTCTTCTACAAATGAAACGTGTTGGAAATAAAGGAAAATAAAACGAATTAGGGGACACAGACCCCTTGTACTCGTCGGTGAAGTGGCACTGTGCAAGTGGAATGCTTGCTGTAAAGAATGAAGCCTGCACCTCCTCTAATGGGAAGAAAGACCATCTCACAAGGAGACAGGAATTTGTACCAAGCCAAGAGGCTGTGAAGGTGCAACCTGGCTCAAAAATGAAGCTCAACAAGATGAACCTAAACAACGAGTATTGGAGCATAAAGGAGAAGAAGGCCATTTACCAATGTCAAGTCTATTGAAGACATGAGCAGCGGGGGATGGCTGGTAGGGGAGCTAGATTCCTGCCCAGTTAAAGAAGACCAGATTGGCCACCAGAGCAGAGATGGTGCCATCCCAAAAATTTGAAAAAGTTGCGTCAATGGCACAATAAATTCCGAAATAAAAATAAAACAAAAGATATAACAGTAAGGCCAGAAGACAAGCAGATTGTTCACCTGCCGCATATTACACAATCATCACAAATTGTCGCCGACTCGACTGTCGCCATCAATATTCTTGCGTTGCGTCAACAAGTGTGCGGCAGCCCTTACACTCTTCAGCAAGAGAAATCAAACACTTGTGATATCGTAGAAAACTCCGCAAGCTGATGAGCCCCACGGGTGGAAAAAACAAAATTCCATTTGCATAGATGACAAGAACATACAAAGCACCAGAGTCCTTGCATGGCTTCCTTGTTATTGCGACTCATGTGACTTGTGCACGACAACTGTAGTTGGTGTGTGAGATACTTCCTGGTGGTTAGTTGGTGAGAGTAGCGGTTCTTGTTTTAATGAAATTCCATTAGGCCAACATTAGGAGTCAGATAGTTTTCTAAGGTGATGGAAGTTGATCGAACTGGAGTATACAGAATGAATGTGAACAGTTGGTGTGTTATGTGCATTCAAAAAAAAAAAAGTTTACACATTTTGGTTTCACATTTAAATATGTTTAAAATCAGGAAGAAGCACCTGTTTGGGTGGGATGAGAACTCTCGCAATCTCTTGATATTTAAAGAGGGGTCTGTCTCTTTGTCAATGTCTACATCCAAAAAAAGGCCAATTTGATTCCCTCTTCAATTTCCATGATATATTTCATCCTGAAAAGACTCTGTTCAAATGCTTGAGTGGACAGAATATCTTCTTATGATCTTCTATGACTACTACTACTCCCACTACAACAACAATGACTACTACTACTACTACTACAACAATCAAGTATTCCAACCTTCATGTGGGGTCAGGCAGGGGGTGTTTGGGTATTTATGGCTCAAGTCTTTCCCAAACTAGGCCTGCCATTTAACTGAATGTGGCAGCAATTTGTAATTTCTTCATGGTACCAGCGATAACTCGTCTACTCTTCACGATAAGGACACTGTGGAATCTTTGATGTCCAACAATTAATGCTGGCAGATGGGACGCCCAGTTTAACGTCCATCCGAGGGACAGCACAAACATTGATGAATCACCCTACCTGTGAGACACCAGGATGACAGTTTATTTCTGGAGCAGGATTTGAATCCAAACTAGTACGCATACATCGAGTCTATCCTACCAGCCATAGTAAACATAATATTATCCACAATTTAAAATATGAAAAATACCTGATAGTACCTTAGTAGTATAGGTAAGTAGATTGGGAAAGCATTTGGCCGGTTAAAACTACAGGGAACCACAAACTACTTTTAACCTGGAAAATCCCCTTCATCTATTTGCTGATGACTCCACCCTCTGCCATGACGTCCCTCATCCTTCAGAAAGGCAGCCTGCAGCCTCCAGCCTCTTCCCTTTTTTTTTTGTATACCTTATCGAGGCTCATATGAGAGCGAACACACAACACACAGAAAGGGGGGCATGAGAAAAGAGGGGTGGGAGAGGGAAGGACAAAACAGTGGGGAACAGAGACATGAGGAGATCTGTGAAGGAGAGGGATGGGGTGGGGAACATGGGGTATACAAGATAGACATTACAGGGAATTTCAGGAAGGAAAGCAGGGAATCTGAGGGAGGTGTGTTTGGGATGGATTAACGGGGTTAGAAAAGATCGAGGATTGGATGGGGGACGATGAGAGGTGGTGGTGAACAGCTGTTTTGAAGGCCTGGAGGGAAGAATGGGACTTAACAGTGTGAGGGAGTTTATTCCAAAGGCGGGAAAAAAGAGGAATGAAAGAGTGAAGGTGAGCAGTGATTCGTGATTTTGGTAGTTTTACCAGAAGGGGTTTGTTGGTGGACCTTGAGCTCCCTGCGGAAATATGGTGGGGACAAATCGCAGACACAGCAAGGGAGGCGAGACCAGAGAGGAGACGGTAGAAGACAGAACGACCACCGACCTGCCTGTGGTGAGAAAGTAAGAGGCCCATAGACTTAGCCTCATCGCGGGAGATGCCAATGATCCGAAATGCCTTGGTTTCTTTACAGTGTGAAGTCGAGAAAGGTGGGAGGCAGGAGCACCAGCCCAGAGCGGAGAGCAGTACTCCATCAGGCTACGGACAAAAGCTTTGTAAGTGGTCAGGAGCTCAAGAGGGCCGAGGAAGGACTTTGCACGACGGAGGATTCCCAATCTGCGTCTAGCTTTGGAGGCCAGGTTGGAAATGTGTCTTTCCCAGGAAAGATCATGGCAGACAGTGAGACCCAGACACTTGAAATAAACAACTTCTTCCAGAGGATTGTTGAGAAAGTGGATGGGGGGGGAGGGGGAGTTACAAATGGTCCTTTCAGAGAGACATAGTGAGAGATTTGTCCGGATTGAAAGACGTGTTCTATGTGTTGGACCAGTTTGTGATCTTACCCAGATCTGTAGTGAGCGAAGAAGCTGCTGCTTGCTAGTCTGAGGGATGACAGATGGTACGGCAGAGAGTGGAGTCATCAGCAAAGAGATAAAGAGGATTTTCCAGAGAGTCGGAGAGATCATTGATGAAAACAAGAAAAAGAACAGGGCCCAGAATGCAACCTTGAGGAACTCCAGCCTGGACAGGAAGAGGGGATGAGAGAACTCTGTTCAAGGCCACACGTTGACTGTGACAGGAGAGGAAGTCTGCGAGCCATGAGTGGAAATGGCCTTGGATACCATAGTAAGAGAGTTTGGTGAGCAGGGCAGGGTGCCAGACCGTGTCAAAAGCACGTGATATGTCTTGGGATATGGCTCTGATTTCATGTCCAGCATTGAGGACCTCCATCCATTTTTAGGAGAGCAGAAGCAGCATATCCAGGGTAGAATGACCTGGTCTTAAACCTTTCTTCAGACCTTGACAAAATCACCAGATGGTCAAACACTTGGAATATATCTTTCAATCCTGACAAATCTCACACTCTCACTATCACTCTCTGAAAAGACCTTCTGACAAACCCCCCTATCTACTTTGTTAACAATCCTCTTGAAGAAGTTGTCATTCAAACTCCTGGGTCTCACTATCAGCCAATGTCTCTCTTGAGAAAGCCACATATCTAAGTTGGCCTTCAATGCCCATTCACCAATTGTGCATTCTCCATCGTGCAAAGTCCTTCCTAAGAGCACCTGAAATTCTATCCACCTACAAAGCCTTCATCCATTGCTTGATTGAGTCCATCCATCGCTGCTCTCCCCTCTGGGCTGGCATCCCTGCCTCACAGTTTGCTCAGCTTTGTGCGATGGAAACCAAGGCCTTCAAGATCATTGGAATCTCTCGCAATTAAGCTGAGTCTACAGGCTTATAAGTATCACTTTCACATCGCAGACAAATCGGTGCTCTCACTGTCTTCTTCTGCCTCCTTTATACTATTGCACCCTCTGCTCTTTCTGTGCTGTCCATGTCCACCCCTCCTCTGCCACAAAGTTTTCCTTGGTCGCTGCCCACCTCCACTCATTTGTTCCTCTGTTTTTATAACCTGTGGAAGCAACTTACTCATTTTCTTCAATCTCATTCTTCCCTCCAGATCTTCAAGACTGTTCACCACCATTTCAGATCACCCCCATCCTCCATCCAAAACCATGATCTCCTCTATCCCCATTAATCTCCCCAAGGTTAACTCTTTCCAAATTTCCAGTTTTTCTGACCTGAGAGTTCGTTTCTTTATCCATCCTGTCCACCCTGTGCATCGTTCCCTCCCCTCATTCTTCCCCACATCCCTTAGTTCTTCAAGTCTCTCTCTATTTTGTCCCTCAACCCTGCTGTTGGTATGCTTTCCTCCTCTATTTCTACTGTTCCCTTTGCTCTGTGATGTCCTGATCCATTATATGTGCTAGCTCCTCCACGAGCCTCAACTTTATAAATGTAAAAGTGGAAAGGAATGCAAAGACAGACAAATAAATTCACATCTGATCGAATGAATGAATGACCTGGGAATAAATTGCAAGTTATTTCTTCAAAACTGGGGGATTACATGCATTTCCTGTTCTTGTCATTTCCCACCGTTGTGACAACAATTGGACCACTCAGAGTGTTTGTGGTGCAAGATACAGGGATACTCATGTTATTGTGTCCAATAGTTTCCACTCACAGCCTTAACCTTCAAGAACAAGACAGACCTGGAAGCTTGAGAAGATTGGCAATGTTGAAGAATATAAAGTGACAAGATGCCTGAGGTTTCAGGACGTGATTCACCATTTCAAGAGCATTGGATCAGATTAAGTTGTCTGCTACGAAGATGGCAATGATGTTTCACTCACAGGCCCTCAGCGCGTTGGACCGTGGCCAAACGTAAATCACAGCCGCTCTCATGTGTAAGGTCACATCACTTTACAGATGTGCTCCCTGCCAACCTGATTATGTTTCTTGCCACATTTCAGAATACTGCAAGCAGTGCAATAACGTGAGAGGGAAATGATAAATGGCAATGTCCAATGGTTATTTCTCCTTCAACATGTGGAAGGAGCCTATTGGGTCCGTCGCTCGGTGATGAACATGCCACCAATGTTTATTCGTCTCCCAGTAGTGACCTTTGGCAAGAATGATGGGCTTTGAACTTGGTATTTCTTTTTTGATCTACCCCTGTGGCATACCTCTCAAAGAATTGGCTGCCAACAGCCCACACCCTTGTGGACCACATTCATACTGGATTTTTGACATGGGGCTCGAGGATTTTGTGCAGTTATTCACCGTCAATCAACACCTGTGGCCTAGTTTCAGGATTGATAAATGGCTATTCTTAATTAAACCTTTGATTTATTTTTCATTCATTCTTCAATTTTTGTTCCGCTGGACCATCTCACTTGGGGAAATGTGGAGTGGCTCGCCTACCTATGTGCGAGGGGTTTTTTTTGACTTGTAACTCGTGCCTTTAATTCGGATCGGCTTTCCTACGCTTGAGAAAGTCATTTCCTGTTGGCATGGCCATTAACTTAGCTGATTAACTTGTCACAGCAGGTCATCTCACCCAAACACATGAACCTTTTATACCACCCGAACCATATGGTTCCCCGTTTTCATGATGTCTTCAGTTTCCTCTGATAAATCTCTCCAGTGCTTTTTTTTTATTCCTTCTCCATTCACCTGTTCATGTGCAGATTTTTATCTGAATGTTTTATTTTCCTCTTTATGGGTTTGCTTGTAATTCCATTTCTTTCTTTGTTTCCATAAATTTAACGTCTCTCTTCTTTGAGCCTCATTTTTATAGTTTACTGATCCCTCTGGCCTTGTGATAACTTAACAAACTTTGTGTCTAAAGTTCATAAACACGGTACAGTGCATTATTGTAGAATATCAAATGACTGCTTCACTTTGAATATGGATTTCATGAGTTTTACAAAAATGTAGGACAGGTGGTACTGAAGGAGGCAGTGGTATTGACACCTGTATGAGTACAACAATCTGGAGGATGGGTTCCCAGTCATCAAATGCTAACATGAACGAAGATATCTATTACAAAGAGTTATATGATGAGGAATTCGTTCCTTCCTATGTTTAGTGTGAATGCCAAGTGCCATTACCTAGAGTTGTTCTGCTTTGTGCGTTTAAAGGGGATTTTTACCTTTTCTGCACATTGACCTGTTGCTTCATCCTCATGTCAAGTTGAGAAGATTGCATAACCACATATACCAGCTAAAGAGACATGGGATAAGTACTTGTCATTTTCCTGCTACCATCAACATTCGGTGATACTGTCGGACCCTGACATTCATGCTTCTGCTATTCACGGATCCCGTGTATTCGCAGTTCATAAAATGTGACCTGCTTATACATTCGTGGCCCCTTGCTTTGTGTATTCACAGTTTTTTGTGATTGTTCTTTTCGTGGTTTCCATTTTTTGTGGGCATATTCACAGGTGGTTTTTTTTTGCGTTTTTTCGCGGACGTATTCACGGTTTTTCATGGCCGTATTCACTTTTTTTTGCGTTTTCGTGGTTTTTCACAGGATTTTTGATTTTCCTTTATGAATCACGAATCGCCAGGAACCTATCCCCCCTTTCTCCCTTTGAAACAATGACCCAACATTCACGGATTCGACATTCATGGCATTTTTCAGGAACGTATCCCTTGTGAATGTTGGGTTCTGACAATAGGCTTACTGTTAAACTCGGGCCAGTGTGTTTTATTTTCTCTTTTATTCACACTTGTTTGCCTTGTTTCTCTCGCAGGATGCACGGCGATCTTACGCACACTTATGAGAGTGCTTCTACACGGTCGTTCCAAAATGGACGTGCAGATAACATTCGATCAGCAACAAAACAGGCAAAATGCTTGGCGCAAGCTGCTTGGGGAACACAAAAGGTAACCTTTTCCTCAAGCACCCCACAATTTATTAAACTGGAGAGTTCATAGAACACATTTCCCCATGCAGTGTTCATGTATGTAATTCAATTTAAATAAAATAGTGATTAGGTCATATCAAAAAAAATCCATGTTTAGCACCATTGATGAAGTCTTATACACCACCGTATTTAACACGTCTCAAAGTACTGCAAAACTGGAGGTCTTTTGAAGCATTAAAAAGGCTATTTGTGTTCTACAGTGCTCAAGTATATCATTAAATTTAAATAAAATAAAGATTGTAAAAGGTCGTACAATAAAATTAATTCCAGAAGTTTATCACCATTGACGCAGTGTCTTTTACACCACCCTGTCTAATACATTCCAATAGTTCTTCATGCCTGTTATTTGTCTCCTTAATAACATCCTTAAAAACAGTAAGTTTCCTGTTTGGAATGATGTTCAATCTTGCTTGAATGTCAGGCAGGCAGAGTTAAAAAAAACAAAAAACACTGGAGGTAATGGCTCACCAGACAAAGTAAGGCGAAGGGGAAGCAGGAGGTAATGTGCGTGTGGATGCAGCACAGCACGAGGACCAGTGAAGAGGAATTGCAGGTAAAACGGGGACACGATCCCAGCTGGTGTAGAAAAGCTCAGAGGTTGAAATGGGAGATACCTGAGGTTTGAAGGCTTGAAGTCCATGAGAGAATATATTGAGACAATAAGCTTGGGAAGATAAGTAAATTAATGAATCTCTGATTACAGACTCAAACGAGAAGGGCACTCAGTAGAGCGCAAACCTCTGCCTGAAAATGCCTGATCCACGAGAACATATCAGACCTAATACATTTTTGAAATATCTTGCTATATTACATATCGTTTTTGGTCCGATCTCTCAATGGTGAAGAATCACTTAAAAATAACGTCCACAACTTTTTGAGTCCACAACGAATACGTCCACAACTTTTTGAGATATCCTGCACACAAACAGACAGACAGGGGTGAAAATATAACCTCCTTCACCTTCGCTGGCAGAGCTAATAACCTCCTGACTGAGGCTAACCTCACGAATCTGTTGTTTATAGCCAATTCCTTTGGATCCCCATTGAATGAAGGTGCTATATACGTTAACCTACGACCCTGATGATGTGCTTATCTACCGTACGATTTCCTCCAGTACCATTGGGACATAAACAATCCCCTTCCAGTTTCTTAACTTTATTACTCACTTGAGTAGATGTCCTTGAGCACTTCTGTTTCTCAGATACATCCGATATTCTCTCCTCTGTGAGGATCGAATTGGAACATCTGTGAGGCAATAATCTTGCAATGAGTTGATATCCATTCTGATAGTTTTTTCTCTCACAATGTAAGCTTTATTGCTATCCTTACTATAATTCACAGACCGGTGTTTGTGTTTTTGTTTGTTTGTTTGTTGCACTACTCCTACAGTTCTGGGCCAATTACATCCAGACTTGGAACATAGTATCAGCATGACCCCAATTAGTGCATAGAGGTGGTTTTATCTTTGCCGGTGGTCTTGGGGGGAGGGGGAGGGATGCAGGTTCTCGATGTAAATGTCTCGTGTAGTGCCGCCGACAGGTGGGGGAGGGTATTACAAGTCTTCACCATTCACAGCGCAGTATTCCTGTCCCCACGTTTTCCAGTGCAGAGACGTGTTTTGAATTATAAGCAGTATGTTTTTCCTTCATGCATGTAACCCGGGTTTTTTTTTTGCATATACAGAGTTGTCAATTGCCTATACACCGCCCAAATAAAGATATACGTCATAAGAACGTGTTGCATGTTTGGAACAAGATTGCATGGGTACCATAGTGAAAATATCGTTACACGGTGGACAAAAACAAAATTTTTTCACCAAAGCATCTCCACGGTATACCTTCCAGAAAAAAAAGTAAGCTCCAAAAAAAAATGATGATGGGAAGTGTAATATCTGACGTCATTATGACATCATCAGCATACCTGCCGTAAACTTTTGGTCCTCTTTGCTTTTTCTGTGAATTACTACTTTCGTGATCATGGTGACTAGCAACGAATTGAAGACTAAGCTACATACCGTACGGAAGAATGAGCCCATTATAAGATTGTGAAAAATGCTAAATTTGAATAACCAGAAAAAGATCGCGTATATTCCAGGGAATGTATTCTTTGAACATGGTTTTCAATGACATTTGAGACCGGGCACCCTTGCATTTTTACTCAATGTTATGGGGTTTTTTTTGTTTTTTTTACACATTTGAGGAATGACATCATTGCAACATAGTTAGTCAGCTTAAAAATGCTTGTATATCAATTACCCGTTTCTTTAAATATTAAATTAATGACAAAATCTCGGCACTACTTCACAACCTTATTTTATGCATTAATTTGCTATTGTTGGTCTATTGTGATGTCATTATGACGTCATTAAATACACTTCCTGTCATCAGATTTTTTTTTTTTGAGCTGACCCTCTTTTTGATCCTTATACATGGACAAAGCTTTGGTTAAAAAAAAATTGTGCTTTTGTCCACCGTGTAACGGTCCTTGGCATTTTTGTTAATGAGGTAGCTCACGAATTCGGCTGTCCGTCCAGGTCAGTGTTAACCCCGCTAGACACGACAATATGTTCAGGTAGGTACACTGGTTATGAAAAGTAAACTTCACATGAATTTATTTTTGCTGGGAACAAAGAAATAAAAAATGTCCTCTGTATGACGTTGATAAATAAAAACTTTAGTTGAGCAGCTTTTCAGAACATGCATTCGAATAAATGAAGCCATGTGTCTTCATTACTTGATAGCTTGTACTCCAATTAGGTGTATATGTAAATGTGGGACTTGACACAAGTTAAGGTGATACTGCGGTGACTTG